>NC_090652.1:268040929-268370929 GCF_040937935.1 Hyperolius riggenbachi | reverse complement strand
TGCTTGTCCTCTGTGATCAATGAAATTCTCCTTCCTCCATTTTGAAAATGGCCATTACTCAATAACCACTTCCCGGTCAGCACACTGTTAAACTGTAATATTGCCCACTTCAGCCTTGCATTACCTTGCATTACCTTACATGGACATTACCTTGCTCATCAGTTGTCCTTTCAGTTATAACTGACAGCAACTGATATAAAACTGACAGCAACTGATATATTTCAGTTCTGACAAAATCATGTCAGAAATGGAAGGAATTGTTGTAAAAAGAAAATGGTGAGCTTCTGAGAGGAACTGACGACGAGGTAAGTATGTTATATTCATTTGCAGGTACAGTATATCGTGTTTATGTTAAATAATTTTACTCGGTTGAGGTTCACTTTAAATTCTATTTGCAAGGAATTGGCTTTTAGCCACATCTGTACATGGTTTCCTTCTGACTTAGCCTGACATTAGCTCTGCACCACATATAGACTGCAAGCGGATATGTTGTGCAATGCACATAACTGGGATCACACAATAGGGCTCTTAAACTTGAGCAAATGAGTGCACACAACACACATCACAATACATATTAGGAAGCTCTGGATATTTAACCTCCTCACACAAATCTTAGGTCTCTTTCAGATGGACGACTGAACTGCGCACTTGCCGAGCAGTTCAGTGTCCGGTCTGCCACCTTCCACTGCAATTCAGGTGCAATTTTAATGCAGCCAAATGGCTAGCGACTGCAGGGCATAGCAGTGAGTTGGTTGAAGACCCTGGCAGGCAGATGGAATATGTGAACTTTAATTTGTCAATAGACATTTTGGCAGACAGTATATAAGTCAGGTGACACCTGGGATGAGCATACACACCTCTTTCTCTATAGTTTGCAGCACAGTCTGGACAGTACTTGCTGAAGTAGTTCACAACAGTGACTAAATATCTTCCAGAGAACAAATAGGTGTCCAACTGAACCTTGACATAAGCCAATAAATGTTATTTTCCTTTCAGTCGTATGGTGGTTACGTAACCTCTATGGTTCTTGGCAGCGGAAGTGGCGTATTCAAATGTGGAATTGCAGTCGCACCAGTCTCAAGTTGGCATTACTATGGTACGCAACACTCGTTTAATTTTCATTTTATATATACTAAAAGTCAACCTCGTGTATAAGTCACCCCTAACATTTGATCATCTTAAAGTGGAAGTTATGGTTGACTCAATAAGTCGACCCAAAAAAGTTAATGGCTGCACTTGGGAACCTAGAGGGGTTGACAGCTACACTGCCTAACGTACTGCACCCATTAACTCCTCCTGGCACCCAAGTGCAGCCATTAACTCCCAAGTGTTCTCATTAAAGAGAACCTGTACCTGTACCCGTGTGGCCAGGTGTCTCCCCTGTGCGCAGCAGCCATCACTCACCTTCCAGGCTCCAGCGATGAGCCACAGCAGCCCCCTTCTTCTCCGGCCGGCATCTCCGCTCCAAATGACGCTCAGGTCGGGTCGCGGCTTGATGACGTCATCAAGCCGGGACCCGGCGCTGACGTCAGATGGAGCAGAGATGCCGGCCCAAGCGGAGGGGGGCGCCGATCGTCGCTGGAACAGCAGGGAGGTGAGTGGATCCTCTTCTTTTCCCGCCGCTGTCAAGAGTGATCACTACGATCCGACGGCGATCGTAGTGATCACGTGATCAGCAACCTATACGCAATGGCTGCTGATCACTGAGGGGAGATGCCAGCTGTCATATGACAGCTTAATCTCCCCTCTCTGGTGCGCACGATCGCGTCAGGGAGTGGTTCTTTAGCGCGGATGTTGAATCAACGTCCAGTCAGAACTGTACCACCCCCTGCCGGACGTTGGTTCAACCTGCGGCAGTCCCCAATAGGTAAAGGCCCAGTTCAGCGGATTGTGCGGAACGGATCTGTTTAAACAGACAGATATGTAAACACTGGATGGTCAGAAATGCCGATTTCAGATGGAATTCAGCATTCTGAGAAGTCTGTTTCCGATTTCTGCAAAATGTTTTTTGTTGTTGTTGCTATTTTTGCCAATAAAGTAAGCTAGTTAAAAAAATAAAAAAATAAAAAGTTTGCTGAATCTGTGATATTTTGCAGTTGTACGCTATTATGCATAATCCCCGTGTCCAATTGGCAACTGAGGTACACTTCCGAATTCTCTGGCCTAATAATTTTGAGTTTTATGATTGGCCTAAAAAGTCTGAGTCTCAGTAATGCGATATTCTACTGAATTCCAATATCCGCGCTGACAAGCCGCTGCTTTCAGAATTCAACTAAACCGCTGAATCTGAATAAAACAAATGCTCAATATATTTGTTACATGTACAATGTAATTGTCATTTCTGAGTATGTAATTTTTATTTCTATATATTACAGATACTATTTATACAGAGCGATACATGAGCACGCCACAAGACAACCCACAGAATTATGAGGTATGATACAACTTCTCCATCTAGATTAAATGGAAATGAATAGATTCCTGGGGGGGAAAAACTATTCCTTTAATGTGGGTGTGGCTTCATTTTCCAAAACTGTTTTAACGTTAGAAGGCACCAAGAGAGACCAAAGTGGCGCAGGCAGAGAGACGGAGGCCAAAATGACGCAGAGACAAAGGTGGTGCAAAGAGAGAGACAAAGCCCAGAACAATGCAAAGCTAAGCACCGCCTACACCCCCCACCACCCCACCACCACCTCACTTTCCCCCATGCAGAGCTTCCCATTCATACCCTCTCATACTTCCTACCTGCATACGTATGGTCACGTCACGGTGAGTTGGGCACAGGGTGAGCTGAATGACGGCTCACCCTGCTTCTGCTCAAATCCCCAGCTGCGTTAAATACTATTACTCTTGCGCACAGCATAGCACCAGTGCGGCAGTGCCATGGCGGCGCACAGCTTTCGGGGCTCAGCGTTGAAATGACCTGCTTTGTTATACCTCTCCACCCCAGTGCCTCCATCCTGTACATGACTACCTGCCACATCTTGCTTGAATAGCGCAACTAATCCCCTGTGCCCCCCATATTACACGTTATTACCCTCTGTATCATCCACCCTGTTATACCACAACATGCCCTCCCTTTATTCACCATCATCCTGACCATACCACCATACCACAGCCCACCCATATTGCTGCCTATCTTCCTGCCCTCTGCTCACAAACCATAATCTTGATCAAGGCACGGCTTGCCCTTCTTCTCCCTCTATGCTGATCATAGCACAGCCACCCTTCCTGCATCTGTAGTCCTGTACATATCACAGCCCACCCTCCATCCCCCTCTATCCTGATCATAGCACAGCCCACCCTTCTTCCCCCTCTATCCAGATCATAGCACAGCCCACCCTCCTTTCACCTCTATCCTGATCTTAGCACAGCCCACCCTCCTTCCCCCTCTATCCTGATCATGGCACAGCCCACCCCCTTCTTCCCCCTTTATCCTGATCATATCATAGCCCACCCTCCTTTCCCCTCTATCCTGATCATAGCACAGCCCACCCTCTTTATCCCTCTATTCTGATCATAGCACAGCCCACCCTCCTTCCCCTTCTATCCTGATCATGGCACAGCCCACCTTCCTTCCCCCTCTATCCTGATCATGGCACAGCCCACCCTCCTTCCTCCTCTATCCTGATCATAGTGCAGCTTCCCTTCCTGTATCCACAGTCCTCTACATATTGCAGCTCACCCTCTTGTCCTTTAGCACAGCCTCCCTTCTTGTATCTATTGTCCTGTACATGGCACAGCCCACCCTCTCGTCCTCACCTTACCCACCACCATCCTGATTATAGCACAGACCTCTTCTTCCCCCTCTATCCTGATCATGGCACAGCTCCCCCTCCTCCCCCTCTATCCAGATCATAGCACAGCCCACCCTCCTTTCCCCCTCTATCCTGATCATAGCACAGCCCACCCTCCTTCCCCCTCTAGCCTGACCATAGCACTGCTCACCCTTCTGTCACTCCCTTTCCCCTCCAGCCTGATGTTAGGTAATCTGACTTTGCAGACTCATCAGAAATTGGGTTATTGACTGATGCAGTACTGCTAAAATGCCAAGATCTTCAGTTCATATGAATGACAGACAGTGCTTCTATAGGTGTATCGAGAATGAACTGTGCATTGCTTAGTGCCTGAAAATGCTATACATACACTCAGTGGCACTGTGAACCTGTTTGCATGGCGGGGACGCAGGCTGGCTTTCTGTATCCATATATCTGATATTACTAATCGGTGCTTTTCCATACTTTCCTGATTTTTTTTTTTCTGTACTGAGTTACAATCACTGTACGTTCCCTTTAAACCAGTGCGTCTGGCTTGTTTTTTTGCTCTGCAGAGTTCGACGGTCATGTCTAGAGCGGAGAAGTTTAAGGATGTGGGGTACCTCCTCATCCACGGCACAGCAGATGGTGAGCCTCTCCTAATTAGTTTTCTGCTACCCGTCACAGATTTCCAGCATCAAAACTGACAAAACAGAAACTTGATGGCCAAATGCTGAACAGTGATGACCGAGACAGAACTCTTTATCTCAACACTAATTGTCTGTAAATGTAAATTATTAGCAGTGTAATTATTTCATCCAGTCCCTCGTCTGCTGCAATTGAGATTCTACCACATGTTCAGCATTAACAATTTTTGTCAATGAAACGGACTAAAAGGTCCAGCATGCTGACACATCTAGAGCAGGCATGTCCAAAGTCTGGCCCAGGGGCCAAATGTGGCCCCCGGGACAGACCTCATGTGCTCATTCCAACCTGAATAATCGCAAATGCCTTCTGTTTTAAGAAAGCAAATTTCTGTTTTCCATAGCTTCTAAAAGTGGGTTTTTTGGTCCTTTGTAGCCCCTTACACACTCCTAGGAGTTTTGGTTCACCACGAGCTTTGCTGGGTAATCTGTAACTCTGGGTGTTCCAAGTCCTACCACACAGAGCCACATTAATCCATGCCATGCACTGATGAGGACCAACCAATACGAAACAGTCTGTAAGCATGTTGTGGATCTGTACAATTAACAAGCTGCCACATCATTGCATTCCAGCGGCTCTGGAGGTGTGTTTTTTGGCTATCATTGACAACAAAGGGACAATTTGCATATTCAGCAATGATGCATTGTGGGAGACATCACAGGCTCACTCCAATCTAAAAAAATAAATCTCAAATGTTGTCTGTGACAAGCAGGGGTATGCAAAGCTTCTGTCCTGCCTAAGCCCATATACTGTCGTAAGAGCAAGGCCAGCTGTAGGCTCAGTGAGGCTCTGGGCTATAATGACTTGAGACTGCCCTTAACCCCCCCTCCTCAGCATCACTAGGCCTCTGTGATTCCCAGGGCAGACTAGCGGACTCCCCAAAGTCTACCACCACTCCAGGTATATGGCGGTCTCCCAAGACCCTGCAGGGAGTTCAGCAGCCGAGTGACTCACCTGTCCAGCCGGCACACTCCACCATCAGTCTGCATGCTTCCTGTCTTCTTCCCCACCATATACTTTGGGGGGGAAGGGGGGTGGTATGTGGTTGCGTCTTTGGCTTACTCAAGGGCCCAGTTTGCCCCTATAGAGGCGCAGGCCTCGCTTAAGATGCGTACAAAAGCTTGAAAAATGCCTCCATCAGGGATAGGGACCCGATCCTTTAGGTCAGGGGTAGGTAATCTATGGCTCGGGAGCCAGATGTGGCTCTTTGGATGGTTACACCTGGCTCACAGTTAGAGGGTGATTCACTAAGCTACACTGCTCAAGCAGCGCAGCTTAGTGTAGCAGCGCAAGTAAAATTTTCAAAGTAGGCACGCCACTGCTGTAGCATGCACTACTAACGTACTCGCGCTACTCCATAAGGAACGGCTTCTCCAATTGTCCCACTCTGGACCGTCAGGTCCAGTGACTTTGTAGGATGAGATCCCCGCACTTTGATAGGACCCGTAGGCTGTCTGTCACTTGAAAAGCAGCCTATTGGGCCAAAATGTGGGGCTCTCATCCTACAAAGTGAATCAACCCCCAAGTTAGCTAGCTAATTGTACAAGCTGTTAGAGTGTATTTATCCTGTCTACCTCTAGGGGAAATTGCTGATGTTGCTGAAACCCAACAGAAGATGTGTCTGACACTTCTGCTGCCCAGACGATCAACTGTATACACATCACCATGGCAACAGGGACGTGAGCCCTCTGCTGCGCATGCGCACTGTCCCAGTTTGAAACATATTGTATGGCTCTCACAGAATTACATTTTAAAATATGTGGCGTTTATGGCTCTCTCTCTCTTTAGGTGTCAGTTTGGGCTCAAGTACTTTATAGATGCATCGTTAGGCTACAGCTTAGTGACATGTTCTGTTTCTTTGGCGGAAGGGAGGACAATGGCATTGGTGTAAGGCAAAGGGACTTCTAGCAGGAGGCGGTAAAGAGAAGAACAATTTGCTCTGCAGCAGAGACAATCTGGCACTTCAGATCTTTCGGTGACACATCACGGAGGCTGAACACGTTAGATTCTCAGCAGAGAGACCAACCACCTTGGCCAAGAACTCTTTAGCGGGTGTTTTGAGGCTTTAATTTCTCTCTGAACAAGGCTGTCTATCTACAGATGACTTGGATTCAGGGCTTGCTGGGCAATTATGTCAGAATGGATGTAGAAGATAAGTCTGGGTGCCTGTTGTCTGGGATAGGCTACTACTGAACATGGGTTTCATTTTATTGATATAAGGAGTAGATTTGTCAGGATTAAATTCCATATGGAACAGATCTATGTTAATGTGACCATAGATGATGAAACCAAATAATAAAATAGTTGTATTAAAAAAAAAAAAATCAAACTTTGCTTTTGACAAATCTTAAGACGCCGAGAGCCCAGTATAGTGTAGTATGTACTGTAAATTGGGTATGGAAGGGAAGTATAGGTAGGTTGTACTCACAAACAAGGGTTACCGTCCAGGTAACCACTATGAAGGCAGGTGAGGAGATTAGACCTTTCCCCACTCAGGATTAAGAAGTCGCTCTCTGTAGATAGGGAAAAAAGAAGAATTACCCTCCACCCGGGGTGGAAACAACTGCAATAGTAATACAGAGGTGCCAACAGAATAAAAACAATATTTCTTTAAAATGGATAAAATGAAGTAGGTAGCGGTGGACTTACCCCTCCAAAACGGACACAAAAAATTGCAGTTTTTAGGCAAAAAAATTATACTCCACGGGTATATCCCACTTCCTCAGGCAATAAATAGGAGCATATCACCAATGCGGTCCAATACGTAGCCTGGCGCCTTTGCTTTTGACAAATCTTGTCTTGATATAATTTTTTTTTATCATACCATTTTATATAAATGTCTACAAAATCGTATTGTTTGATCTATAAAATTAACTTAAAAAACAAACCCCAAAAATGTAACCATTTATAGCTGCCTGACAATGAGGCATTCTGCAACACCGCGTTTTCAGTAGTGTAATGCCATTTGTACGTTATGTGCACTGTCAGAATATGACACCAGAGGGCGGCATGGTCTTTCTTCTATGCCTGTAAACCACATACCGGTAGCTTCAGATTTTTACAGTTACACCAAGGCATTATTTATTATTCCAATGTTTATTATGTATTTACATAGTTTTCACACAGCTGCAATCCTGGGAATGGGATATCTATTGTTATGAAAATTGAACTGTGACCTGCAAAAGAGAATCAACATGAAGACAGAAATAGTGTGTGTCTGTCTGTCTGTGTACACGCTAATAGTTTAGGAGGCAAAGTGGCCAGGTTTTGTCTGATTTTAGCAGTGATGAGCGAAAATGCCAATATATTTTGCATTATTTTTCACGAAAAATATAGATTTTTCGCTGTAAAAATTCTCTCAGTAAAAATATTGTTTTTTTTGCGTTGTTGCACTGGTCATGAATTTTTATGTTAAAAGTATAGGTTTTTCCCATCTATGCGGTAAAAGTATAGATTTTTCACAATCTTACGTTTTTTGAAATAGAAATACAAGTTAATTTATTTTTTGGGAACATTTCTCAAAATCGAAAATAGCATTTGCATGCGAAAATGGCTTTGGCAAAAATTCACAAGCAACAATGAGTCAAAGGACTTTTCTGTGGCTGGAAAATATATTAAAAAAAAAGTGGGGGATACAACCGAGAGTACACTATAGTATTCAACAACTTGTTATGGTTAATATGAGCAAGGACGATTGAAATGATACTCACAAGTACTGTACTGTATATGGGTTACCACTCAGGCAATCACTGGAAATGCAGGTGGGAAAAACAAACTAGACTCCACTCGGGTTAAGAAGTTGCTCTCTGTAATAGCTGGAAAAATGGGTTACACCCCCCTACCAAGGGTGGACAGTGACTAATCTAAAATAGGATGAACAAAGGCGTAAAAAGAATAAAATGCACTAAAAACAGTCTAGGTCTATTTCGAGATAGAAAAACTTTACCGCTCTCCAATAGAGTTTTTCTTATATCTCAAAATAGACCCTACAGCAGGCATGGGCAAACTTGGCCCTCCAGCTGTTAAGGAACTACAAGTCCCACAATGCATTGCAGGAGTCTGACAGCCTCAGTCATGACTCATGCAGGCAAATGCATTGTGGGACTTGTAGTTCCGTAACAGCTGGAGGGCCGAGTTTGCCCATGCCTGCCCTAGAGTGTTGTCTGTCTGGGAGGTAGTGTTGGGCGAACAGTGTTCGCCACTGTTCGGGTTCTGCAGAACATCACCCTGTTCGGGTGATGTTCGAGTTCGGCCGAACACCTGATGGTGTTCGGCCAAACCGTTCGGCCACATGGCCGAACTAAGAGCGCATGGCCGAACGTTCCCCGAACGTTCGGCTAGCGCTGTGATTGGCCGAACGGGTCACGTGGTTCGGACCCAAACGCGCTCTGATTGGCTGAACTGTCACGTGGTTCGGGTAAATAAATACCCGAACCATGTCATATCTCCGCCATTGGTCTGTGGGTTTAGCTTTGGGTAGACAGGCAGGGTAGTTCGCGCTCCAGCCACGCTAGCCAGGGTCCCCCCAGTCACTGTGTCGCTGCTGGGAATAGTAGTACACCGCTCGCTCAGCCACACTATATAGCATTCTGTTTACTGCCACTCTGTGTACCTCGCTCAGCCACACTATATAGCATTCTGTTTACTGCCACTCTGTGTCTGCTGGGAATAGTAGTACACCGCTCACCCGCCACTGTATAGCATTGTGCTCTGTGTCGCTGCTGGGAATTGTGGTGCACCGCTCACCCGCCACTGTATAGCATTGTGCTCTGTGTCGCTGCTGGGAATAGTGGTACACCGCTCAGCCACACTATATAGCATTCTGTTTACTGTTCTGTGTCTGCTGGGAATAGTAGTACACCGCTCGCTCAGCCACACTATATAGCATTCTGTTTACTGCCACTCTGTGTACCTCGCTCAGCCACACTATATAGCATTCTGTTTACTGCCACTCTGTGTCTGCTGGGAATAGTAGTACACCGCTCACCCGCCACTGTATAGCATTGTGCTCTGTGTCGCTGCTGGGAATAGTGGTACACCGCTCACCCGCCACTGTATAGCATTGTGCTCTGTGTCGCTGCTGGGAATAGTGGTACACCGCTCACCCGCCACTGTACAGCATTGTGCTCTGTGTCGCTGCTGGGAATAGTGGTACACCGCTCACCCGCCACTTTATAGCATTGTGCTCTGTGTCGCTGCTGGGAATAGTGGTACACCGCTCAGCCACACTATATAGCATTCTGTTTACTGTTCTGTGTCTGCTGGGAATAGTAGTACACCGCTCGCTCAGCCACACTATATAGCATTCTGTTTACTGCCACTCTGTGTACCTCGCTCAGCCACACTATATAGCATTCTGTTTACTGCCACTCTGTGTCTGCTGGGAATAGTAGTACACCGCTCACCCGCCACTGTATAGCATTGTGCTCTGTGTCGCTGTTGGGAATAGTGGTACACCGCTCACCCGCCACTGTATAGCATTGTGCTCTGTGTCGCTGCTGGGAATAGTGGTACACTGCTCAGCCACACTATATAGCATTCTGTTTACTGTTCTGTGTCTGCTGGGAATAGTAGTACACCGCTCGCTCAGCCACACTAGATAGCATTCTGTTTACTGCCACTCTGTGTACCTCGCTCAGCCACACTATATAGCATTCTGTTTACTGCCACTCTGTGTCTGCTGGGAATAGTAGTACACCGCTCACCCGCCACTGTATAGCATTGTGCTCTGTGTCGCTGCTGGGAATAGTGGTAAACCGCTCACCCGCCACTGTATAGCATTGTGCTCTGTGTCGCTGCTGGGAATAGTGGTACACCGCTCAGCCACACTATATAGCATTCTGTTTACTGTTCTGTGTCTGCTGGGAATAGTAGTACACCGCTCGCTCAGCCACACTAGATAGCATTCTGTTTACTGCCACTCTGTGTACCTCGCTCAGCCACACTATATAGCATTCTGTTTACTGCCACTCTGTGTCTGCTGGGAATAGTAGTACACCGCTCACCCGCCACTGTATAGCATTGTGCTCTGTGTCGCTGCTGGGAATAGTGGTACACCGCTCACCCACCACTGTATAGCATTTCTGTACTGCCACTGTACTGCTGCCAGTCAGCGTGTACTTTAAGGATAAGTGAAATGAGGAAGAAATCCGGTGAAAGAGGGAGGGGCAAGGGAAGAGGTGTTTCCCCTGACTGTTCACGTACAGGCCACAGGGGAGCACCCAAAAAAACCCACTCAATACCGCCCATGTTGTCCAGGACAACAACCCTCACAAATCCAAAAGAACAGGACCAGATAATTACTTGGATGACCTCTCAAGCGTCCAGCAGTGGTTTAAGCAGCACCAGCACATCACGCACGAGGTCCGAGTCCTCAGCCAGTTACAAGGAGCCAGTGGGCACAAAGCTGACACAACCGGCAGCGACACCACGCACACAACTGGCAGATAACCAGTCCGATGAATTACCTCAGGACACAATGGGGTATTCGCAGGAGCTATTCCCAGCCCAACAAACTTCCACCTTTCAAAGGTCAATGGAGGAACAGCCAGAAATGTTGTGCCCGGATTCACAACCATTAACTGTGGGAAATGCACCGCGCACTGAAATACAAGGTGAGTCCGAGGAGGACTCGGAAACCCAAATCCTAGAGCAAGTTGGGCAGGAGGGGTTGCAATTGCAGGAGGTCGGCCGATGAGATCTGGAAGACGACGTTGGAGTGAGCTGCGCAGAGGTTGTTCTGGGGAGCTCTACTCCACGGCGACGGCCCCCCACAATGACATATGACGAGTTTCAGGAGATGGAAGAGGAGGGTATGGACGATGTGGACAGAGACCCAGATTTTGTTTGTGAACGAGAATATCGCCGTCGTAGCAGCAGCACAGATGAGTCTGTTGAAGAACCCACTGCTGCACGAGTTCGCCTTGTGCCACAAGGTAGGCGGCGCGCAATTTCAGGCACCACAAGCGTGGAAGTTCAAGTGAGAGGCAAAAGAGGCGCAAACAGAAATCGCCAGCAAGGCAGGTGCTCCAAAGTCTGGGCTTTCTTTGAAGACTGCACTGAGGATGGTACTATGGCGAGTTGCAAGGTGTGCAGGACCCGCCTGAGCAGGGGGAAAAGTATTAACAACCTCTCCACCACCAGCATGAGCCGCCACATGCTATCCAAACATACCACTCTGTGGGCAAACGCGGCAGGACAGGGTACCAGCAACACTGCCTCCCTTGGGGTCACCAGACTCACCACCAGACCCGCCTCAGCAGCAGCAGTAGCCCAGCCATTGCGTGGTTCACAACATTCACAAACATCAGACGCTGACACTGTCACTTTCCGGAGTAGTGCTCTTGAGGTCTCCTAGTGTTCATCAAACACAACAACCAACAGCCCTTCAGTGTGCAGCCCTACGATTCAGTTGTCTGTCTCAGGGATGTTTGATCGCAAGAGGAAATTGCCAGCAAATGACCCCCGGGCAGTGGCAGTAACAGCCAGCATAGCCAAGCTTCTGGCCTGCGAAATGCTGCCATATCGAGTGGTGGAGACAAACAGCTTCAAGGGCATGATGTCAGTGGCCATCACACGTTACGTGGTTCCCAGCCGCTACCACTTTGCGCGCTCTGCAGTGCCTGAGTTGCATGAGCACGTGGTCAGCAAAATAATCCGAAGCTTGAAGAATGCCGTTGCCTGCAAGATTCACCTCACCACTGACACCTGGACGAGTGCGTTCGGCCAGGGTCGATAAATCTCCCTTACCGCGCACTGGATGAACCTTGTAGAGCCTGGCAGCGATTCCTCACCTGCTACGGCGCGGGTGTTGCCCACGCCGCAAACAGCTGCACCGCCGTCCCTCCCACTGGATAACAACAGCAGCACCTACCTCTCTGACACCTTCTCCTCCAACGCATCTCAAAGCTGTACCTCATCCGGAAATGCTAACCCAGCAGCAGTAGGATCGTGGAAGCAGTGCAGCACAGCTGTTGGCATGCGTCAGCAAGCGTTGCTGAAGCTGATCTGCCTTGGGGATAAGCAGCACACAGGGGAGGAAATTTGGAGGGGAATAAAGGAACAGACGGATTTGTGGCTGGCACCGCTGGACCTGAAACCGGGCATGGTTGTGTGTGATAATGGGAGTAATCTCATTCGCGCTTTAGGGTTGGCTAAGCTGACACACATCCCTTGCCTGGCGCACGTGATGAACCTAGTAGTTCAGCGGTTCCTGAGGACATACCCAGGCGTGGCCGATCTTCTGTTGAAGGTGCGACGAGTGGCCAAACATTGCAGAAATTCCAGTACTGCTTCGGGGGCACTCTCCAAGATGCAGGAGCGCGTCAATCTCCCCCACCATAGCTTGCTGTGTGATGTCCCTACGCTCTGGAATTCTACGCTGCACATGCTAGCCCGCTTTTGCAAGCAGAAGAGTGCAGTGGTCCAGTACATGACGGCGCAGTACCGAGGCGCATCCGGACAGCTGCCAAGCTTCTGTGGATCAGATTGGGCCAACATGTTGGACCTCTGCCAAGTCCTCCAAAATTTTGAGCAATCCACGTTGCTTGTGAGCAGTGACAACTCTTCAGTCAGCATTACCATACCACTGCTGTGTTTACTGAAGAGGTCAATGTTGAAAATCAAGGAAACAGCTGTCATGATGCAACTGGGGGAATCTGAAGGAGAAAACTATCAGCGTGATGGTACCAACATCAGGCCATCCGCATCAGGAAACGCTGGCCCCAGCAGCTATGACGAAGAAGAGGGGGAGGAACAGCTGGAGTTGGAGCAGGAATTTCCTGCCACCACTGACGAGGGCCAGAGCGGTGCACGCTGGACTTCCACAATTCAGCGCGAATGGTCAGCAGAAGCAGACCAGGAAGAAGGTGACGACTATGATGCATCACAACAACTATCACAACGCTCACAAGAGGATGATGAGGATTCTGGCAGGACTCTGGCACACATGGCTCAATTCATGCTAGACTGCATTGAACGCGACCCACGCATTGTGTGCATTCTGGACAACACCAATTACTGGGTTTATACCCTTCTGGATCCACGGTACAAACACAATGTTCCAAAACTGCTTGAAGAAAGAGTCAGACAGGTCAAAATGGAAGAATACCAGCAGGCCCTTGTGGAGACTTTAGAGAGGAGATTGACATCCTCCCCCTCCTCTAGCCAGTTGTACGCCGACAGACTAACTTCCGCAAACCCAGGACGACCAGGAGGGCAGCAAACACAAGCCGCAGCTAGTGCCCAAAAGGGAATGGTATCGGCAGTGTCCTTGGAGTGGGAAAATTTTATGACACCCATGCAGCAGCAGCCCACAGAACAGCAAGCGTGCAGATCCACCTCAAACACCGATCGCCTGGAGAAGATGGTCAAGGACTACATGTCAGATGGCGTAGCTGTGTTGAACAATCCATCTGCACCCTTCAACTATTGGGTATCGAAGCTAGACACCTGGCACGAACTGGCAATGTACGCAATAGAGGTGCTGGCTTGCCCGGCAGCCAGCGTTATGTCGGAACGCTGTTTCAGTGCTGCCGGAGGCATCGTCACAGATCGGCGTATCCGCCTCTCCACAGAAAATGCAGACCATCTGACTCAAATTAAAATGAATCAATCCTGGATTGGAAACGACTACGCAACACTCCTGGACCCCAACCAAGTAACATGAACAATGACCATCTGTGATGGGTTAGTGTTTCCGGTCCCTGTTTATTGAACCTCTCATCTTTATTACATTTATGACTGCATGGCGGCAAAAAGCATTGCTATATCCGCACGCTGTTTGTCCTCATGCAAGGCCTGGGATGTTGTCTCAAAAAGCGTGGCCTTCTCCTCCTGCGGCTCCTCCTGTTCCCTCACGTGTGCTGCTGCTGGGTTAGCGTTTCCGGTCCCTGTTTATTGAACCTCTCATCTTTATTACATTTACGACTGCATGGCGGCAAAAAGCATTGCTATCCGCATGCTTCTTGTCCTCATGCAAGGCCTGGGTTGTGTCTCAAAGCGTGGCCTTCTCCTCCTGCGCCGCCCTCCTCCTGTTCCATCACGTGTGCTGCTGCTGGGTTAGCGTTACGGTTACCGGTCCCTTTTCCTGGAACCTCTTCTCTGTATTACATTTATGACTGCATGGCGACAAAAAGCATGTTACCTGTGCAAAGAAACATGACATTTTCCGCATTTAAAAGACAGTTTTTCCTTTGAAACTTTACAATCAATTTTCTCAAAAACTATAAGCTCTTTTTCAAATATTTTTTTCCCTCTTGTACCCACTCCCAAGGTGCACATACCCTGAAAATTTGGGGTATGTAGCATGTAAGGAAGCTTTACAAAGCACGAAAGTTAGGGTCCCCATTGACTTCCATTATGTTCGGAGTTTGGCGCGAACACCCGAACATCGCGGCGATGTTCGGCGAACGTTCACGAACCCGAACATCTAGGTGTTTGCCCAACACTACTGGGAGGTAAGTCCACCACTACTTCCCATTTTAAGCTGTTTTTGGCTTCTTTTACACTGCAAATCACAATTACGATATCCGATTCAGATTTGTGATTTCGATTTGGGGTTTTCACTAAATGCTAGCAACCCAACAAAAAAAAAACGTAATATTGTAGAAGTTACCATAAATACAAATGACAATTCTGTGCAGGGATCAGGGCCGGCCCGCTCATGAGGCGGGGTGAAACTTTTGCCTCAGGCGGCAAATTTCTAGGGGCGGCATCCGCCCGTCGGAGGGTGCGGGGAGCCGGCCGCCCAGCTGGAGGGGTAGCGGGCAGGACGGGGGTATTGGGCCTAGCGGCGGGGAGGGGGGTCGGACCCCCCCCTCCCTCGCCTGGGTCCCCGTCCTCCGCTCCCCTCCAGCCTTAAATACATCCGAACTAGCGCAACTCGTAAGAGGCAGTGGGCGGGGAGGACTCGCCTCTTCCTCGCTCGATCCAGCGTGCGCTCCACTGACGTCACTTCCTGCACGCCGCCCACTGTATTGTAAATGGACGGCGCTGCAGGAAGGGACGTCAGTGGAGCGCACGCTGGATCGAGCGAGGAAGAGGTGAGTCCTCCCCGCCCACTGCCTCTTACGAGTTGCGCTAGTTCGGATGTACTTAAGGCTGGAGGGGAGCGGAGGACGGGGACCCAGGCGAGGGAGGGGGGGGGACCCCCCCGCTAGGCCCAATACCCCCGCCCTGCCCGCTACCCCTCCAGCTCGGCGGTGCCCCCCCCCCCCACGGGGGGGGGGGGGGGCGCCTTTTGCAATACATTTCTTAAAATTTGCCTCAGGCGGCAAAAAGTCTAGGGCCGGCCCTGGCAGGGATGACAATCATTGTTGTGGATCTCCTCCTTCCGTTGTCTCCAGTCAGCCAGTAGAGCTACAAACTGAAGTCAGGTTACATTGTTGTCATCCAAATCATTACTCCGTGTATCTGCCCAAACCCAGTGCTTAGCCAATCCTTCATTTTGTAACGGTGCACCTCTGACAGGGCTAATAGTAGCTGCTGGTGGCATTCACTGAAGTGCAGTTCTCTGCTTTATAGGGAGTTGGCGTAAGTTCTCTCATGAAGCAAGTTGAAACATTTGCATCAGGCGCAGAGATTACAGGGGTGGCTTGTTTGTACAGTCTGTTTCCACAGTAGAAGGAAGGGAGGAGGGGATTAGGAATGTCTTAGTTTTGCTTAAAGAGGAGCTCAGAGTCCGATCTTTTAACATCTTGATTTTGATTTGCTTTCCAGATAATGTGCACTTCCAGCAAGCCGCTCATATTTCCAAAGCACTGGTTGACGCCGGGGTGGACTTTGAAACAATGGTAAATTTTTATTCCTAGTTTTTTGTGTCCAGTGATGGTCAGACGTGAGATTTGAGTTGTAAATATCTGTTACACTTTTAGGGCCTATTCACGCTAAACAATGTATGCATGAACATGATCTAGTGCATGCGTTTCCGATGCATGTCTTGCACATCGCAGTGTGTAATAGTGTGCGTTAAAATGTTCACGTCCACGTTACACGGGAACGCACAGCTGTACTGCTAACAGTAACATGAAAATCTATGGGCTTTCATGTTATCTTGCGGATTGTACACTGTGTCATAACTGACAGCAACACTTAGGCCTAGTGCACACCAGAGCGGTTCTGCTGCGGTTTGCGATCCGCTTGCGAGTGTGGATCCGCTAGGGTAATGTATTTCAATGGGCTGGTGCACACCAGAGCGGGAGGCGTTTTGCAGAAATGCATACTCCCGGGCTGCTGCAGATTTTGGATTGCGGATGCGTTTCTGCCTCAATGTTAAGTATAGGAAAAACGCAAACCGCTCTGAAAAACGGCACTTCAGAGTGGTTTGCCAGGCGTTTTTTGTTACAGTAGCTGTTCAGTAACAGCTTTACTGTAACAATACATGAAATCTACTACACCAAAAACGCTTCACAAAACCGCAAAATGCTAGCTGAAACGCTACAGAAAAAGAAGAAAAAGCGTTTCAAAATCTGCTAGCATTTTGTGGATCTGCTAGCGGTTTTTGGTGTGCACCAGGCCATATAGTATGAATAAGGCCATACCAGAAAGTGTGTGGTGACACCTACATACAACAACATGGAGAGATGAAAAAGTAACGGTTGAGTTCAGGGACGGATTTACCATAAGGCACTGTAGGCACGTGCCTACAGTCGCCTGATGATGTAAAGGCGGCTCACTCCCCTCCCAGAGTGCCTCACTAACTGTGAAGCGTCTCGTGTGGAGTGTAAATGAGAGGTTACTCACCCAGCTCTTGGCATTCCACTGATGATGGCTCACATAAGTCAGGGGAAACTCTAGCTACGTAATACTGAGGTTCTTCTAGCTACCTGATACTTGGGGGCACCTCTAGCTACTTAATATTGAGGGTACTTCTGGCTATCTAATGCTAATGGACACCTGTAGCTACCTATGCTGGGCAAGTGATGTAAGGGAGAAGTGACAGCTGGGACAGCCAGCACACTTGCGGTGCAGTTTGGCAGGGGTTGGTAGGTTTATGGAGGGCAAAATCTAGGGGGCCAGGACAACTGTGCCTATAGGCTCCTGTGATGTAAATCCGGGCCTGGATGAGGTGAGTGATGTCTTACTAGAGTTCATGACAATAGCACAGTCAAATCTGCATTTTCTCTTGGCAATGCTGTCTTCGGCAGTGCATGTACAAAAAAAAAAAAAAATAAAAAAAAAAATATGCACGCACGCACACACACACACACACACACACACACACACACACACACACACACACACACACACGTGAAGTGTTCCGTATCGATCATATGGAGTCCCCCAGTGGTGAACCTATTTGCCTCATCTCAGAATGGCAGATCAGTGATATAAATTTCTCTCTGTCCCCATCCTCTCCTCCAAGGAGATTGGATGTACTGGAAGTCCCCTGGTCAAGGGAGTTCTGTATGACTTTCCCCTCTTCAATCTGATTCGCGAGTTCAGCGGAGATTCATTTTTAAATTTTATTTTTTTTTAGATTCTAAGGGTTTTAGAACTTTGGTAGTGGAAGGTGGGGAGGGCACATATTTAACTAAAAAAAATAAGCTTGAAAAGAGGCTTTAAAGCAGGGTGCCCACACTTTTTCGGCTAGCGAGCTACTTTAAAATTCGCCGAGGCCAGGAGATCTACCAACATTTAAAATACTGAACTGTGCATTAAAAATGCTGGTATATTACTATACAAGTCTTTAACATTATAAATGCTATGCTTCGCATTGGAAATGTTGGTAGATATCTTGCACTCTGCTATCAGAATTGCACCACTGACACTGACACACACACACATACACACATACACACATATATATACAGTATAATATATGGACATTGCTGGGCCTTACCTAATCTGATGACTTGCACTGGATGGAATCTGCCAGGGAAGCATAGTCCGGACAGTCGCTGCTGGTTGCCAGTCGTAGAGAATCTTTCCCCACAGTCAGATGAACCCCCCCCCCTCCCCACCCCACCATATTTGGCAGCATATGGCACAGAAACTCGCTTGCTTAACCCTCGCTTAACCCCCCCCCCCCCCCATATTTCTCCCCCATCTCCCACTGCACATTGCTTCTAATGATGAATAAATCCCCTTGCCCTGCAAGTACCACTAACAATAGGCCAAAGAGTCGGCCCCGCAGTAAAGTAATCCACCCGACCTGACCGGTGACCCGACCCACCCCACCACCATAATTTAAGATTGCCCATCTCGGCAGCAAAGCCTCCGTTCTCCACTTCTCATGACAAGATGGAGGAGCGGTGGTTGCTGGTTAGTCTCGTGACCTCCAAAAGCCAGCGGGACCTGGGGGAGGCGTGGCCACAACTCTGCACCATCATAGAGGAGGGAGAGGAGACTCTCACAATTGGCTCCTTTCCCCCTCAGCCACGCCCCTCTCCTCAGTCAGCTGCGCGCTAGGTAGCATAGCCTGACAGCCGCGACGCCTATATTTAACAAGAGTGGCAGCTATATTTAACAAGACGCGACCAAATAGGCGGTCACGATCTACCGGTAGATTGCGATCGGCCTATTGTGCACCCCTGCTTTAAAGGATAAAAAGTCCTGCAAAAATGGTGCCCTTTGTAGTGCAGAGTAGGGCAGAAGGGGAGTAGTGCAGGGCTGGAGGCGCCCCAAAAATAGGTAATGTAATGAAACTAAAATATGGTATGGAGGGTGTCTTTATCACTCAAGATGGAAGAACCAAAACCACAGGGTTAATGCAAAAACATTAAATAATTTATTCAGCACGATTAAAAGGACGAGTTTCACGGGTCTCAGCCCGCTTCTTCAGGGCAATACAAGTGCCTTTAAAATATGGTCACAAGCATGAACGCCAGAAATCCTTATCCCCATGTCAGACTCAGTTTTCCGTTTCAAAGTCCTGGATTCCCCAGTTCACTCCTTGCCAGGATATGGAATATGGAAATCTCCACTGACCCAAAAGCTGTAATTACATTAATCCAATGAGGGTCTAGCTGCTGGTTCATTAATATTTTTTCGTGGACTTCTGCTTACTCAGAGACCCAAATGCAGAGTGACTGTGCATTTAGGTCTCTGACGAAGTGGGAGTCCACAAAACTGCTGAAAGGCCACAGATTTTTACCCCCACTGTCTGGTAGCATTTGTCCTTTTTGTACACTTTTTTTTTTTTTTTTTTTTTTTTTCCGGATCAATAAAGCCTGGATTTTATTGAGCACCTGGTATCCCACAATATTGTTTTTTAGGTATTTTCCTCAACAGTGAGTACTGGTGAACTGTGTACTGTCGGGCCGAACGGTTCCATGCGAACTTCAGTGGTTCGCGTTCGCGTCCCGCAGGCGAACCTTTGCGGAAGTTCGGTTCGCCCCATAATGCACATGGAGGGTCAACTTTGACCCTCTACATCACAGTCAGCAGGCCCAGTGTAGCCAATTAGGCTACACTAGCCCCTGGAGCCCCACCCCCCTTATATAAGGCAGGCAGCGGCGGCCATTACGGCCACTCGTGTGCCTGCATTAGTCAGAGTAGGGCGAGCTGCTGCAGACTGTCTCTCAGGGAAAGATTAGTTAGGCTTAGCTTGTTCCTGTCTGGCTGCATACCTGTTCTGTGAACCCACCACTGCATACCTGTGCTGTGAACCCACCACTGCATACCTGTGCTGTGAACCCACCACTGCATACCTGTTCTGTTCAGTGGACCCGCCACTGTATACCTGTTCATTGAACCCACCACTGCATACCTGTGCTGTGAACCCACCACTGCATACCTGTGCTGTGAACCCACCACTGCATACCTGTGCTGTGAACCCACCACTGCATACCTGTTCTGTTCAGTGGACCCGCCACTGCATACCTGTTCTGTTTAGTGAACCGCCACTGTATACCTGTTCTGTTTAGTGAACCCGCCACTGCATACCTGTTCTGTTCAGTGAACCCACCGCATCAGTGCGCATACCTGTGCAGTTAAGTGAACCCGCCACTGCATACCTGTTCTGTTCAGTGAACCGCCACTGTATACCTGTTCTGTTTAGTGAACCCGCCACTGCATACCTGTTCTGTTCAGTGGACCCGCCACTGCATACCTGTTCTGTTCAGTGAACCCACCGCATCAGTGCGCATACCTGTGCAGTTAAGTGAACCCGCCACTGCATACCTGTTCTGTTCAGTGGACCCGCCACTGCATACCTGTTCTGTTTAGTGAACCGCCACTGTATACCTGTTCTGTTTAGTGAACCCGCCACTGCATACCTGTTCTGTTAAGTGGACCCGCCACTGCATACCTGTTCTGTTTAGTGAACCCGCCACTGCATACCTGTTCTGTTCAGTGCACCCGCCACTGTATACCTGTTCTGTTTAGTGAACCCGCCACTGCATACCTGTTCTGTTCAGTGGACCCACCGCATCAGTGCGCATACCTGTGCAGTTAAGTGAACCCGCCACTGCATACCTGTTCTGTTCAGTGGACCCGCCACTGCTTACCTGTTCTGTTTAGTGAACCGCCACTGTATACCTGTTCTGTTTAGTGAACCCGCCACTGCATACCTGTTCTGTTCAGTGAACCCACCGCATCAGTGCGCATACCTGTGCAGTTAAGTGAACCCGCCACTGCATACCTGTTCTGTTCAGTGGACCCGCCACTGCATACCTGTTCTGTTTAGTGAACCGCCACTGTATACCTGTTCTGTTTAGTGAACCCGCCACTGCATACCTGTTCTGTTCAGTGAACCCACCGCATCAGTGCGCATACCTGTGCAGTTAAGTGAACCCGCCACTGCATACCTGTTCTGTTCAGTGAACCCACCGCATCAGTGCGCATACCTGTGCAGTTAAGTGAACCCGCCACTGCATACCTGTTCTGTTCAGTGGACCCGCCACTGCATACCTGTTCTGTTTAGTGAACCGCCACTGTATACCTGTTCTGTTTAGTGAACCCGCCACTGCATACCTGTTCTGTTCAGTGGACCCGCCACTGCATACCTGTTCTGTGAACCCGCCACTGTATACCTGTTCTGTTCAGTGAACCCACCGCATCAGTGCGCATACCTGTGCAGTTAAGTGAACCCACCTACCTACGTGAGTGCACGCAGTGTGATATACCACTCCGTGCATACCCGATATGGACAAAACAGGTAGAGGAAGAGGTAGTGGCAGAGCCAGAGGAAGGCCACCCGGCAGGTCTGCGCGAGGTCGTGTAAATGTAATTTCGTGTGGACCTGGCCCACAGTACAGTGCTCGGAAGAAGGCACGTCCCATCACCTCCCAAGATTGTCAGGACGTGGTTGAGTATTTAGCGACACAGAACACCTCATCTTGCTCAGCCACCAGTGCTACTACTAGCACCACTTCCGCTGCATTTGACACTTCGCAAGAATTATTTAGTGGTGAAATCACTGATGCACAGCCATTGTTGTTACAGCCAGATGAATTTTCACCAGCTCATATGTCTGAGTTACGCGGCAACATTATGGATGTAACGTGTAAGGAGGATGAAGGACCTACTGATGTTGGTGCATGTTTGGATTTGTCTGAGGCAAGCGAAGCTGGGCAGGATGATTACGATGATGACGATGATAGGGATCCTCTGTATGTACCCAATAGAGGAGATGAAGAGGGGGACAGTTCAGAGGGGGAGTCAGAGAGTAGGAGGAGGAGAGAAGTTGCTGAAAGAAGCTGGGGCAGCTCTTCGTCAGAAACAGCTGGTGGCAGTGTCCGGCACCATGTATTGCCACCTATGTACAGCCAGCCAACTTGCCCTTCAGCATCAGCTGCTGAGGTCCCCATAGTGCCCACATCCCAGGGTGGCTCAGCGGTGTGGAAATTTTTTAATGTGTGTGCCTCAGATCGGACCAAAGCCATCTGCTCGCTCTGCCAACAAAAATTGAGCCGTGGAAAGGCCAACACTCACGTAGGGACAAGTGCCTTACGAAGGCACCTGGAGAAAAGGCACAAACAGCAATGGGATGGCCACCTGAGCAAAAGCAGCAGCAGCAGCACACAAAAGCAAAGCCACCCTCCTTCTCCTCTTCCTCCTCCATCAGGTGCATTATCTGCTTCTGCCGCTTTCTCCCTTCCACCTTCACAGGCACCCTCCTCCACTCCGCCTCTGCCCTTGAGCGGTTCCTGCTCCTCTGCCCACAGCAGCAGTCAGGTGTCCGTGAAGGAAATGTTTGAGCGGAAGAAGCCAATTTCGGCCAGTCACCCCCTTGCCCGCCGTCTGACAGCTGGCGTGGCGGAACTGTTAGCTCGGCAGCTGTTACCATACCGGCTGGTGGACTCTGAGGCCTTCCGTAAATTTGTGGCCATCGGAACACCGCAGTGGAAGATGCCAGGCCGCACTTATTTTTCGAGAAAGGCCATACCCCAACTGCACTGTGAAGTTGAGAGGCAAGTGGTGTCATCTCTTGCGAAGAGCGTTGGGTCAAGGGTACACCTGACCACGGATGCCTGGTCTGCCAAGCACGGGCAGGGCCGCTACATTACCTACACAGCCCATTGGGTGAACCTGGTGGTGAACGATGGCAAGCAGGGCGCAGCGGACCAAATTGTGACACCTCCACGGCTTGCAGGCAGGCCTCCTGCCACCTCCTCTCCTCCTGCTACATGCTCTTCGCTGTCCTCCTCCTCCTTGGCTGAGTGGCAGTTCTCCTCTCCAGCTACACAGCCCCAGCTCCGCAGGGCCTATGCTGCATGCCAGGTACGACGGTGTCACGCCATCTTAGACATGGCTTGTCTCAAAGCGGAGAGTCACACTGGAGCAGCTCTCCTGGCTGCTCTTAAGAAACAGGTGGATGAGTGGCTGACCCCGCACCACCTGGAGATAGGCAACGTGGTGTGCGACAACGGCAGCAATCTGCTTGCCGCTTTGCATATGGGGAAGCTGACACACATACCCTGCATGGCACATGTCATGAATCTAGTGGTTCAAAGATTTGTGGCAAAGTACCCTGGCTTAGCGAATGTCCTGAAGCAGGCCAGGAAGTTCTGTGGGCATTTGAGGCGGTCTTACACAGCCATGGCACGCTTTGTGGAAATTCAGCGCAAAAACAACATGCCGGTGAGACGCCTCATTTGCGATAGCCCGACTCGCTGGAACTCGACCCTGCTCATGTTCTCCCGCCTGCTAGAACAGAAGAAAGCCGTGACCCACTACCTCTACAACTGGAGTAGAATGAAACAGTCTGGGAAGATGGGGATGTTCTGGCCCGACAACTGGACACTGATGGAGAATGCATGCAGGCTCATGCGGCCGTTTGAGGAGGTGACCAACCTGGTGAGCCGCAGTGAGGGCACCATCAGCGACTTAATTCCCTACGCTTACTTCTTGGAGCGTGCTGTGCGTAGAGTGGCGGATGAAGCTGCGAATGAGCGTGACCAGGAACCGTTACGGCAGGAACAGGCATGGGACCAATTTTCATCAGACCCAGCTGTTTCCTCAACACCTGCGGCAGCACAGAGGGGGGAGGAGGAGGAAGAAGAGAAGTCGTGTGCAGAAGACGAATCAGACTCAGAGGATGATGAGCAAGGTGTTTCTTTGGGGGAGGAGGAGGAGGGGACAGCGGCAGGAGAACAACCTCAGCAGGCATCGCAAGGGGCTTGTGCTGCTCAACCTTCCCGTGGTATTGTTCGCGGCTGGGGGGAGGAGGTTGACTTACCTGACGTCACTGAGGAAGAGCAAGAGGAGATGGAGGGTACTGGATCCGACTTTGTGCAGATGTCGTCTTTTATGCTGTCCTGCCTGTTGAGGGACCCCCGTATAAAAAACCTCAAGGGGAATGAGCTGTACTGGGTGGCCACACTACTAGACCCTCGGTACAGGCACAAAGTGGCGGACCTGTTACCAACTCACCGGAAGGTGGAAAGGATGCAGCACATGCAGAACCAGCTGTCAACTATGCTTTACAATGCCTTTAAGGGTGATGTGACGGCACAACGCCAGCAAGGTACCACTGCCACTAATCCTCCTCCCGTGTCCACGCAGTCAAAGACAGGACGCTCCAGCGATCTCATGGTGATGTCGGACATGCGGACGTTCTTTAGTCCAACGCCTTGCCGTAGCCCTTCCGGATCCACCCTCCACCAACGCCTGGAACGGCAGGTAGCCGACTACCTGGCCTTAAGTGTGGATGTAGACACTGCTGTGAACAGCGATGAGGAACCCTTGAACTACTGGGTGCGCAGGCTTGACCTGTGGCCAGAGCTGTCCCAATTTGCCATCCAACTTCTCTCCTGCCCTGCCGCAAGCGTCCTCTCAGAAAGGACCTTCAGCGCAGCTGGAGGCATTGTCACAGAGAAGAGAAGTCGCCTAAGTCACAAAAGTGTTAAGTACCTCACCTTTATCAAAATGAATGAGGCATGGATCCCGGAGGGCTGCTGCCCGCCCCAAGACTAAGTCAGTCCCCGCACATACAGCATCTCTGCCTGCACGCCGTGTGACTGGCTGCCTGGCCTGCCCCAAGAAGACTAAGTCGCTCCCAGTCCCTCCACACAGCATGTCTGCCTGCAGGCCGCTTGACTACCTTCTCCGCCACCACCAACAGGGTCCGGGTCTCCAGGCGGATTGCTGAATTTTTTAGGCCGCTGCTAGCAGCGGCCGCTGTAATAATTTTTCTGGTGCGTGTACATGACTGCCTAATTTTTCTGGCTGCACTGCGGGCAGCTGCAACAACAAAAGAAAAGGCATGTACATGCGCCCATTCCCCTTCGTGATCATTACCTTGCCGTGGTGAAGGGGCTTGCGTATCACAATGGAGCAATGACCGGCGCCTAGATGAGTGTCTCGGGGGGCACACCCACGATAATAAGGTCGTTGCCTCATTGTGGTCAGACCAAATTTGATCAGCTGGACAGTCACTGTTCTGTCATTCAGCTACATCAGCCAGGTGACCATATGGGCTGTAAAGCCACCAAAACCTGCACTCTCGCCATGGTGCGCACCAGTAAAGCACGGCCGTCACTACACAAACAGCTGTTTGCGGTGCGTTACACGATGAGTTTGGTGTGTCAGTGTGAAGCAGTACCTTAATTACACTACCTGATTGATGTATACACATGCAAGATGTTTGAAAGCACTTTAGGCCTGTCATTTAGCATTCAATGTGATTTCTGCCCTTAAAACGCTGCTTTGCGTCAAATCCAGATTTTTCCCGGGGACTTTTGGCATGTATCCCACTCCGCCATCCCCCCCTCCAGGTGTTAGACCCCTTGAAACATCTTTTCCATCACTTTTGTGGCCAGCATAATTTTTTTTTTTTTTCAAAGTTCGCATCCCCATTGAAGTCTATTGCGGTTCGCGAACTTTAACGCGAACCGAACCTTTCGCGAAAGTTCGCGAACCCGGTTCGCGAACCGAAAATCGGAGGTTCGGCCCAACTCGTCTGTCGCTTGACATATCTAGAGCCTAGTGGCTGGATAGTGTAATGGTTAAGGGCTCTGCCTCTGACACAGGAGACCTGGGTTCAAATCTTGGCTCTGCCTGTTCAGTAAGCCAGCACCTATTTCAGTAAGGAGTTTCTTGGGCAAGTCTCCTTAACACTGCTGCTGCCTACTGAGTGCGCTCTAGTGGCTGCCTCGCAAGCGCTTTGAGTCCGACAGGGGAAAGGCGCTATACAAATACTGCCATTATTAGAGCCAGCAGCTTGTATCTGCTTGTGAGGTCATTGCTGGGTTATGCTAAAATGTTGTCCTCTGGATTTAGCTCTTGGTGCTTCAAGGCTTGTTCAAAGGCAGCAGGCGTTATATATTACTTTTTTTTTTTTCATAGCGTACTGTTTAAAGGACATCCAAGGTGAAAATGGAGATTGTATCGATCATCCTCCTCCTAAAAATGACTTTTTTATTTTATTTTAATTTTTTTAGATATGGCACTGCTTTATTTTATATTTAAATCTGGTTATAAAGTTTATCCTGTTTCATTGTCTCTTCTCAATGGCACCTTCATTTAAGTATGCCAGAGCTGAAATCTATGAATTATTTACTTTTTTTTATCTCTTCTCTGCTCTTTGAAACCATTTACTGACAGGAAAGTGTTTTATGGCAGTAATTACTTATCAGTGAGGGTTATGCTATAGTCTGACCCAGTCCGACCCAGACAAACTGTCACTTGCATACCTGATGTTTAACTTTTTCAGAAAGAAAAAAGGGAACACAGCATAGTTATTTGTGCGTTTGGCACTGTACATACACATGTCTATCTTATCATGTCATGTCACCTCGGGTGTCCTTCATGGGCATAGGAGACCAGGGTTTGAAACCTTCAAATGTTGGCTAAAGCCTGTACCTATTCGGTAAGGGGTTTAAGGCCTCTTTCAGACGGGCAGTAGACCGGTGGTCAATTCGGCGCCTATCAGCTGCTCTCCAGCACAAGCCGGGCACTGGTTAGTGCTCGGTACCGGTGCTGGCCAGGTGGCCTCCCCATAGAGTCGCATCTGAGCTTGGCCACAGGTGTGCTCAGACGCAAGATGTTGACATTCCCTGCCGGCGGGTCACCACCACGCACCAACGCTTGACACGTGTGGTGTTATAACCACTGCTATTTCTCTGCATTTAAATTGCACTCGAATGGTGCTCATGGACAGCAGCCAGGAGGCTGAACTTGCCCGACAAGTGTGCAGTTCAGCCCCCCTTGTGAAAGAGACCTAACACTGCAAGGTAACTGGAGGAGCACACCCTTAAAAGGCTGCAGCTTTCAAGCACGTCAAGTCTGATAGGAGAAAAGCACTATACAAATGTCAGGTTTATTATTAATTTTCTTGTTCTCTCTTTTCAGTGGTACACAGATAAAGACCATGGAATCAGTGGCCTGGCGAACCGTCACATTTACACCCACATGAGCCATTACCTGAAGCAATGTTTCAATCTACAGTAATTTAAGACTATATGGGGCTCAATACCCAAGGTCACAGTGTCGATAGCTGGAGAACATAAATAATTTAACAAGCTTGGATAAGATTTTTTTTGTATGTACTTACCAATGAGGTGACAATTTTTTTTTCTGGATCATATCAGGTTAAAGCAGGAATTGACAAGATTAGTGAATTTGTGTTCACCCTATTGTCTCATGCATACGCCAGCAGCAAGAAAGTATCTTTAATTAAACCAGGACAGCCTACATATATTTATTGTTAAAAAAAATGGGCACCACTGCCCTCACACAACTGCTAAGTGCTGATATGACCCAGGCGTGAGTTGTATACACTTGCCACCTAATAGACCATTTGGTCTAAAAATGTAAATCCAGGTTTGTTAGATACTTACGTTCTTTGTAACTGAACCCCTGTGTACCGGTATGTTCCATGGTTGACCGTAGCACTGTGATGACCAAACTGCAGCCATTTTGAATCCTTGGAAAAGCAGCAACACCACAATGGAGGTAACTTGTGAATCTTCAGTATGAACTAATCAAGCACTCGAGGAATGTGGACGTACTTCCAGGCCCCGCCTGAAAATGAGGATGATATAAACTCGAGAGATCCCATAAACTGATTAAATTGCTAATTAGGGGTGTAAACTATTTATGTATTAATAATGAAATCTGGACCTGTATTAGCAATTGACCAAATTAAGAAGCCGTTGTCTGGTCTAGAGGGAAGGACTCATAGACTGGAGAATTGATTCACTTGGATGTGTTCTGGATGTTTATGAATTTTTAATTTGCTTTGTAATTAAAAATTATTGTACACAAAATGGAAAGCAATTAATTTCTTAATTAACATTAAAACATGTCATAGATGTACTAATAATGATGTGTGTAAAGAGAGAGGGGGAAAAAAAAAACAATTCTGGCTACAAGGCCTTGTCTCTGCTACAAAAATACAGAATCCACCGGAAACGCGCAACTGTTTACAATGTGTCTTTGGGATCTTCAAATGAATTAAAAAAAAAAAAACAAACATAAAAAAAAAAAACACAGCATGCGGTGCATTTGCAATAAGCTGGGAAGGTCGGAAATGTCCATTTCTAATTTACCCCCTAAAATTCTCAAAGCACCCCCCAGAGTGAACTGGCTTTCGGCATCTAATAGACGCCATGTCAGTTCACCGACACCAGCAGCCCACAGCTCCAGTGGCGGGAGAGCAGGGCTACAGTAAAATGGCGTCCAAATCCCTGCTCTGGAGACTTTGGGTCTGCAGTGCAGGGCTTCGGGCGCCATTTTCCTGTAGCCCTGCTCGCAGCGCTGGAGTTTCAGTTGCTGGCTGGCAGAGGATCGTGGTAGCAGCGCCGGACGGAGGCCGGGACAGGAGTTCCTCAGCAGGTGAATAAATGTGTTTTTTTTTTTTTTTTTTTTTTTATTAGCAGGTGTATTTTCTGATGAAGTCTGCAACATGATTGAAGTGTTTTCTGGTCGAGTCTGCCACATGATTGCATGTATTTTCTGGGCAAATCTGCTCACATTACGTGTATTTTCTTGAGAAAACCTGCAAAATGATGTGAATTTACTGGGGAAAAGGTCACCAAAACTTGGGCCCACTGTCTTTGCGTTGCACTTTTAAAGGGAACCCGATGTGAGAATAATATTGTGGCTGCCATATTTATCTCCTTATAAGCCATACCAGTTGCCTGGTTGCCGTGCTGATCCTCTGCCTCTAATTCTTTCAACCATAGACCCTGAACAAGCATGCAGCAGGTCAGGGGTTTCTGACAATATTGTCAGAACTGACAAAATTAGCTGCATGCTTGTTTCTGGTGTAATTCAGTTCACTACTGCAGCCAAATAGATCAGCAGGGCTGCCAGGCAACTGGTATTGTTTAACCCTCCTGGTGGTCAATTGTTCTGCGGCTGCGCGGCCGCGGGAGTTTTTTTTAAGCCTAATTTTTTTAATCCTGTAGCTAGCCTAGCACTGTTCCTGGGACCTCTGTAGACCAATATGGCTTCAATATTACCTGAGTGCAGGGCTGGCGGTACCATAGAGGCAAAGGGGGCAATCGCTTCAGGGCCCCAGATCCTGTAGGGGCCCTAAGGTGTCTCCCCACATCTGTTGCTTCCTGGGGCCTCTGCAGAGTCTTTGTGCTGGCAGGCAGGTGAGACGCTACACTGCCAAAAGCAGTGTAGGGGTTCCATGGAGCACAGTTAAGTTGAGATGGAAATGGGAGGGAGGATCAGTAGCCGGCTCAGGGGCCAAGAGGGGAAATAAGTATGCAACAAATGTCCCCTAATGCTGCTTTTTGTTGGGGGGGGGCGCGCGCTGGGGTGTCGGGGCCCGGGTTAATTTTGCCATGGGGCCCCATTTTTTACTAGAATCGGGCCTGCCTGAGTGGTTCTCAACACAGAACCTAAGGGACATCAGTAAAAATTTGATCGACTGCTGTCCCTTAATTCAAATGTACCAACTCCTATCTGGAATGGTAGAGAGAATTTTGAAACAGATGGAGCTAAAATCCCAGAAGACATTTTCTACTCAACTAAAAGATAAGTTCACATTACCAGCAAGACAGAGCTGGCAGGTAAATGTACAGTTAACACTTTGCAGACGAGTCACGATGATAACCTCTCATGATTGTGCATGATGACGTAAAGACATAACTGTTCCATTTCTGCTAAAAAAAAATATGGAGAAGTCTTGAAAAATGTATCTTGCTGGAGTTGTTCAAATATAAATGCACTTTATTTCCATATGGCCAAACGAGGATATAGAAAATAATGCTGGGATATCATCATATTGATTCAGCAATGATTTCTCTTTGCTAGGATTCTTAAACATTTTGTCCGATTTGTGAATCGTCACACATGATGTACGGTATTTCAGAGACATTTCCTTCTATTTGCAATCGTTCCAAATCTGCTTTTCCAGGTTTCTGCATTTAAAATTTGGAACTCAGCTTTGCTTATTTTCAAGTACAATTCATATTTCAATGAAAGTCTGGGAATGCAGAAATGAATCGAGTTTTGTATGAAAATCACAAGCGATTTTGAAATTACTCAGATGTATTTTTCACACATATAAGCTTCCTTGGTATTCAGAATTCGCATTGTGATGTTTTGCATACAAACACATTTTAAACTCGCAAATGACTCAGGGCTCAAACCCACTAGAAGCCTTTTCTAAGCGCTACTGATTGCTAATGCAATGCTATGGGGTATTTTTATAAAATCACATTACATAGTTAAATAGTTACTTGGGTTGAAAAAAGACATACGACCATCGAGTTCAACCAGAGAACAAAGTACAACACCAGCCTACTCCCTCACACATCCCTGTTGATCCAGAGGAAGGCGAAAAACCCTTACAAGGCATGGTCCAATTAGCCCCAAAAGTGAAAAAAATTACTTCCCGATTCCAGATGGCAATCAGATAAAATCCCTGGATCAACATCATTGGGCATTACCTAGTAATTGTAGCCATGTGTGTCTTTCAACGCAAGGAAAGCATCTAAGCCCCCTTTAAATGCAGGTATAGAGTTTGCCATAACGACATCCTAACTATGTTGCTCAAGTGAGATCACACACATAGCATTACATTAGCAAGAGCTTTTCAAAACACAAAGCTCTCAGAAAAGCATTCCTAGTGGGTTCCAGGCTACATGAAAGTTTGTCTAAAAAAAAAAAAACACAAAAATGTGCATGCGAAAAATGACATGCTCTTTCAAGAACAAGTTTGAAGCGTGCCTGAGGGCTCTTATCATATGCTGCACCATCTGCATAGCGCAAGTGTTTTTGTAAAATGCATATACGCATGGTTTTCCATAGAGTTCTGCTGGCTCTTTCATGATTTGTTGTATTTGCACGGCATTCCCTTCACCCCAGAGGCAAATGTATTATCTGTATGTAGGTGGGTGCATTCTTCCCACTTCCTGTCCACAAGACACTACAGTAAGTTAAATGAATGGGCCTGATTTACTGAGACTCCAAGCTTCATACATGATGTGGCACACCTGGTTCATTATAAAATGGCTGCTACTCAGTGGATCCTCATCTGTGTAATATCAGATCCAAGTGGAAATTAGGGGTGGTCAATGATATGCAAATGATTCAAATTTTGTATGCCAATACATGTAGCTTGAAAATGGAGCAGTCAAATCCCACCAAGGTGGAATTCGATTGGTCAATGTTTAGGCTACAAACAGAGCGCTGGTACCAAGCACTGACAAGTACCCGGCTGGTGCAATAGAGGAGCTGACAGTTTCCCATGTGAGAGGGGCGTAAAAGCTTTTACTTATTCATAGCTGGCTGCAAATTGAAATGGAATGACATTGAAGCACTAACCCTTGGCTAAGTCTGGAGTGCTGTGGTGTCCAAAATCTGCACCTGCTGGCCATACCACTACCCTCCACTGACATGTACAAGAGGTTGATAGAGTGGCACCTAACGCCCGCCTCCACCCTGAATGGGAGGGGTAAAGCAGGAGCTTGATCATGCCTCCCTTTTCTTCCTCCATTCCAGTTTGCACAGGAGGACCCACAAAGACTAGCAGCAGTGCTATAACCACTGTTGAGGACCCCACAATTTAGGTAGTTCTCTTAATCTGTACGACTTAATACATTTTCACAACTAGTAGGAGGAGGGTGGATACAGGCATAAAACATATTTGCCTGCATTGGGTGTTTAAGATTTTTTAACCATTTCATAGTTGCATAAAGCTTACATTGGAATCTTGGATAGCTTAAAGTTGAACTGTAAGAAATATGCTTTTAATTAATCCTCCTTCCTCCTCCCACCCAACTTAGCAATGTAACCCCCCCCCCCCCAAAAAAAATTCCCTCACACTCACCTACAGGGGTCCTAAAGTCTGGGGGGACCACCAGGATTCTTACTTCGTTCCCAATGGCGATGCTTTGACCATGATTCCCCCCACAACATCTCTGAAGCCCCCTTACTCTTCAAGCATTCTTGACCCCACCACCCCCTGTGGTGATAAACAGCAAAACCATTCTCCCCAATAACTGAGATGGAGGTCAGTGGCTGTATTTGACATGCCTCCCATCCAAATAGTGATGAAAAGGGGTGGGGGGGTGGGGGGGGGGGGGGGGAGACAATTTTCCTTTCTCAAACGTGAACATGAGAAGTCTGTTCCTCTAGAAGCCAATGAAAACTCAAACAGAAGGCCCAGGGTGGTTCACCGCTTAGACTTTGGAGCCCTAGTGAGTATAATGGGGAACAGGGTAGAAAAGAATAGTAACTAGGCTTTAAGGTACAAAAGTGTTCAAGAAAGTGCAGGGATTTCCACTGCAGACTCTACTCCAGCCTCTCTTGGGCATCACTATAGTAGCTTGGGCAGCTCAAGTGACGCTAGTTGGGTAGACTGAGTAGAGCCTGAAGTGCTTCTTCCCAGCTTTGAACATGTTAAAGCTCTCCCCGGTTCCTGGCTGGTAACAATCCAACTACCTTGCCAGCTCTCCAGGAGCATGGACGCACTGTGCTAGCCTAGCAGCGGTCTAAACTATTTTATACTAGCTGATTACCCTACGTTGCCCGGTTATGTATTTGGCTGGTGTTGGCTCCACCCACTTTTCCTAACCCTAGCACACAATTACTCAATGACCAAGTTTGTGAGCTTTGGGGTTTTTGGCATCAATAATTTGTATATTCCCATAGAAAATAAATCAGATTGGCTGTTTGTGCCCCCTCCCCTCTCCAGCATTTGAACCCCAGTCACCCAATACCAACTGTAGCAGGTTTGAGGCATCTGCTAACAGTGTAAAAATGGCAGCGATTTAAATAGTCCCCTTGAAAATCAACAGGTGAATTTGAATTGGCTATTATAGGCTCCACCCACTTCCCTGAATATTAATCTGTCACCCAGTGACCATCTGGGCAAAGTTTGAGAACCCTGTTATTAACAGTGTAAGAATGGCTGCAGTTTACATTTTCCCAGTGAAATTTGTTTTTGCTCCGCCCACATTTTGCAACCTGGATGTCACTCAATTACCAAGTTTGTGAGCTTCGGGGTCCTTCGCTTCAATAATTTGTATTTTCCCAGTGAAATGAAACAAATGTGATTGGCTATTTGTGGCTCCGGCCACTTTTTTTTGAATTTGAACCCCAGTAACCCAATGACCAACTGTACCAGGTTTGATGCATGTGCCATTAACAGTGCAAGAAAGGCAGCAATTTCAATTTTCACCTTGAAAATCAACAGGTGAATTTTGATTGGCTTTTTTGGCTCCACCCACATTTCTATATATTAATCCCAGTCACCCAGTAATAAACTGTGCAAAGTTTGAGAACCCTGTCATTAACAGGGAAGAAGGGCTGCAGTTTACATTTTCCCAGTGAAATTTGTATTTTGACTCCACCCAGTTTTTGTGACCTGGACACAGTCACTCATTGACCAAGTTTGTGAGCTTTCATGTTCCTGGCATAAAAATTGTGTGAATGGAAGCAGTTTATCCACCAAGGAAATCTGATTGGCTGTTTGTGGCCCTGCCCCTTTAGTGAATTTGATCCCCAGTCACATAATGGCAGACTGTAGAAGGTTTGAGGCCTCCGCCATTAACAGTGTATGAAGGGCAGCAGTTTCAATATTCCCCTTGAAAATCAATAGGTGAATTTTGATTGACTGTTGTAGGTCCCACCCACTTTTCTGAATATTAATCCCAGTCACGCAGTGATCAACTGTGTCAAGTTTGGGAACCCTGCCATTAACAGTGTAAGAATGGCTGCAGTTTATATTTTCCCATTTAAAAAGTTAGTTGTTTTTGGCTCTGCCCACTATTTCTAACCTTTCCATACCATCACTCAATGACCAAGTTTATGAGCTTTGGGGTCCTTGGCATCAATAAGTTGCATTTTCCCATTGAAATTCAACAAATCTGATTGTGTTTGCGACCCGCACCCTTTTCAGAATTAAAACCCTAGTCTCCCAGTGACTGACTGTACAAGATTTGAGGCCTCTGCTATTAAGAGTGTAATAATGGTAGCAATGTAAATCTTCCCCTTGAAAATCAAAAGGTGAATTTTGATTGGCTGATGCAGGCTTCACCCACTTTCCGGAATATTAATCCCAGTCATCCAGTGACCAACTGTGTCAAGTTTGAGAACCCTGCCAATAACAGAATGGCTGAAATCAATCTACCAAATCTGATTAGCTGTTTGTGGCTCCACCCCCTTTAGTGAATTTGGACCCCAGTCACCCAATGACGGACTGTATCAGGTTTGAGGTTTGTGCCATTAACAGTGCAAGAATGTCAGCAAGTTTAATATTCACCTTAAAAATTAACAGGTGAATTTTAATTGGCTTCCTTAGTCTCCACCCATGTTTTTGAATATGAATCCTAGTCACCAACTGTGCATAGTTTGAAAACTCTGCCAATAACAGTGAAGAAGGGCTGCAGTTTACATTTTCCCAGTGAAATTTGTATTTGACTCCACCCACTTTTTGTAACCTTGACACAGTCTCTCAATGACCACGTTTGTGGGCTTTCGGGTTCCTGGCATAAAAATTGTGTGAATAGCAGTTTATCCAGCAAAGAAATCTGTTTGGCTATTTGTGGCTCCACCCCTTTAGTGAACGCCAGTTACATAATGACCGACTGTTGCAGGTTTGAGGCCTCTGCCTTTAACAGTGTAAGAATGGCAGCAACGTAAATATTACCCTTGAAAATCAGTTGGTGAATTTTGATTGGCTGTTGTAGGCTCCACCCACTTTTCTGAATATTAATCCCAGTCACCGAGTGACCAACTGTGTCACGTTTGAGAACCCTGCCAATAACAGGATGGCTGAAATCAATCTAACAAATCTGATTAGCTGTTTGTGGCTCCACCTCTTTATTGAATTTGGACCCCAGTCACCCAATGACTGACTGTATCAGGTTTGAGGTCTCTGCCATTAATAGTGTAATAATAGTAGCAATGTAAATATTACCCTTGAAAATCAATAGGTGAATGTTGATTGGCTGCTGTAGGCTCCACCCACATTTTGATTATTATTCACAGTCACCCACTGGCCAACTGTGTCAAGTTTGGGAACCCTGCCATTAATAGTGTAAGAATGGTTGCAGTTTATATTTTCCCATGTAAAAAATTTAGTTGTTGGTGCAGCCCACTTTTCTAACCTTGACATACAGTCCCTCAATTACCAAGTTTATGAACTTTGGGGTCCTTGGTATCAATAATTTGTATCTTCCCATTGACATTAAACAAATCTGATTGTCTGTTTGTGGCCCAGCCACGTTTCTGAATTTGAATCCCCAGTTATCCAGTGACCAACTGTACCAGGTTTGAGGCATCTGCTATTAATAGTGTAAGAATGGCAGCAATTTAAATATTCTCCTTGAAAATCAACAGGAAAATTGTAATTGGCTGTTGTAGGCTCCACCCATTTTCCTCATTATTAGTCCCAGTCACCCAGTGACCAACTGGGCAAAGTTTGAGAATGCTGCCATTAAGCGTGTAAAAATGGCTCCAGTTTATATTTTCCCAGTGAAATGTGTTTTTGGCTCCGCCCACTTTTTGTAATCTTGACACACAGTCACTCAATTACCAAGTTTGTCAGCTGTCTGCTTCCATTCACACATTTTTGGTGCCAGGAACCTGTTTATCCACCAAGGAAATCTGATTGGCTGTTTGTGGCCTGCCCCTTTAGTGAATTTGGACCCCAGGTACCCAATGAACGACTGCAGCAAGTTTGAAGCCTCTGCCATTAACAGTGCAAGAATGGCAGCAGTTTCAATATTCCCCTTGAAAAACAGGCGAATTTTGATTGGCTGTTGTAGGCTCCACCCACTGAATATTATTCCCAGTCACCCAGTGACCAAGTGTGCCAAGTTTTAAAACCCTGCCATCAACAGTGTAAGAATGGCTGCAGTTTACATTTTCCCATTTCAAATGAATGGCTGAAATTTGATTGGCTGTTTCATGCTCCACCCACTTTTCCTGGAATGGTAACTGCGGTCACCAAGTGACCAACTGTGCCAAGTGTGGGGACTCTGGCTTGATTACTGTGAGAATGGCAGCCTTTTACATTTTTTCCATTGACATGAATGGGTGAAATCTGATTTGCCGTATGTAGCTCCGCCCAGGTGTGCAGGGGGATGCGAGACCACCAGAACATATCATCCCAGGTAGTAAGGGATCTGTATACCAAGTTTCGTTCAAATCGGTGAAGGCATTTGAGTGATCGCGGTGCACACACACACAATTTTATATATATATATATATATATATATATATATATATATATATATATATATAGATTATAATCATAGATGTTCTTAGTGCCAGTGTACTTTGTAGACATGTACACAAAATATTAATATATTCATACATTTTACAAGTAAAACATTCACAATGGTAATATTTTATGTTTCCTTTATTTCATATAGAAGACAGACCAGAATGAGCTGAATGGTCGTAGTGTGACAAGAGTCACGATATTGGTCAAAGAAGGGTACAGATTCTTATTCACAAGCTTGTATCACTGTGTCCGGGTCATCTATAATGCCGGTCTTTACCATTTTCAGGTGCTGCATATAAAAACATATCCCATTATCATAACCTTGTCCCTAACATACTGTGGTAGCCTAACACTAACTGTAACCCTTGACCTAACCCACCCACTTTCACTTTGCCTGTATATATTACCTTATTATCTTACTAATAAGAACTGTTTACCTTCACACCTCTAACTCTACCCTTCACTAACCCCAAACTGACCTTAACGCTAATTGTAACCTCAACACCAACCTCTCCTAGTTCTAATTTATCCTGACATTCTCAAGTGATGCTATGTTGTGATAACTCTGTATACCTGGAATGCCCCAAGATGACATGGCATCTAATGGAACTGTTTTGTTGCCAATTTTGCATCTCTCTGATCCCACTGCTAGATTAGAGAAGGAGGCCCTTATTCAATTCACCTTCTCTCCTAAGTTTTCTCCTAGGAGATAATTTTTCATTTTCTGTTTAAATTATTTTTTCACTCTGCAACTGAAAAAAGTACCAAAAAGTATCTGAAAAAGTACGGTCAAATTATTGTAAGTATTTTCTTGCCCACTAGTTGCTTAAAGGGCATTTTATTTATTAGAAGCGAAAATATCACCTAGGAGAAAACTTAGGAGAAAAACTGAATTACACATGGGCTGTGAGTGAAATACTATGCCATAAAAGCTACAACTCTGGCCATAACAATTGTTGGGATATGTGAAAGTGCAGGACAGAAATGTGCCTAATTTTTACTTACCGTATTTGGGGGTTTTGTTTGTTTGTTTTTTACCCTTCTGGTTGCATTTGATGGATAGACGTCCTTTTTTTTCAACCACACTATGTTGATCTAGTATTCATGATCTGTACTTACAAAATACACCTAAGTAAAGTTTAAGAATTTTTCTAGTAAAATTTGGAAAAAAAAACACTTCCTGGAAGAAGAATCCATGGAAAACGTATCGGAGGATTCGTTTTTCTCCTGATTGGCTGGTCATGCTCTTGCTACACAGGATGCAAGTGTGACAACTGATGACATCATTATGACCAGTTAATCAGAGAAATACAAATCCTCACCCGATTAAGTGTTTCTACATGAATTCTCTTTTCAGTCTGGGAATCGTGTATTTCTGAATCCTCTTTTACCGGCGGACTCTAGGCAGCTACACTTATTACACCCTTACTAAAGTCCAACTAAAAGCACAAAGGACTTTTTTTTTGCTAATTGTGTGTAGGCACTACATGGCAGAGGATATTTATAGCTGTCTAAGCTCATTTAGGTAAGAAGCCCCTTCACCAGCCAGACATCCAAAGCTGTAGACCACAATCTTCTCTGATTGTCCTGTCAGTTCCCGGTCTCCTTGCAGTCGGAAAAGCATAGTGATTCCCAGCCTTGGCTCAACCATACTACCAACCACTGAGTTTCCCCTTCCATCCTTCAGTACGAAAAAAGGGAGGCAGTATTCATAGCTGCAGAAGCATTGCTTTACACAAAAATATAATGCTTTGGGCTTAATTCACAAAACTTATCTCATGAATGATCTCTCCTTATGTACTTTCACCACAGTTCAAGAAGAGATACACATGAGATATAACAAAGGGGTATAATGACTGGTGAAACTTACATGGATAGAGAATACACACAAGGTGTCTATAATTATCAATAATTTATAAAATAAATCATGAGATAAATCTTAAATTAAGACGAATAAAGAGAGTTAAGATGTGAGTTGAGACAGATAAAGGGAGATTAACCTCAAGTTACGATAAAGGGCCCCTATTTTATTAAGGCCCTGCTCACAGTAATCAGTTGCGTTGCAAAATGATTCTGCATGTCTATGGGCCTGCTCACAGTAATGGATCGCGTTATTCTAACTCGCTGCATGCAGGCTTTGTATTAAAGTCTACAGTATGTCCAGTCTACATTGCAGTTCACAGTCATTATAACGCGTGCGTTATGCAACTGACCACTGTGAACCTAACTTTTCTCCTGGGAGATGTTTTCACACCTTCTGAATAAAAATACCTTTTAAGCCCCAAACAAGCAAAGGAATAAGTTTGATTTGATTTTTTAATTTTTAGGTGCTGAAAAGTTATTTTATAGGTACTGAGAAAACTCAGGAGGAAAGTTAATTGAATAGATGCTAAGGAGAGAAATGTCATGAGGTAAGCTTTGTGAGTTAGGTCATTTGTCAATCTGAACCCAAACTCTTGCACATCACTCAATGAAAAAAAGTGTTCATTCCATATATAGTTGCTTAAGAAATTAACTTCTCTGTGTTTGTTTAGACAGATCAAAGTGTCCCAATTAGTTCTTATCAGTAACTGGGAATAGACTGCAGGAAAGCTGTGTCAAGTCAGCTCACCATACAGTAAACACTGAGGTTTAACCCTTTCTGTGCTCCCTGCATAAGTATAACCAATAAGACTTCAGTTTTTGGTTTATTTGGGGGATTTCCATAAATTGTAATAAATATATTTTTTCCATAGGTAATGATGGTGTGGCTAATCTTTTAGAGCAGAGAGGAAGTGCTGAGTCTAGTTGCACTTTAAGCTATCTACAAGAGCTGTGTCTGAAGTTGGCTTTAAAGCTGTTTGGAGGGCTCAGTGCTACAGGCTTGTGGATCTGAATCCTTAGTCCTTGTAAAGTAAGTTCTGCTAATTAATCACAGTATAAGAATGTATTCCTCAAAATACTCAACAACAACAAAACATGAACTGTAATCAAAACTATACATTATTGTCTAAATAAATAGGTTGCAAAGCTTAATATATATTTTTTTTTACATAACTAATTTAACAATTACATTGCGATAATTCCCCTTTAATAAATACATTTGTTGATACAATAAATAGAGTCATTTTACAGAGATGAGTCATTTGGCAGGTCAGCTGGCTGTTTCCAACCAGCTTGTCATTTCCATGGTGAGCTGGTGCATGGTTTACAGCAAGCAGTGGCCTTGCTGAAGACTAGAGCGTATACCATCGTATAAGCACCTCTGTACCCGTGGGTTCATCCGAATTGTTATTTCTTAGGAAATATATTAAAACAATATCATCTCTTTTAAGTGCTGGTTTAAATGGACAATTGCTGAAGTGACTTGGAAAACTACAGTTTAAAAAAAAATTAGTCAATATCAGATCCAAGGAAAGTGTTCCATTTTTTTCATCTTTGAAATGTAGATCTAAATCAGTTTCTGATTTAGATCTACATTTCAAAGATGAAAAAAATGGAACACTTTCCTTGGATCTGATATTGACTATAATTTTTTTTAAACTGTTAGAAGGTTAAAAAAAAAAAGAAAAACACTCAATACAATATGATATGAAGTAAACGGACCCTCAGCTGAAAATCACATGACACAACATAACATTGTTCAGCCACTGCTTTTCTTTCCCTACAACCTAAATCACTAACAATGCCTTAATGTTTGATGTTTAACATTGTTCACATATAACAATGCCCCATACTCAGCTCATGAAGAAAAGATTGGTGAATGTTTGAAGTCTTCCAGCTTCAACAATGCCCCCATACTCAGCTCAGGAGGAATGGATTAATACATGATGTCTTATGCTGGGCATACATGGAATAGATTATGCGCCAGATCGAGCCGGTGGCTCGAGCCCGGCGCATCCCCGCTCGTCCTCGCCGGCGCCTGGATCGATCCCCACTCGTCCCTGCGGGCACTCCTTATCTTCCACTCGATTCCCCGCTATTGTCCGGCCGCGGGGATCGAGCGGGGAATCTATCTGGCGGGTCATCGGACAATAAGGGACAAACGCTCCTTGTATGCCCAGCATAAGGTCCTTCAGCTACAACAATGCCTCCATACTCAGATCATGAAGAATGGATCGGTATATGGTGGCTGAGGTCCTTCAGCTACAACTATGCCCCCATACTGATGTAATTCTAAGCCTAAGCATTGCATCAACTCTGAATTATTAGCCTGTCACTGACATCCCTACTCTCCAATTTGCCTACTTTTGAGTTAGGTTACGCACATGACATTGTACTGAGTGTTTTTATTTTCTCACGTTGGCCAGTGATATAAATACATACCACTAAATGGGATAGATGGCAAATGTATCAGTGTAAATAGAACAATCAGATAATAATAGTATTTTTTAAACTCTATTCTTACCTAGGTTGCTACAGTATCTAATTTTTGTTGAAGGAATACTTTTAATTGTTGCAATTAGGAGTGGCCAATGGGATGTAAATAATCTGATTGTTTTTCAAACTTTATATACAAATTTACGCAGTTTGAAAATGGACCAATTCCATTCCACCTTGGCAGGATTCGATTGGTTCATTTTCAAGCTGCATAAATTGACAGAATTTGCATAATCCTGTATGAACTTGGAATAATTTGCATTTTATTAAGCATCCCTATTCATAAAGTGCTTTGCATCACTTTGCAACACAACTTAAACACAGCCGACCAGACATTGCCATTGGTTTGCATCTGAGCCATATGACCACAGTTCAAGCACATTTTTTTTTCTTGAGTGCATTTAACAGATGTGAATCAAAAATATAAAAGTTGTGTAAAACACAAAGGAAAATACCTGCTGCACCCACTCCCAGAGCTTCAGCTGTCTGTTCCTTCTCCACTAGTCAGTCTGAAGCCACGCCTCCATACCAGAGACAGACAGCCACGATAGGTTGTGAATCAGCAGGGTGTGTGGCTTCAGCTAACAGATCAACAACTCTACCTGGTCATTTGACTTGAATGGGCGTGTCTCAGACTGGATGTGAATAAGCAGGAAGCTGTAGGTTGCAGAAGGGTGTCTGAATTGTTGCAATAGGCATTTTTTCCTTTTTTTTTGTTTTCTTTTTCTAATTTTTTCAGTTTTTTATACATAATAAATGTGAAGTAATGCTTTATTAAAATGCTTTTTTTAAAAACTGTGCTTGAACTAAAACAAAAACAAATATCTTGTCAGTGGCTCAATTGAATGGGGTAAATCACACTGTGGAGTGCTGAGTGAGGGAGCGATACACACGGCAAACAAGTCCTACCTATTTTTTACAGATAAAGTAGGCATCCATAATGGGAACACAGCGAATACGCAGGAAAGCCATCTGTTGGCAAACACCCTGGCAAGGATTTTCAAGGCAGGGGAAAAGGAAACTGAAGAAAAAATGGAGCTGCCACCTGTTGATCAATCAGTTTTGGGGCTTTTAACCACTTGCCGACCGCACGCTTATACCGTGCGTCGGCAAAGTGGCAGCTGCAGGACCAGCGACGCAGTACTGCGTCGCCAGCTGCAGGCTGATTAATCAGGAAGCAGCCGCTCGCGCGAGCGGCTGCTTCCTGTCAATTCACGGCAGGGGGCTCTGTGAATAGCCTGCGGGCCGCCGATGGCGGCTTGCAGGCTAAATGTAAACACAAGCGGAAATAATCTGCTTTGTTTACATAGTACGGCACTGCTGCGCAGCAGCGCCGTAAGGCAGATCGGCGATCAGCGGCCGGGGATCGCCGCCATGTGACAGGGGACGTCCTGTCACTGGCTGCACAGGACGGATAGCGTCCTGTGCAGCCCCGATCCCCAGAGGAGACAGATAGGAGAGGGAGGGGGAGAATGTCGCCGCGGAGAGGGGCTTTGAGGTGCCCCCCCCGCAACATGCCTGCAGGCAGGAGCGATCAGACCCCCCCTGCACATCCCCATAGGGGGGAAACAAGGGGGGCGATCTGATCGCTCTGCATGCCAGCTGATCTGTGCTGGGGGCTGCAGAGCCCACCCAGCACAGATCACAAAAAACAGCGCTGGTCCTTAAGGGGGGGTAAAGGGTGGGTCCTCAAGTGGTTAAATGAAATAAGCATTCTGAAGAGTTGTACTGCTGCTCTACTTGTGGACCAGTTTTCTGTGCATGTAGGCGGGGCCTGTGTATTGTAGCTCTGCCATATCCCTGATTTTCTGTGACACAAAGATGTGTCTTCCACTATGCAATATGGCTGTCTAGATTATAAGCAGCAGAGATGACCAATGAGATGCAAATAATTCTGCCTTGCCTTGAATTTTAATGTAAATTGCATGCTGCTTGAAATTGGACCGAGATGCATTTAGGGCTGGTGCAAACCAAAAACCACTAGTGGATCTGCAAACGCTTGCGGGTTTTGAAGCAGTTTTTCAGAGCGATTCTAGGCAGGTTTAGGGCCCTTTTCCACTAGCAGTCGCTAGCGTTCACGCTGAACGCTAGCGATTGCTGAATCGCAATTCCGCCGATTTCCCGACGTTTGCGGCCGCGATTTTGCTATGCTATGCACTGCATAGCAAAATCGTGGCAAATATCGCTCCGCCGCGCGTTCGCGTTCCCGTCAAAAACGAATCGCGGTAGTGGAAATGACCTACCGCGATTCCTATGTTAAAAAGCAAACCGTAGCGATTGTAAAATCGCTAGCGGTTTGCGACTTTACGATTCGGCCAGCGCAAACGTGCTGGTGGAAAAGGGCCCTTAGAGAGATTTTCTAAACATGCCTAGTGTTTTTGGAGCGTTTTTGGGTAGCAGATTTTATATTTTGTTACAGTAAGGCTGCTTACACACCAAGACGTTACAGGCGCACGTTATGCGCCTGTAACGCTCCCCCAACGCACAGCAATGTAACACAAGTGGGCTGTTCACACAGCCCACGTTGCGTTACATGTAACGCTGCACGTTCTGTGCAAAGTGCAGCATGCTACGGCGTTGGAGCGGCTATAGCCGCGTTAGACTGTTTGCACATGCGCAGTGGGGGGCGGAGAGGAGGCGGGGAGAGCCAGCTACAGTAGCCGCGCACATGGCTACTTAATATTCACTGCACTGGCGGGCGCTGATTGGCTGGCGGGACCACGTGATGCGGAGTGTCTCGCTCCGCATCACGTGGTCCCGCTGGCCAATCAGCGCCACTCTGGGAGACATTATAGGACTCGAGCCGCCTAACGCGGCTCACTCTACCGTCGGCTCTTGCAGCACCATACGTTGTGTTAGGTGCACGTTATGCGACCTTAACGTGCCACCTAATGCAACGTCTTGGTGTGCAAGAAGCCTAAAGCTGTAACTGAACAGCTTCTGTAACAAAAACACTTGGAAAACCGCTCTGATCTTGCGCTTTTCAGACCAGTTTTCCACTTTCCTGTGCTTAACATTGAGGCAGAAACGCCTCAGAAATCTCAAAAATGCTGCAGGACCCGAGTCTGGGGGGAAAATGAGCTACTCTGGTGTGCACCAGCCCATTGACTAACATTAGCCAAGCGCTTTTCCCCCCTGAAGGCGTTTTAAAAAACACTCAGAACCGCTCTTGGTGTGCACTGTGCACCAGCCCTCAGTATGTATTGAATTTCCATGTAAGCCAGAATTATTTGCATCTCATTGACCATCTCATCTCATGTTCCTCAAAAGGTACAGGCAGCCTCAGGTGATTAGAGTCTCACTAAAGCGTCGTACACACATCCAATTTTGACTAGCCAATGATTGGCCAATTTTATCACTTCCATGTAGTATGATAGCTGACCTACACAATTTAAAGAAGAAAAAATAAGAAATCGAGAGCCCCAATAGTGTATTATTGTTGATTGGTGATTACGCATTTTAAATTGTATAGGATTATACTCACAAACATAGGTTGTCAGATATAGGCAACCACTGGTAGCTCTTGAGGGGATATTAGGCCTGTCCCCACTCAGGCTAAGATGTCGCTCTCCATAGACAGAAAAAAGGTGCTCACACCCATCCAACAAGTGGACATAGATTCAAATGGATAACAGAGGAGCCAAAAAAGATAAAATAGTGTAAAACTTTTAAAATGGGGGGCAATGGATGACTTACCTCCCCAATAAGGAAACCGTGGTAACGTCAAAAAGCAAAAACAAATTTTATTCTTACTCCAACAATCTTTGCAGCAATCTTGAGCAAAGATTGTTGGAGTAAGAATAACATTTGTTTTTGCTTTTTGACGTTACCACTGTGTCCTTATTGGGGAGGTAAGTCATCCATTGCCCCCCATTTTAAAAAATGTAAAGTATTTTATCCTTTTTGACGCCTCTGTTATCCATTTGGACCTACACAATTTGTTCATAGTATTCAAAATCTGTTGGCCCTCAGGCTACATGGAGGTGGTAAAATTGGTCAGTGATTGGCCAATCAAAATTGTATGTGTGTGCCAGGCTTAATATGGATGATCAACGGGATGCTAATTTTTCCAAGGTTGATGAAAATTGTGTTGTAATTTCTATGCAGACTGAAATAAAACCATTCAAAATCGTCTGTAACTGCACTTGGGCTGGTTACTATCTGCATAGACGTTGCAACCACATATGCATCAACAAGGATCCTGATTGGTCTCTCTGGCTGCTCATTATGGTGCAGATGCCCAGATAAAGAATTTTGACTGGTCACTGTGTCTGTTTGCTTTGGTGCACATGACCAGATCAAAGATTCTAATTGGTCACCCTGAGCAACTGCTTCATTTTCACAGACTTTTAACCAATTTTTCTTGTTTTGATAAATGTTTTCAATCTGGGAACTCTATATTTGCCCAAAAGTTGCATTTTTAACTTGTTCTTATGTGGACACAACACTCTCAGTTTTTTTGTGATGGAAAAATATAGATAGCCCTATTATACTTTAACCTTTGCTTCTACCTACAGAAGCCAGAACATTTGGGTGTGGGTGTTACAAGGGGTGCGTGTTACATAGCAAGAATCAACTGGAGGGAGGTGGAATCCGCAATTTCACTGCTGGTGACATTTACACTTCGAGAACAGCAAAATGAATTTGATATGGAACATAATAACAGCATACAGTGTATGAAAAGACCAAGGAGCTGTGCAAATTATTAGCTATGCCTTATGAAACAAAAATTACAATAATGAAATATTCTTCTGCCAGAAAGGCTTTCTTGCCAAGTCCTCTGACTTGACTCAGCGAATATGCCCCAAAAATATTGCACAGCCATGTATTGCACTGCTAGCGGATGTGATGATTTGCAATATAGGTAACCCACGTAGCGTAATAAGTATATTCTTCTCATCTCTGTGTAAAAATAAACTGAGAAAGCGCTTCAAAGACACGTCTCTCTGTCGATACCTTTCCCTGAGGCAGCTTTTTTTTCCGTCTTGCTCTCAGAGCTATAAATAAAGATAAAACAAAAACAAAACAAAAATTAGCCAAATAAGGTGGTATCCAATCAATCTTGTCCAACACCTGCAAACAGAGGAGGTAGCCATTTTGTCACACAACGACATAAGATGTCGTTGTGTCGTAGTAAAACAAAAGATTGCCTTCTTAAAACAGAAGGTATTTGTGATTATTTAGGTTGGAGTGAACATATGAGGTCTCCCACAATGCATCACTGCTGAATATGCAAATCATCCTTTGTTGTCCCTGTAAGCTAAACACACCTCCAGAACCGCTGGAATGAAATGATGTCAACTTGTTAATTGTACTCTGGGTGTTTCAAGTCCTACCACATAGAGCCACATTTATCCATGCCATGCACTGTTGTGGATAAACCAATTCAAAACAATCTGTATGAAAGTTGGATTATTGGGGCTCTGTACAATAAACAAGCTGACACATCATTGCATTACGGCGGATCTGGAGGTGTGTTTAGCTTACAGGGACAACAGAGATGATTTGCATATTCAGCAGTGATGCATCATATAGTGTTTTAGTAAGAGGGCTTTTTGGTCCTTAGTAGCCGCTTACACACCCCATGAGTGGGTAGTCTGTTTCCTCATAGTATCATCTTTCACAGAATGGCTACCAGTTCTACATGAAGGTGATTGGTGTCTACTTATAGGTTTGATCAACACAAGCACTCAAACTACAGCAATATATTAGCCATGCTTTGTAGCATCAAGCACAATCAAGATGGATACTGGAAAAGGAAGCACAGTAAGCATATGGAGCAAGTTAACATTTTTAAAGACAGCTTTAGCAGGCTCACATGCACACAAATACGCATGGTGCATACTCAACAAGCAAGTTGTATAAATCTTTACATTTTCTCTATATATTTAATGTTAGACCTAAGCTAGTTACACATTTATAGCAGACAACACATAGCAATCAGAAAAGAGGTAGGGCCTTTGTTATGCGTACACTGGTCTGAATGCTGAGAAACAAGCTGTAACATTCCCAGAGCCAACGTACAAACGATATGGAAAAGTAAAGTGCTCCGTAGTTTTGTTGGACTTGATCCCTTTCAGCCTCTTACACACTCCAAGGAGTACTGGTGAGCATGCTGGGTAATCTGTCATTTTGGGTGTTTCAAGTCCTACTCCATAGAGCCACATTAATCCATGCCACGCACTGATGAGGATCAACCAGTCTGTATGCATGTTGGATTATTGTGGCTCTGTACAATTAAGAAGCTAACACATCATTGCATTCCAGTGGTATTTCTGGAGGTGTTTAGCTATCATGGGCAAAAAAGGGACGATTTACATATTCAGCAGCGATGGTTTATGGGAGACCTCATATGCTCACTCCAACTGGAATAATTGCAAATATCCTCTGTTTTAAGAAAGCAAAATTCTGCTTTACATAGCCTTGTAGTAAGGAGGCTTTTTGGTCTCTTTCAGCCCCTTACACACTTCTAGGAGTTCTAGTTCACCATGAGCTTGCTGGGCTATCTGTATTTCTGGGTATTTCAAGGCCTACCCCATAGAGCCATATTAATCCATGCCATGCACTGATGAGGATCAACCAATAGAAAAAGGTCTGTATGCATATTGGATTTGTTTGGTTCTGTAATGTTAACAAGCACACACTCCTAGGAGTTCTGGTTCACCATGAGCTTGCTGGGATATCTGTAACTTTAGACTTTTCAAAGATTATGAGGTGGTCACTAGCCATAGACACAAGAAATAACCAACCTCAATTACCCCAAAATGAACACCTTACTCCACCTGTCAGAAGCCACTGCATTGTGCGGTTTCCTCTCCTCCATATACCTATCCCTCGGCTGTAGCTGTGGGACGTATCTGTGTGTCGTTTGTACATTGCAGTATGGCATGAAGGACAGCTCGGTCCTAGCATGCAGCGCTCATTGAGTTAGTGTACATAGCTTTATAGGTACTCCAACTATGATAAAATATATTATAAAAATACAAATTGTAAATGCAGTGGCATAGCTAAGGAGCTGTGGGCCCCAATGCAGGTTTTACATTGGGGCCCCCTAAGCACTCTATGCATAACAATTGTTACAGTGCACAAAAACCTGCCAATGGCAACTAGTGTCAGAGATGCAATAAGTGGGATGGAAAACAGCTTGTTATGATTACCACTATTCAAAGTATCTATAGAAGAGATTATCATGAGCACAGGACCAATAGAGAGCTAATACTGCACCTGATGGAAGGCCCATTGGGGCTCCTCTGGCCCAAGGGCCCCGATGCGTTTGCAACCGCTGCTACACCCCTGTGTTTGCAACCGCTGCTACACCCCTGTGTAAATGGGAGCACTTACCTCCCAAGAACACACATAAGAATAAAGGGCTTTAATAACACAAGGGTGACCATGCCGTTCACAGGATAACCTGCTTTCTCAGGTCAAATATTGTCAGACCCGGGTCTATGCCATTAAATGTGTTGTCAACCTCGAGTTAACAAAGTCCTTTACCAATCCGAACACTATATTGCTAAGTGAATCTACGGGGATAGTAAGTTCTCTCTCTTTTTACTGTTGCGTAAGGAAGCGGCACTGATTTCAGCAACCAATGCTCTTGGTAATCTGGGTTTTAACAATCAACAGGGATATGTGAGGGAGCAGGCTGGAGTTGTACTTTGTACTGGTTGAACTCGATGGACGTATTTCTTTTTTCAACCAAAATAACTATGTAACTATGTAATAGAAATAATTTTTTGCTTTTTGTAGAGGGATTTGTTTTTAATTCAAATTGTTACTGTATTTAAAACCATATACGGTTAACGTGTGATGGTATTGCCTGCTGATGGGAGTTTTTTTTCCCCCCAGGTATATAGGTGGGCTAAGACAGGAAGGGGTGTGCCTTAGTGTCCTATAGAGGCGTGGAAACACATGAAACAGCTGTTGGCACAGGAAGCCTTTTTTCTTCACTGTAATACTTGCACCGTGCATTGCAGGCAATACATTATTAACTGAATCAACCTCTAAAGTGTGTGCAATGCATGCCAATAATTTTACTTGCACCACACGTTATGTCTGCTATTAGGATAGAACTTAACACCACATATGGCATTCTTCTTCACCCTTCTATATTACCATAATCAGCATCTGTATGTTTGTTTGTTTTTTCTTCCAAGCCCCTATGTAAAAGAAAATCCCCCTGTGTTATGGTTCAGCGACAATGTACAGTATAACAGGCATGCAAGGATCTGAAAAGTTTTGTTTTTTTCTGTTTTTGGGTGCCGCCAATTCTCCTCCAAGCTGATAATATTGTTACAGTCTATACCAATGTCCATAGAGAGTACTTACAGAACCGGTAAGAATGCTATCTACACCCTATATTACCAACATGCAAGATCATTACTACTTAGAAAATAAAAACAACAATAAAAAGCATAATTTGGGGTTTACAAAATGGAAAGCAAATGTTCACAAAATTGTATGGTTGGGTAGGGGGATAATCATGGTGCCAGCCAGCTAAAATCAGGCTTTACAATCCACTATTGAATTTAAGGGGTCGACAAGTAATTACGACAGACAGATGAGCAGTAACTCAAACAGTCTCTACAATCGTATGCAATAGTTGGCCTAATACGGTTACGCTATACAAAAATATACAGTGACATGAAAAGGTTTTGGGGATGTGCTTTTGTAAAACTATATCCAATAAATGTTTGAAAGCTGGAGTTATTTTACTATTATACCTGAAAATTGCATCTGACGTCACATACGATTTTTCAGGGTTAACACAATAAATACAGGTTAGACTCAAAAAAATTTGAATATTGTACTAAAGTCCATGTATTTCAGTGAATCAACTTAAAGTGAATGGGAACTGCATTTAAAAAAATGAGACAGATACTTACCCAAGGAGAGGGAAGGCTCTGGGTCCTATAGAGCCTTGCGGCTCCTCTCCTGGTCCCCTCGTTCCGGTAGCAGTATTTGACTAAATTAGTCAAATACTGCTTTACTCGGCCGAAGGAGGCTTCAAAAGTCTTCAGGGAGCCAGAGTGCTCCTGAAGAAGGGCGGCCCTGTACTGCGCCTGCACAAGCACGCTCTCTTGCACGCTCACGCTTGTGCAGTATGGAGCCGCACGTCTTTGGGAGGACACTGTTCCGAAGACTTCCAAATACCCTTTCGGCGGGGGATTGATATGGGGGGGAGCCAGCACAGAATAGAGAGCACCGAGAGGGGAGACGGAAGGCTCTTTATGACCCAGAGCCTTCCCTCTCCTTAGGTAAGTATTTGCTTCATTTTTTTTTTAAATGTGGTTCCCATTCACTTTAAAAGGTGAAACTAATATGCAGAAACCCTTTGCAGGTATTTTGGATTAATTAGCTGATTAGAGTTTGACACTTCGAGCCTAGAATATTGAACATTTTCACAATATTTTAATAGTCTGCGATTGTGCTGTTGGGGGTTCTCATAAGCTGTAAGCCATAATCATCAAAATTATAACAAATAAAGGCTTGAAATATCTTGCTTTGCGTGTAATGATTCTATTTCATATAGTAGTTTCACATTTTAAGTTGGATTACTGAAATAAATGGACTTTTGCACAGTATTCTAAATTTTTGAATTTCATCTGCATTAGGATGGATGCTAAAGGCATCTGTCTGTAATTTAATTAGATCCACAAGAGAACTTGTGAAGGTTAAGTCTTTTAATGGAACAATGTTACCCATTTCTTTTCTTTGGAGGCCAACTAACTAAAGTTTTCCAACATTAGAAGTTGGTGGTATTTCACATGTGGCCTACTAGTTCTCAAGAAGCTCTTTTGGGTACACAGGAGTAAAAGTTTTCTTATGAAATTATAAAAAAAACAGGTAATTAATACTGCGAAGTACAAAACGGCAGCACCTTATTCTGCAGTTTTGTGCTTTGTAGTAGTGTCCAACAGTGTTCAAATTAACGGTCCTGTTTACACTAGTGCAGCTTGCTAAAAAAAAAAAAAACCTTTAAAAAAAGTCCAGCTGGCTACATTTTTAATGTTTGTCCACATCCAAGTACACAAAGTTATACCATAATGCACTGCACAAAGCATTTTAACCTGAGACAGTGTAGGTGTGTTGCACACCCAATTCAGGACCATCAGTCGCATAAATAAGCCTTTAATGTCCAAGTCTGTTTTGATTTCCACTTTGTTTTCCCAAGTTAACCAGTACTGCCTAAGCGGCCTGCAAAGCATGCAGTAGTATGCAGTTAACGCAATTCAGGCTAGTAGGCTAACCAAAAGTATAATTAGTAAACAAATGTTATAAGTCACTAAACACCAACTTGCAGACCAACGATCTTACCTTTAGGGATCAGCTTGTACAGTAATTAGGAAGGGGAGCTTATGACAGAAATGTAATAGGGAACATATTAAATCTTTTTTCCAGGAAATATTCTGAATAAATACTATTATAATTTACATAATACTATGACTTGGGGGAGGGGACGACAAGGTGTCCTTAAAGTGCACTAAACCTGTAAACTTATGCTGGCCCTACAAGAGTTGATTTTTTTTATCCTTTGAATTTTACAAAACAATCAATTTTATAAATTCATTATATCCATACTGAAAAGTCAGTTTTATCTAATTTAGTCTAAATTTTCCAACCCAACATTTCTTAGAGCTACTACTATGTGATCAAAGCAAAACAAAAATACAATCCCTTTACAATCAACTTTATTTAGTTGAATTTAACATCAAAGGAATGCGTCATCAATTTACAGATTCACATCGAGTCATCAACTTAGTTAAGAAGAAATGACTTTTCACTTGTGATTGGCCATGATTGAAGTGAACCAAACACTGGTGAAGCTAACTTTTATTGGTTATCCCTCTACTAAAGCTGAGCTACTTAACCTCCCTAGCGTTCTGGACGAGCTGAGCTCGTCCAGAGACGCTAGAGGGCACCGCTCAAGCCCCGCTGGGCCGATTTTGATCATTTTTTTTTTTCAAACACGCAGCTAGCACTTTGCTATCTGCATGTTTGCCCCGCTCGCCGATACCCGACGCGTAAGAGGGCCCCCCCCGCAGACCCCGTTCGCAGCCTGGCCAATCGCCGCCAGGCTGCACTTTAGGGTGGATCGGGAGTCCTTGTGACATCACAACGTCACTCCGTTCGTCGCCATGGCAAGGGGGAAGCCCTAAAGGAAATCCCGTTCAGAACGGGATTTCCTTATGGGCGTGATCGCCGGCGGCGATCAGAAGGGTGGGAGGGAGAGAGGAAGAAGGGGAGAATCACGTAGCTAGTGCTAAGCTAGCTACGTGCTCAGAAATAAAAATCAGGCGAAAAAAACCCTCCCACGGCCGCATGGCCGCGGGAATTGAAACGCCCAGCAGGTTAACTTACAGGAGGTGAAGGGTACTTTGGCTAAGTGATACTACATGCTCATATAGTTTAATCTAAGTCATAATCTCAGTTTTTTTCTTTACTAAAGCTGAGCTACTTAACTTACAAGAGGTGAAGGGTACTTTGGCTAAGTGATACTACATGCAGCCGGCAGGGGGCGCTGTGAAGCTTCAGAAATAAAGACTATAAATATGGGAAGATGAAATGGAAAAATGGAGTCACAACACACATCATCTTGATCTTCAATCCTTTATAGTAGAGGTACTTTTATTTCGCCTTTATTATCCTGACATTTTACTGCAAACAAAAATCATCCTAATGCTGCCACGTAGGTGTATTTTTGTTTTAATAAAAATGCTGGCAATAATTTACTAAGACCTAAGCTAGGCCTTATTTTTAAAGAAGACCATCCGTCATCCTTTCTCTCCTGCCTCAATAGATTGGCCACACTAGTATAACAAGTCACATTACTATGACCACCTACTAGTATCAGGAGAACCACCTCTGGCAGTGTACACAATGGATCAGACACCATGGGGGTGTTTCAGTAAAGGGCTGGATAATTGAGGTATTTGAAATCATGCAGACTGCAGTAAGTGCAATAGTTCCGGATGGGTGCGTGGTAAAGAGTGCAGGTGCTGAGCATGTTGATTGAGGTAGTCCAACATGTGCACTGATAGCGGATCTATGACAGCATCCGGGCAGGGAGGTCTTAAGAGATAGGCATGGGGAGGTTTAAAGGTTAGGCATGTAGGAGGGCTTGGGGGGTAAGGTATGTGTGTGTGTGTGTGTGTGGGGGGGGGTGTTTAAGGTTAGCTGCCTACCAGGGGAATTTAAGTGTTAGGCACCACCTGGTGTTACCAGTTAGTGTTAGGCATCAAGAGGGAGGGTTCTGTGAGAGAATAGGGTTAGTTTAGGTCACAGTAAAATATTGGTAAAATTAATGATATTGTACTAAAATGGATAATAGAATATCATTAAAACTACTGATATTCTATTACTGTTATTTTGCGCCCATAGAAGATAATAGAATATCGCAAAAAAATTACCAATATTCTATTACCATTATTTCATGTCCATAGTGGATAAAAAAATATTGGTAACATTACCCATTTTCTACTGCTGTTACTTCAGGCCCATTTCTATGTGCAGCACGTTCATATGTATGCATCTTTCTGCCATCACCAGCTTGTCTGCGGTAGGTGGTGATAATAGTAATGTGACTAGACCGAGTAACTAAAAAAGAGTAGTGCCTGAACTGGTTAAATGAGCTGGTTGATAAATTGTACTTTCTCTGGAGCCTTATCACATGACTGTGCTGACAGGAAGCTGGGCTACATTCAGCTCCTTAAAAAGAGGGATTTTCCCTGTGATGTAGGCAAAGCAGAAGTTTGGACTCTGCTTAGCAAACAGAGAAAAATCTTGATGACAGCTGTACCAACTGTAACCAGCAGACTGCTTTTGTTCTTGCGTGCAAAGCCCTTTGAATGGACTGGATATGACATCACTAAACAAAATGGCTACTTCCCATGATGTGCTTGGATAAAGGAAGGTAGTATAACCTGCTAAAGGAAGCACTTTGAAAATAGCTGCTTCCATATTTCTCTCACCAGAAGTTACAGGTTCTAACTTTCCAGTTGCTAAATACAGTGATGTAAGAAAGATATAATTTGTCTGTGTTCACAAATACTCCCCTCCCTACCTCCACTGCACCTCAGTCTTGTAGCAATGTGCACTCGCACACACACATATATATGCACACACGCACACACGCACACATACACATAATGACATGGTTTATTTTACATGCTCAATTTACAATGTAAAGATTCAAATGGAAGTCTAATCTAAGTCTAAGCGAATACGCAATTCATCAATATTGAGATGGTCAGATTCTGTAACGGAGAGGCATTTGATTGATTTGATAATTAACAATGTGCTTCGAATGTGACTTTGCATTCAGATTTCCAAGGGATTGCAAGTGGGCTGATCAAACTCCGTAGCTGCTAATTTATCAGCTGACAATTGGCTAATAAATCAGAAGCAGTGGCATACCTACCATAAGGCAGCTGGGTGAGTAGAGAGAATGATTGCTGTGCTGCAGCTGGGACATTAGCAGGGAGAGGTGGCAGGATGTGTTTAGTGCGTCAGACGTTGCCAGTCATTAGTAGCCAAGTGCACTAGGTGCTGTAATACCCTAGACTATTGATTATTTATCCTGATTAGAGTAATTAATTAATAATGCAGGGCAGTTTGCTGTTGCAGAAACCAGTGATACAGGTGCTGACAGCCGACTTCTGTAGTGAGCAGAGAAGGAAGCTCCAGGCAAATTAGATTAGCTTGATTGCAGGTAATCTTATCTGTTTTCCCAGCTACCCCTCCCACCTTGTTGTTTCTCCATGACCCTTTCCTCTTTTCAGATTGTAGTGGCTTCTTTTAACAGCATGCCAGGTGAGAGATCTTCCTGCCATTTCTCCTCTCCCACCAGGCTTTCTGTCTTGTGCCTCTACCTATTTATCCACCCCCGCCCCCCATGCATCCACCTCTTTCATATGTCCCCCATTTCTAACTGTCCTCAGAGGAGCTCACAACCTAATCATACCATAGTCAGTCTAATATCCTACCAAATTCCTACCAAATTATTATTGTGTATTTATATAGCACTGACATCTTCTTAGCACTGTGTAGAGTACAGAGTTTCAAAACGGTTAGCTCCCTCCCAGGGCCGGTTCTAGACTTTTTGCCGCCTGAGGCAAATTGGGGAAAAAAACGTCGCCCCCCAGTATAATAACCCCCCCCCCAAAATATGTAGCCTGGAGGGGGTAGCAAGCAGGAAGGGGGAATTGGGCACAGTGGCAGGGAGGGGTGTCGGACCCCCCCCTCCCTCACCTGAGTTCCCCGATCTGTGCTCCCCCTCCGGCTATTAATGCAGAAGCATATATTGTCAGGCAGTGGGTGGGGAGGGGGGACTCATCTCTTCTGCGTTCCCGCGTGCGTTCCACTCTTGTCACTTCCTGCAATGCTGTCCACTTACAGTACAGTGGGCGGCATTGCAGGAAGTGACGAGAGTGGAACGCACACTGGAACGCGGAAGAGGCGAGTTCTCCCTCCCCGCCGGCTGCCTGAATATATATACGCTGATGCATTAATAGCTGGAGGGGGAGAGTAGATCGGGGGACTCAAGTGAGGGGGGGGTCCGACCCCTCTCCCCGCCACTGTGTCCAATACCCCCTTCCTGCTCGCTACCCCCTGCAGCTTGGCGGCCCCTCCCACCCATGGCTAGGTGGGTGCCCCCCCCCCCTAAATTTGCTGCCTGAGGAACCCATTTTACCCCGCCTCATGTGCAGACCGGCCCTGCTCCCTCCACATCCTGATGACTCCTTTTCCCCAAAATTTGCAGTGACATGCTCCGCGTCCCAACCCGTCCACCCTCCCATCAAAAATTGGTTGTTGAGGGGGTGTCTGTAAATAATCAGCACCAGTTGTCAGATTCACTAGGTACGCCACTGATCAGCAGACACTAGGTTTGGTGGGATTAGTTTCAAATCTGTGGAAATTTGCAAACTTGATCTTTAAACTCCTCTCTTGATCATGTGAATGATCAAATCAATCACGATTCTCCATAAATCCTGCTATAGGAAAATTTTTGTAGGAGAATTTGATCATCTCTGATCACATTTAGGGCAGAACTAATTAGACTTTAGCAAAAGGCTAACGCAAAATGTAGCCTTTCAATGCTGAAGCTTGTCTCTGCCTAAATAAGACATTTACATGAGTCATAAGAAATTATTTGGGGTTATCAAAAAAAAAATCCACAACATAAACAACAGATAAAATAAACAAAATATAAGATGGATAGACTCTACTGTGATTTATAAAATAGTGTCTATTTAAATTATCAGGCCAGTGAGTTCAAATATGTTGCAAATATGCTGTAACACTTAGCAACCAATCAGAATCCTCGGGCATAGTTTCTGCATAGTATAGAAGATGAAAAAAGATACTCTGTTGCTATGGTTACTAACATCTCTGTAATCACCGCACCAATAAGCATCAATATGAATTTTATCACAAGTAAAGAACAGACAGAGAGCATAAATCGCAATTACGGTATTTTCCAGTTTATACATAATGGGTGCAATAACATTTATGATATGATGTTCATTCTTTTAAAATGAATTTTATTAATACGTTTTCATAAAAGTGTGATTAAGATAACTGAACGTAATTAAAGGCAAAAAAAATTGTACTGCTTTAGTGTAAGTGATCAGTAAATAATGAATATATTACTGTATGTAAAAGAGTCTTCGATATGTATATGTAAGCCCTCTTCCAGGTAAAAAAATATATTTTTCTTTTATATAGAATGGACAGAGTTTAGGAACTTTTTTTTTTTTTTTTTACTGTATTTACTTTCCTATCTAGAAACCATCTCGTACAGGAGAGGACTGGGACCATTTGGCTTGGGTGGCAATGACAACCTCCTGGCTCTTGAGGAAATCAGGGCATGTGGGCAATACATTGGCCATAAATGGCTGGGGCAACATGCAGAAAACATAGTATGCAAAAGTTTACTGCCCTAGTATAAGTTTACTGCCCTAGTACTATGTCTACTGCTTGTCACCCTTTGCCACTAATTTCTGGTCCACCCACTCCATTCACCTATGGTATACCGAATCTTCCAGTGCCCAAAAAATATCACATCATTGCCTACAAAGTGTACCCCATATTTTCAGTCCACTTGCCAGACTCTGTTGCAGCTTTTTAGTTTTCTTCAAAGTGTGCCTCAACTTTCCCGCATCTCCCTCCCTACAAAATATGTACCGGATTTACAGGAAATTCACTTCCTCAGCATTGATACCAGTGATCTAAATTGATGTATTATGACTATTTACAGAGACTGTGGTACTGCACTGTGACTAGTGGGGGGCAGTACTATGACTGGCAGGACTGGGTGAGCTTGTGCGTACTGACAGATTAGCAGGGCAGATGTTAAGGTCCATACCCATGGCAAGTTTTCGTCTGTCAAAATGACAGATAAACAACCGTTCCAACCGACATCTTTGCAAGAAAAAGCAGTAAAAGATGGTGACAGAGGGCCCATGTACTATGATGATGCTCAAGCATTTTGAAAAACTGTTATGACGGATCAAATTGGATCAATTCGTTCAATGTCCCCAACATGTACAGATCCGTCAACAATCTTTCCATGGAAATCCCCCCTTCATTGTTTAACAATCCTACCGTTGGCAATCTACTTAAGGTCTATTGCTATTGTCCACATGACATAAAGAGCTTTAGTATAAAGATCGTGGAAACTTCGATCATCAGCAGTTTCCAGTGATTCATTCTTGCAGTGGGTACTTAGCTTAACTGCTGGCCAGCTGGATGGAGAAGCACCTTTGGTGCTGGCAGAGATTGGGTGGGCATGGATTGTGGACTGTGGGGAGCTTAGGGAGGAAGGCTGGAATGGAAAGCACCTGCTGGTGATGACAGATAATGGGAGGGAGACGGGAGCTACCTGTCATTTCTGCCTGCCTGGGGTAGCCACTTGTGCATGCTATCACACTGGGGGCTCAAGACCACCTGTTATTCCTGCATAACTGAGAGGGATTGGCTGTAATATATGGCTGGAATTTCTTCGATGTTTTCTGGGCTGGCAGGTAGGGGTGGATGGTTTCAAAGAGACTTATACATCCATCATTCCATCCCAACCCCTTCTGCTATAATGTGTGGCATTCATCCCTCCCATGCAGCTTCTCTTTGTGTGTGCCTCCCCTGTAGAGCTTTTTTGCCTTAAGTGTTCTGCCTTAAAGGGAACCCTATGTGAGAGGGATATGGAGGCTGCCATATTTATTTCTTTGTAAACAATGCTAGTTGCCTGGCAGTCCTGTCGATCTTCTGGCATAAGTAGTGTCTGAGTCAAAACCCTGGAACAAGCGTATTGCTAATCCAGTAAAACCCAAATCAGAGTACCTGATTTGCTGTATGCTTGTTCAGGGTCTATGGCTACAAGTATTAGACCAAGGATCAGGAGCACTGCCAGGCAACTAGTATTGTTTAAAAGTAAATAACTATGGCAGCCTCCATATCCCTCTCACCTCGAGATTCCCTTTAAGTGGGTAAGTGTTTTAGTAGCCATCTACCTCTGCTTGTCCATCCAAAATGCTCTGCAGAACCTGATCCAGCTGAGAAAGACACCCCTAACATCATGTAAGAATAACAGGCAGAGTAATGCCAGTTATAGCACAGGAGGCTCAGCCTCATACATACTCAGTGTAAGTATACATACTGCTCATGTCTTGGCTGTGCAGTGTGCTCTGAGCTATGGAGAAAGATGGTGGAAGGGACAGTAAAAAGCACACATGGTGGGAATACAAAAGACCAACAATACTGGTTGGGCAAGAATGGTCCATCTTGTCCAATGGCTGAAGGGGAGGCTAGTTACCTCTGTACGACACCTGTATACAAAGGAGTATCAAATAATTTTAATAATCACCTGTAAGTTATTATGGCATATCAATGAAATTTAGTCAGTGTCATCATTGATCCATTCATGCATGTTGTTGAGAAAATTAGCTCATTATACCCTTTTTTTCTTTTACAGATTGCGCCAGACGTGACTAAAGTGTGAGATGGAAAGATTGAGGCTCGCAGTGTAATAAAGTTCCTGCATTTGAAGGGTATATGTACCCAACAAAAAAAATTCTCTTCATCCTGTTCCAACTGAGTCAACATCTGTCTTGAAAGGTCACCCCATGTTTGTTTATGGAAAGGGGTTAGAAAACGTGGAACCCAGCGTGCTGACACCTTAAACGTGCAGTTTGTCATGGACATTTAGATAGTTGTTCATCTGTCTTCCAGGGTTAAACACTCCACCTTCTTCAATGTGGCCACATTGTCTACCAATGATGGTCTTCCAGGTTTGGCTTGTCTGTGAGAGACATGTGACCACTTTTCCACCTCCCAATTGTATCATAAGATGGGAAATCTTTTCTATACACTTACCTCATCTCACCATGAATTTGCCTATTACCCTTCAAATGCAAGAACTTTATAACGCTTCGAGCCTCAATCTTTTCCACCTCACACTTTAGTCACAAGCTGTAAAAAAAATAAAGAATACAATAAGCTTATTCTCTCAACATCATTAACTTAGGGACCAATGATGACACTGACAAAATGTCATCAATATATCATAATAACTTCTGGGTGATCATTTAAACTTTATGATACCCCCTTGTACACTAGATTTTTGGCTTTTTTGGCTGAAATGACCACAAGCAATAGTGTCATCCAAGAAAAATGTTAAGTGTATACAAAGCTTTAGGATTTCATAGATCATACACAGTACAAATTCTGGAAGGTTTACATGCACACTTATAAAAGACCTCTGGTACATAAAACAACTTTGTTTATTTACATGTACTGTTCATGTAGTAGCATAGCTCTTCGTCTAATCACGTTCTTTACATGTGATGTCTAAAAGATCCATAAATAATAATTAAAAATTAAAACCACTGCATTTATGTGATTAACAAAAAAATAAATAAATTGAGGAAGTTACTGAGAAAAGATTAAAACCTTTTAGGAGGAGGGCTGGATTCCTTAGTCTTTGTGTTTTCTGAGGTTAATAGCAGAGTCTTCCATACTGATGTTTTTGCCATTTCATCAGAAATATTTATTACTGATGGGTCCTCTCTAGATAAAATTAACACAATAAGGCACAAAATGAATTAGTTTCCTAACTCATTCTGTTAGTCCCAGAAACTGCTAACTAGTGCTCAGATGACTACAATAAAAATAATAATAATAATAATAATAATAATAATAAAATCGAAAATAACAAAATTGAAACATTCTAATGCATTTTCATTGGGATGCAACAAAACATTACTCAAACAATCTTAAGGGACAATAATACGTTTGATGGTCAGACAGTTTTACTGTAGAAATACTCGCGTTGTGAAAAGTAAATAAAATAAAATATGAAAATAAAAGAAGAAATTTTTTTTAAAGAATCATTTTGGTAGTGGTTATACAAGTGATCAATTGTTTGTTCTCAAAACTGGTCTAGAAAAATCACACAAAGCTCAAATGATCTCTTTGGCAAGTCTAACTTGTGGAAGAAATGGGGATATTTACCTTCCCTGAAAGGCTTCCTCTGGTTCCAGCTTAGTTCCCTTCTCTTTTTCCAGGTCTGTTTTCATCCAATACGTTGGTGAAGTCTGCAATGAGTGTTCTCCATTAAGTGGTGTGGGTCAGTCTCTTCTCCTTCTGGTCACAGCTCTTGTGACTTGATAGCGGCCCTGTCAATCAAAGCTGCCTCAAAAAGCAGCGGGACTGACAACTATCTTGGACTTCAGAGTTCCAAGAACATGACCACTGGGACAGCAGTGTCAGATAGAGAATGGGCCTGAACAATGGGCCTGAGAGCAACAGGGAGTAGAAGAATCCTTCCCAGGGAGGTAAGTATTACCTTTTCTTCCCAGAGGTTACATATACATACACACACACACATATATATATATATATATATATATATATATATATATATATATATATATATATATATATATATATGTGTGTGTGTGTGTATATAGCCAGAAATCTAATTCATGAATCCGTATCATATATCATAAAAAACAAAATAAATGTAATGCTGCCGAAAATGGTCTGCATTTGTGAAAAGAAAAAAATACCCTTATTTCCTTGTAAAACAAGTAGTATGTATTAGCACACTGTAGCATATACATGTAACATTAAAAGGCGATACTTAGATTTTTGCAAGCATAAATACATGTCTTTAAGATGTCTTAAGTGAAGCAGAACATCTAAATGGGGTGAGAGGATGTTAGCTGATTCATGACTAGTATATAATACCCCTTATTTACTCAATCCTCACACAATTGGGACTCAGACTGTCACAGAGGCATCGTATACTTCATTCTGCTTGTAGCTAAAACTTGCAAACTTAGAATTTATAATGCCTCTGTGACAGTCTGGGTCCCAATTGTGAGAGGATTGAGTAAACAAGGGGTCTTATCTATTAGTCATACATCAGCTAACATCCTCTCACTATTTTGTACTAAGAAAGAATGATATCATATAAAAACTATAATGTTGCAAGCTTCTAAAATGATAACATACTTCAAAAACTTTAATGTTCTAATGTTCTTAATGATATTTATCGCGGTGCCCTTTTTTCTGCTTTTTTTGCCATATTAACGATAATTGCATTAAAGTCTTTTCCTGCTACCCAGAGCACTTATCTCAAACAAGATAACTCTAATGACATGTATTTATGCTTGCAAAAAATCTATGTATCCTTTTTGATGTTGCATGGATATAGCTGTCTGTTCCAACATCTTGTAAGCAAACAGGAATGGTTGCAGTACCATAAATTAAAAGGGCTGAGAACCCTGATGACAAGCTCTTCTATAACATTTGTATAGCGCTTTTCTCCTATTGGACTCAGAGCGCTCAAGAGCTGCTGCCACCGGGACACACTCAAGAGGCCGCCCTGCAGTCTTAGGAAGCCTTGCCTTAACCTGAATAGGTACTGACCCTAGCCAGGATTTGAACCCTGGTCTCCCATCTCGAAGGCAGAGCCCTTAGCCAGTACACCATCCAGCCCATGCATGGTACAATCAAATAGTTTGATTTTCCTGTTTAATTGACCAAAACAATCAAATTGAAAATAATATTTTTTTGATCGATAAAAAATGATCGATTATTAATTTTTTTTTAATAAAAATCTCATCGAATGTGTCGGAAAAATCAAGTTGATTGCTTTGAAAATTGAATGGTGTATTGTAGGTTTGATAAAATAATCTAATAGATCAAAATGTTATAAAACATTTTTGTTAAAAGATTGAAGCGTGTAAAGCCACCAAAATATATACTTTCTTTTCCTTATTGAGGAGCTAAAAGCACATAAAAGGAAAAATGTTCCCCAAAAAATTCCATACACTTTAAAACAGCCATAGTATTAGCCTGAACTTTAGAAACACACTAGTCATCAATACACTGCTCAACACCTTCTAAATTGGGTTATGTAAAAAAAAATCCTACAGATAATTTATTAAACTACTGTTCTGCTTGTTTTGTACTGATTGTAGTTAAGTTAAATTTAATTAAATATTTTCCTTTATAATTATAACAGTTTTATCATTACATTGTTGTCATTTGTTAACTGTGCAATTAACATTTGGCATGATTTATAAAAAGTATTGGAAACTACAGCAAAAAGTGCAGCAGTTTCCCAAAGCTACCATTCAGGATTATTGTTTAATCCCACAGATGGAAACTAATTGCTTGCTCCAAACAACCAATCCACTTTTACCGTAAACCAGGGTCAAAATAGTCTAATAGACTAAAGACTTGTGTTACATATATATGTTCTTGGACATTTTGCAGTTCGGAGTTTCCGTTTTACCTGCAGTTCCCTTCCATGGGTAACTGAACTGCTCCTTCATCTTCCAACACCAGCATGCTTTGCTCCTCCTAAAGAAAGAATAGAAGGTAAGGTGAGTGACTTGGTGGTGGAAACAGCAAGACAAACAAAAAATAAATTCCGAACCTGTACATTTTTCTGAAATCCATTTAGAAGCTTCAAGAAACTCCATACACTTTTGGGGTTGGGTGGTTTTAGAGCAGGAAGTCATTAAAGCTTCTCCCCAGACAATTTGTTAAAGCACAAATGACAGGGTAGGGATGCTCACCGCATTCCGTGGAATTCCGTTTCCTGCGATTCCGGTCGGAAATTGGCGATTCTGTTCCATCGCATCGGAACGGAATTGCTATAGCGTTCCGACGGAATTCCGGAATTGCTATGCGTAATTCCGTCGGAATGCGAGTTTTTGTAAGCCAATCACAAGTAAGACCCTAGAAGAAGCTTAAAGTGAAAACAAGATTTCTGCATGAAAATCTGAATTATTTCAGCACCAATTGTAATTGTAATGACCGCCGAGGAACCACCTCTATGCGACAACTCCTGCTGTTCCAAACCAAACTTATAAGGACCACCGTGGAACCACCTCTAGGTCCCATAGCCTACGCGACAACTCCTGCTGCTCCAAACCAAAATTGTAATGACCACCGTGGAACCACCTCTAGGTCCCATAGCCTACGCGACAACTCCTGCTGCTCCAAAACAAACTTATAATGACCGCTGTGGAACCACCTCTAGGTCCCATGGCTTGCGCGACAACTCCTGCTGCAATTTTTTTTTTAAATGACTGGTGGAACAGCCACTAGGTCCCATGCCCTACGATTTATCAAAAACGAGGTTTCAATTGAGATTACTGACATTTTACCATCGGAGCACGGAATTTCGCAAAATTCCAACAGAATGTAACGGTTACGGAATTTAGCGCTGACGGAATTCTGGAATTCCGCAGAATCGGAACTTGCACTTTCCGATCATCCCTACTCGAGGGTAAGCCACCTAAGGTAGGCACAGAGGTATATTCATGCTGGATCCACATACCTCTGTGACTTTCCCGTTCCTCTTTGCATTCCTCCTGGTTCGCATAATCACAACCTGATAAATTTGGCTTTTAGCTAAAGTCAAATTTTAGACAGGAAAATGCAGGCTTGCTGCTATGTTTCCTCTTATCACCCTCCCATTCTCTCCTTTTCCCCACCCCATTCACTCCCCTTAAAGAGACACTGAAGAGAAAAAAAAATTATGATATAATGAATTGGTTGTGTAGAACGGATAATTACTAGAACATTAGAAGCAAAGAAAATATTCTCATATTTTTATTTACAGTTTTTTATAACATCGCATCATTCTCTAATTATCATGCTGATGCGTGCGAGGCATAGTGAACAAGATACAATATAGGAGAGTAACGTAATCTGGAATAGGCCGTAGTCATACACAGAGTCAGAGATAATAAGGTACACAGTCGTAAAGCAATCTCGTAGTCGATAAGAGGCAGGGTCTTACACTAAGGTCAGATGTCAGTCTAGTTTAGAAGGATCTGATAACACATGTTTTGACTCGACCTGCCTTGGCTATTCTAAGTCAAGGCAGGTCGAGTCAAAACACGTGTTATCAGATGGCAGCGGTACAGAAGAATAAGACAGGGGCAAGATCGGGAGGCAGGCTGGGAGTCGGTACACAGATCAATATACAATATGATGTTACAAAATAATACTACAATAATATATACGAAAATAACAAAGACTGACCTACTGGAGTACATATATTGTGTGTCTACACAATATATCAATGTAGCTCAAAATCACTAGCTAGACCTAGAACCAGCAAACTGATTAGTATCAAGGCCAGTGAGCAACTGACTCACTGGACCTAATATACCTGAGGTGATGAGCTAGCCCAGCCCTCAGGAGGACGAGTCTGCTATCAGACACACCTCCTAAGCTTGTAAAGCCCGCTTTGACTCGCGCGCAAGCGACTAATAGAACTGAGCGCCCTGACTCACCACCGAAGAGGTGCTGGGGATGCCGTCCGAGGCTGACGGCGCAAGTCCCGCCGGAGTCGCTGCGGGAGACGTCGCGGGACCCGCCATGAGGAGGTAAGATCGTTGCACTAATATTTGCAGTTTATACACTACTCAACATTCTAAAAGATTTTACAGAGCAGCCCAGCAAACTTTTGACCTGTCCTCTGGAGAGAAAAAGAAAATAGAGTGACTGACAGTTGAGATAACAAGCTTCAAAAGAGGAGCTCTCTGAGACTTTGAAAGTGGTGGAGCTCAATGGCTGTTTTGCATAGATAACAACTGGAGTTTCTTAACTCTTCCTGTACTGGAAAAAATATTAGACTTGTGTCTCTGTTGCTAATGTTTTATTTCTTAGCTGTTCTACACATACAAATCATTATATCATCATTTTTTTCCCGCTTCAGTGCTCTTTAAGGGAAGGAATGGAAGTGTGATAGAAGGGAACATCACAGCAATCCTGCTTTCTCCTGTTTGAACATCAGCTAAATGTCTAATATTTCAGTGATTATGGAAACCAGGTAGAATAAGGAGAGGACTGAACAACGCACAAAAGTAAGTGGATCCAGCATGAACATCTGTTAGATATTTTATCTGCTCTCCACAGCTGTCATTACAAACTGCTCTGCTATAGCTAAATTCAAAGCAATTCTGATATGATGCAAAGTAAGAATATAAATTACTATTTTTCACATCCCTCACATTGTTTGTGAATTCAGCCTTTTATAATATACTGTATTTATAGCAATATGTCCACTATCTATTTTTTTATGCTTAAAGTGTACCCAAGACAATGTCACATAATGAGATAATCATGTGTATGTACAATACAAAACATATTAATAACCAGGCTGTTTTACTTGTTTTATTTTGCTTGGTAATAATGGCTGTAGCGCTTATATTTATATTTATTAAACTTGGCAGCAGTAAGTTACTATAGAGTCCGTAACTATATACCAAAAAACATATAAGATAAAACTCATGCGCCTATGCATAAAAATAATGCACTATTTATTATATCACAAAGAAGATTAATAATCTGCATATACAGTGTAAACCGCAAACTTAGTTTCCCAGGCTCAAACCCAGACGTCAAAAAATCTCAGGAGTGGTAACCTAGACTAATCTGCCGGCTAATACCTCATACATGCATGTATCATAAAAAACGATGATAAAAAATGTGGTAAAAAATGTAATTAAACACTTAAAAGCGGATAGCTATTTAAAAATGGTAGCGTAATTCATCTACTCATAGAGGCTCCACACCACACTTAGGAGTTAGTCACAGATTTCCAAGGTCTTAATCCAGTGCATGTGCATACAGGCAAGATTGTATATGATCTTCCGCTAACCCAATAGTTAACTCACGGTTTTTGGTTAGCTCTGCGCTGATGTTTTTAGTCAGTCTCTTTCAGCGAGAGGAGGGGCAAAGAGAGTCCACAATCCTTCGGAAAGTAGCGGAGTTGCTTGAGTCCCGGCCGGCGACTCGCTACAAACTTCCCACGTTACAGGCTTCTCACGGACTTCCGGATAAAAGAGTTGTTACAACACACGGAGTCCGGGGGTGACGTCACCACACTCTTAGCCAATAGCCGACGCGTTTCGGTAGGATCCGCCTACCTTCTTCAGGGCGTGTTCCTATTGGTTGTGTCCCTTCTTTATACTGTATAGCTCCGCCCTCCTCTCTCGGCAATGTTTCAGCGATGTTTCTAATAGGCAAATTGGTTAAAATGCATAGATCTCAATATCAGAATTAAGTCCCAGTGGAATTCCACTATTCATAGTGTATATCCACTCCATTTCTTTACGTGACATCTTGTCTATATAATTCCCACCCCTCCAATCTTTATCCACCTGCTGTATAGCATAAAATCTGAAGGTTTCAAGATTTTTCCCATGTATTTCTTTGAAATGTTTGCTTAAAGGTTGTTTCATATTTCCACTTTTGATGTTATTTATGTGCTCTCCTAGGATAGGATACAGGTGGATAAAGATTGGAGGGGTGGGAATTATATAGACAAGATGTCACGTAAAGAAACGGAGTGGATATACACTATGAATAGTGGAATTCCACTGGGACTTAATTCTGATATTGAGATCTATGCATTTTAACCAATTTGCCTATTAGAAACATCGCTGAAACATTGCCGAGAGAGGAGGGCGGAGCTATACAGTATAAAGAAGGGACACAACCAATAGGAACACGCCCTGAAGAAGGTAGGCGGATCCTACCGAAACGCGTCGGCTATTGGCTAAGAGTGTGGTGACGTCACCCCCGGACTCCGTGTGTTGTAACAACTCTTTTATCCGGAAGACCGTGAGAAGCCTGTAACGTGGGAAGTTTGTAGCGAGTCGCCGGCCGGGACTCAAGCAACTCCGTTACTTTCCGAAGGATTGTGGACTCTCTTTGCCCCTCCTCTCGCTGAAAGAGACTGACTAAAAACATCAGCGCAGAGCTAACCAAAAACCGTGAGTTAACTATTGGGTTAGCGGAAGATCATATACAATCTTGCCTGTATGCACATGCACTGGATTAAGACCTTGGAAATCTGTGACTAACTCCTAAGTGTGGTGTGGAGCCTCTATGAGTAGATGAATTACGCTACCATTTTTAAATAGCTATCCACTTTTAAGTGTTTAATTACATTTTTTACCACATTTTTTATCATCGTTTTTTATGATACATGCATGTATGAGGTATTAGCCGGCAGATTAGTCTAGGTTATCACTCCTGAGATTTTTTGACGTCTGGGTTTGAGCCTGGGAAACTAAGTTTGCGGTTTACACTGTATATGCAGATTATTAATCTTCTTTGTGATATAATAAATAGTGCATTATTTTTATGCATAGGCGCATGAGTTTTATCTTATTTGTTTTATTTTGCTGCCTGAAAGAGTTAATTTCTGGGCATGGAAGTGACAGCTTCTGTCTTGTTAGTACATTGTCAGGGAATATAGTTAACATCACTGATGAGCAAATTACAGCCATAAATGAATTCCTGGCAGAATACAAGTTTTGAGAGCAGGGAGACTGATTAGAGACAATAAAACATTCAACCTGCTTTGTAAATGTTTAAATATAAAAAGAAAACCCTGGGATATTTAAAAAGTCGTTTTTGGGAGTAGGAGGATAAATATAATTGTTTATCTCATCAGTTTGGGTTCACTTTTAACAAGTAAGAGGAGCACGTGGAATTAGGTAACACAATGTATTACCTCTTTTTCTGCATCTTCCAACTTCTTTTTCTTACTTTCAGGCATGAGATCATCCAACCAGCTCAGTTCCCGTTTTGTAAAAAATAAGTCCATTAGTTTCCTTACAAACACCAGTGCCAGTACCTGGGAGGAAAGACAGAGGGTATCAATGGCAGTAATAGATAACCCAATGGTGCACATGCTGCACAGCAGGAAGAGAGAGAAGGAAGAGTCAGTATAGATAAAATGGATGCACACTACTCCTCATCATCTTCACATTTCCATTAGGGCCATTTACCACGCACTGTATTTTGATTTGTTTTTCTGTACAGATCACCTGGCAGAACTAAAGTTGTCACCATTATTAGTACATTTCATAATTTAAATCAGGGGAAGGTAAAACTTTACAATGTGCAATCATTTTATTCATGATTGTTATTTTTGCTACATTTCCTCTTTAAAGTAAAAGAGAGACGAATACATAGAAAAGATTTATATGTACCTGGGGCTTCCTCCAGCCCCATCCGCATCGATCGCTCTCATGATGTCTTCCTCTGCCATCTCCTGGTCGAAGCCTTGTAAGTTTGGAGAGTCAAGGCGCAATGCCCAAGCATGGCCACATGCGTGACCCCTGTGGCTGGGAGCGCTATGCCCATGCACAGTACTACTGCGCAGGCGCAGAATTCTCCCAGCCGCGGGAGGGGGGGTGCGCACAGCCGCACTGCGCATGCATCAACTGACCCCGACTGGGCTAATTTATGGGGCTTCTACCGGGACCAGAAGAAGGTAGAGGATGAAGTTGTGGGAACGATCGATGCAGAGGGGGCAGGAGGAAGCCTCAGGTATGTATAAATCTTTTATAAAAGTGTTCATCTCTGGTACACTTTAAGTCAATGAAAGTGCAAGAAAAGTGCATAGCAGATGCAGTGCTATTGAGTTTTCTTGTAATCCAGCAAATTAGCTTAAACTGGGCTTAAAATGCATTTATCCATTTCCTCAAGTACAGCGATCAGGCCTCTACTAGGCCCAACCATCTTTGTATGGTTGTGTCAAGTGTAACTTTATATAGACAGCAAAGCTTAAATCAAAATGGTCCTATGTAAAAATTCTTACCATCATTGGGAAAACAATAGCTGCTCGAGATGCTTTGATTACCCACAGCAATATGAGACAGCTGAGCTGCAGGACAGTGAAGAGGTGAACCTTACGCAGCGGGACATGCCGCAGGTAGATGAAGTCTGGCTGGTGTTTTGGTGGCATCCAGAAGAGTAATATCCGATCAAAGAACTAAAACAAACAAAAAAAGATGATATTTGTAGTAGTAGCTGTATGTGTAGTTACATCCTAGGTGGGCAAATGATTTGTCTACAAAATCATAAATAGTATGTTTGTGCATTGCATGCCTATACCTTTATATAAACTCAGGACCACTCCACGCCCATTGGCGTGAACGGTCTTCTGTGGGGCTAGCAGGAGATCGCGTGCACGCTGCGTGCGCATCTCCTGCTCGGGGGTCGGAGCTCCGCCCCGCCTTCAGTCTCCGTGTGGCGATCGCTGCTCGGAGACTGTTAGACGGCGAAACCGCTGTCTATTAGGGCAGTACAGCGCTGCGATCTAAGGCAGCGCTGTACTGGGGACAGCCATGTGACACGGCTGTCCACTCCAGAGTGTCGGCAGTGATCCGCTGTCATAGGCTGAAGCCTATGACACCCGATCACAATCATTGGCCAGCGGGGGAGGGTGGGCGGGGTATTCAAAAAGAAAAAAAATACACATTTGTATTTAAAAAATTATAATATTAATATTTATAGAACAAAATAAACACTGGAGGGGATGATCAGACCCCACCAACAGGAAGCTCTGTTGGTGGGGGGAAAAGGGGGGGGGGTGGATCACTTGTGTGCTGTGCGGCCCTGCAGCTTGGCCTTAAAGCTGCAGTGGCCCTATTAACAAAAAATGGCCTGGTCACTAGGGGTGTTTAATACCGCGGTCTTCAAGAGGCTAACCACTACACCACCGTGCTGCTGTTATACTAGCAGCCATGCGTTAGGTAACGCAAGTTGTGCTACTCGTGCAATGCTTGAGACGTCAGTGGCGTAAATACCAGTAAAACTGTTGTGCGCCGTGCAGACACAGTAATTTGACCAGACATTCATGCATATTCCCCACAGTCTGTATGTGCTGCTGACTGACTGCTACATTTCAGAATCAGGGCTGTGTTATCCTACCATGAAAAAACAAAGATACATTACCTGAATTCCCTTTAGCGATGAGGCGCCCATATAGAGAAATACTCCATAGAGGACTGGCATAGGGATGAACTGCACAGCAAAGAGAAAATGGAAACAAACATTTAAGGCGATTACTTTGCGTAAACATTTAGTTAAAAGCAAAGGGACTGTACATACGGAAAATGAATACAATTAAAATGGAGAAGAGTCTGGTGTTGGATAGTTTTCCCAGCCCAGTGTAAAGCAGCAGGACAGACACATGTCTTATTAGGCTACTTCAGTTGTCAGTTTTATGGCAGGAGGTCTAGTGGGAAATCATTTTCCATCCATTTCCCACCAGGGGTCCTATTTACAAAGGTGTGAAATAAACATTTTGCATAAAACTCTATGCTTACCCCATTGCTTAGCACAAAACCATCTGTCTAAACGGAACAATGTTTCCGCTAAATGGATTATTCTTCAGGAGAGATGGCCTTCGTCAGGGGTGCTGCTAAGGTTTTTGTGGCCCCAAGTAGCACATCATTTGTGCCCCCCCCATCACAGGCCCCATTCTTCCATTATAATAGAGAGCCAAAGGTGCCCCATCAATAGGTAGCCCTCCGGTATACAGTAGGTGGGCAGCAAAATGTGCACCCCCCAATATAGGTAGCCCAGGCGTCCCCCCAGTATAGTAGCCAAGGTTTCCACCCAGTATTTGTAGCCACAGCCTGTATAGGTAGCCAAGGTGTCCCCACCCAGTATACATAGCCACCCACAGTATAGGTAGACAAAGGTGCCCTCCTCCCCATACAGGGTTTTGGTGTCAGTGGGGGTATGTAGCATCCTTCTGGCTCTCCATCCCCAACACTCATACACCTGCCCTCGAATAAAGGAGAGCTGAGCATAGTAACTGTTCGGCACACTTCAAATGAAGGAAATGAGAAATTACCTCACTTTTGCATCTGATGTGTACTCCATGGTCACTGCTCCATTTGCCCCTCTGTTCACATTGCTGCAGATCTGAGGTCTGTGTGTGAGTGAAGGGGCAGCCATGCAAGTCACGGACAGTGTGGCCCTGGCAGCATGGAAAGCCCCTGCTGTGGATGAGGCCCCAAGTGGCCACATGGTTTACTTGGGCCTAGCTGCACCCCTGGCCCTCGTTACCAAAGCAGGCGGTGGCATGAAAAACTTGATATCAGCCATTTTGGCAGACCTGTGAGGATCTCCATGGTTTTAATGTGAATCCTCGTGGGCCCAGGCAGGGCCATTTACCTATTTGGTGTTCCAATCAAAACCCCATGTGCCACCCTCCACTCAGCATAGACGCACACTCTAGGGAAACAGAGTCAAGAAACTGAATGGGATGGCTCCCACCATGGGAACTACAATAGCACCGGCCAAGGGTTATAATAAAAAAAAAACTGTGAGACATCCAAGGGACAAAGGAATGCTGTAATACACTGTGCTATGCACTGCATATCGCCTGAAAAAGAATTTCATTACTAATACTTACTAGAAGGTGCAGTATGGTGCCCTGTACAATTAAGAATACATCAGGTCTTTGCCTTTATAGCCTAGGCCCAGAAATGGCCCTGATCTCAAGAACAGGAAATGAGGAACTCTAATATGTGCTTCTCTTTAGCTTATGACTTACCTGAAGAACCCTAGTCATAAAGACAGAAGATCCCATGAGTACAAATATCATGAGCCCGGTAACCCTTTGTTCACGGATCCCTAAGAACTTTGGCTGCTCTCCTGGGGCAGAGCACTCTGATTCCAGCTTGAGGCTGTTCACATGAGTGATGGAGAGGACGGTGGCCGCTACGAACCATGGCAATCCCATCACCGAGCACACACCAAGCATGACGCCAACCATGAGAAGGTCCAGATGGTACCCACAACCTTTCTGCAGCAACACACAGAAGCAAAAGTTTGAGTTAGTAGACCATCTTCTGCTGGGCTCCACACTTATTCTGAAGCAACGCCAATCCTTTATTTTATGAAGGCTTTAATGCAGAAAGCTCATGAGTTATGTGATCTATCTTATCTGTTTCTCACCCTATTTATGTAATAACATTTCACAAATCTGAGTTTTAGGGTTACAATGCCAAGAACAGTGTACTGCTGCTTGCTATAGAAAGTGTGGCTCTCAGCAATGTCAGGAGATGCGCTGGTACCCAGGAATGTCTAGCAAGTTGGCCACCACTGCTTTAAACTGCAGCCAAATTTTCCATCTGCTCTTACTGCTTAGCCACACTAGTAGAGTCTTATTACACTAAGACAGCTTCTCTGTGCAAATTATAATAATAGTCAGTGTATACTTCTGACTCCAAAGCTTTCTGTTTGAAGTGGATATTAGTGTTGGTGTTCAAATCTGGGTTTCCTCATTTGGAAACCCGGATTATGTCGTACATTGCAGCTCAGCATAAAAGCTAGTGGAGAAGGTCATGAGGTTGCGGTCCATGTCACGCTTCACATGAACACGATGGTTCCTCCTTCAAACTTGGAGAGAGGAAGCATCAAAGCTACGTGAAGCCTGATGTGGACCTCAACCCTTTGACCTTCTCCACTAGCTTTGGTGCTGAACTTCACTTTACGGCATAATCCGGGTTTCTGAATGAGGAAACATGGACTCCCAACACTAGTGGATATTACATTTTTATGCAAGATGTTTGTATCCAGTATGCTGAATGTGACTAAGGGGTTCACACAAAAGACATGAGTAAGTATGTTTGTGTCAAAGGCAGGCAGGATAACTATATAGGTTAGAGGAAGTTAGGAGACAGGATGTTCATTTGACTGCATGGGGTTGATTCACAAAGCTTATGTAATTTTCACCTTAACTGTAAGGAGAGCTAATGCATGAGATAAACAAATAAAGAGAGATCATTCATGAGATAACAGATGAGGAGAAATAAATCATGAGTTAAAGAGAATCTGTATTGTTAAAATCGCACAAAAGTAAACATACCAGTGCGTTAGGGGACATCTCCTATTACCCTCTGACACAATTTCGCCGCTCCTCGCCGCATTAAAAGTGGTTAAAAAACGTTTTTAAAAGTTTGTTTATAAAGAAACAAAATGGCCACCAAAACAGGTTGGCCACCAAGTAGGTTGATGTACAGTATGTCCACACATAGAAAATACATCCATACACAAGCAGGCTGTATACAGCCTTCCTTTTGAATCTCAAGAGATCATTTGTGTGTTTCTTTCCCCCTGTTCTCATGCACTGAAGTTTCAGGCTGCTCGTTTCTTCCTGCAAACAGCTTTGCCCTTGTCTGTAATTCTTCAGTATGTGAAAGCCCAGCCAGCTCAGAGGATGATTTATCCTGCTTGTAAAAGATAAGAGAGAAGAGAGAAGCTGCCCTAATCTAAATAATACACAGGCAGTGTGCATAGAGGGGCCTAGAAGGGGGAGTTCATAGCAGAACCACAACACTGAAGAACTTGGCAGCCTTCCAGACACAGGCCGACAAGTCTGACAGGGGAAAGATACATTGATTTATTACAGAGACTGTGATAGTAGAAAGTGCTGCAGTAAGCTAGAACACATTAGAATAGCTTTTGGAACTTGTAGGATGATAAAAAACAGGATGCAATTTTTGTTACGGAGTCTCTTTAAGTCAAAGTAGGAAAAGAAAAACCATGAGTTAAGGAGAGATACATTGTGAGCTGTGTCATTTAAGGAGAGATAAACTGTGAGTTAATAAGTAAGGTGAGATAATTCAACAGAAAAGCTTTGTGAATGACCCCTATGTAAGACTGTAAGTCTGCTTTACATCTACACTCAAGCAGAAAGCTATCTTTTTGTACGCCTTCTTTATCCTTCCCAAGAATATTACACCATTTATTTCTGCATTCATGTACTAACTTTCATTGTTTCTTCAATGTCAGAAACCTGAGCACTGAAACCTTAACTTTTACCTTTAACTTGTGTTCTTTCCTGTTTATAATGACTGCAGTGATCTGTTGGTCCATAAAGATCAGAATGGTGCAGAGCAGAGATGGAACTGCAGCTGCAAGCACAGTCCACCAAGGATTTGGTCCTAAAGGGTTAACAATCCAACCGCGGTCATCTCTGGTTGGCTGAAAGAGAAAGCAAAAAACAATATTATTGTCCGAACATCTTAAATGATATGTCTGATGAGCACAGAACTGGCTTATTCATCACTATCTGATGGCCCGGCGTTGCCAGCGTATGTATTTGGCTGGTGTTGGCTGCGCCCACTTTGTCTAACCCTAACACACAAACACTCAATGATCAAGTTTGTGAGCTTTGCCGTCTTTGGCATGAATAATTTGCATTGTATAGAAACAAATCTGATGGTCTGTTTGTGGCTCCCCCCCTTTTCTAAATTTGAACCCCAGTCATCCAATGACCAACTGTACCAGGTTTGAGGCTTGTGCCATCAACAGTGCAAGAATGGCAGCAATTAAAGCGGACCCAAACCAAACATTTTTTTTAATTAAAAATATTTAGTTGCACCACTCTGACATGTACAAAGATAAATAAACACTCCTTCAAGCCTCTGAGCATTTCAGCGCATGCTTTTCACCCTTCTCTTTTCATTACTAGGGTTATACAGGTGGCAGCCATTAGCAATTCCTCCTTTGCTGGATGCCATCTACTCCACCAGTTTGCTGGATTTTTTCCCGGCAATTTGAAAGGAAGGGAGGGGTTCCTCCAACAAATGTAAAATATTTTATATTTGTCATCATGCAGCTGAAAAAATGCTGCTATTTATTATTATAATTTAGAAAATAGATTTTATTTCAGAAATCTTGTATTTTTAATTTGGGTCCACTTTAAATATTCCCCTTGAAAATCAATAGGTACATTTTGTATTTGTCTTCACCCACTTTTTGGTTATGGGGATAAAGAGTATCCTATATGTTATTCCAGCCAGGTAATGTACTATGTGTGTGCCAAAGTTCATTCAAATCCGTATAGCCATTGTTGCGTGATTGAGTAACAAACATCCAAACTTTCACATTTATAATATTAGTAAGATGTAAGGGTGAGTACAACCATCTAATTTTGATTACCACTTCCATATAGTATGAGAGCCAACAGATTGTGAACAGGTGAACAGATTGTGTATGTAAGCTCTCATACTGCATCAAAAGCAAATTTCTGTTTTGCATAGTATTTTAGTAAGGCTTTTTTGTCCCTTTTAGCCCCTTACACACTCCTAGGAGTTTTGGTTCACCATGAGCTTGCTGGGCAATCTGTAACTCTGGATCTTACAAGCCCTACCAGACCAACCAGTCTGAAACAGTCTGTATGCATGCTGGGGTATTGTGGTTCTGTACAATTAACAAGCTGACACATGATTGCATTTCAGCAGTTCTGGAGGTGTGGTTAGCTTTCAGGGACAACAAAGGGCTGATTTGCATAATCACCAGTGATGCATTGTGGGAGACATCCTATGCTCACTTCAACCTGAATAATCACAAAACCTTCTGTTTTAAGGAGGCAAATTTCTGTTTCAGTTTTAGTAACAGGGCTTCTTGGTCCTTTTTAGCCCCTTACACACTCATAGGAGCTCTGGTTCACCATGAACTTGCTGGGCAATCTGTAATACTACATGGAAGTGGTACAAATGGATGATCATTGACCAATTAAAATTGTATGTATGCACAGTTGGAAAACTCTCGAGAATATAACTGACGTAGCAAACCTTACTTGATTTTTTTTTAATGTTTGCCATTAGGCGATTAGTAACATTAGAACCCTTTGCCCTAGTCTCTATAGAAGGACAGATGGTCAGAGCTTTCTTATCAGTTCATTATTGCAGAAGGGTGATAAGGTTCAGTCCTAATGCCTGGTACACACAATGCAATTTCCCATCAGATTGACAGTCGAATCGATTAATTTCAACAAGTCTGATCTGATTTCCAATTGGTTTTCTGATTGATTTTGTAAAGAAGTGATCAAAAATTGATGAGAAAAATGATCGGAAATCAGATTGGACTTGTTGGGAGGGAAATTGCATTGTGTGTACCAAGCATTAGAAGAGGCTTAAACTGCTGTGAAATAGTGGCTGTATTTCCTGATTACACAATTTCTTCACAGCTTTTTAGCAAATTTTAAAAGTTTTGTTCTGTTGAAAGGTATAGTGGTTTCCGCAACTTGGTGTCAGGCTTACAAAACATTTAATTTCATGCATTCTTGCCTTGAAAGCACTTGGAACCTGAAGCTTTGGAGAAGGAACCCCAATAGCGTAGTCTATGAGTACCATAATCATAATACTCAGGAACACGGCAAAGTCACTGATTATGGACCGGACCTGAAGGTAAAAGAAAAAAAACCCTGTGAAGATTTTGCCATTTCATACAGCAAACATAAAATATACATTGTATCAATTGATATCACAAAAGTAACGGTGAAAGCCTCTTTCCAGAATATATCAAATTAGTCTATTTCCTCCCCTGCCTATTTATCTAGCTTTTGCATAATTCTGGTTCTGGCCCATTGGCATTTGTGGAACAGAGATCATCAACAGTCTTACAAAACTGGCCTGAAATTATTAGAAATGATCTAATGGCAAGGGTGCATCCCTCAATGGGCCATTTTAGACTATAGCAAAGGTTGCTAAAGTATAGTTGGGCTAAAATGGTGTCAAATGCAGTCCAGATCAATAGTGTATTGCAGTCAGTAGCGTAGCAATAGGGAATGCAGAGGTTGCGACCACACCAGGGGCCCTTGGGCCCTCCCTCAGCCACAGTATTAGCTCTCTATTGGTCCTGTGCTGGTAATACTCACTTCTATAGATACTTTGAATAGTAGTAATCATTAACAAACTGTTCTCCATCCCCTTCTTGTACCTCTGGCACTGTGGTTGTCCTTGGCAGGTTTTGGTGCACCATAACAATTGTTACCGTATGTATAGAGTTTAACCATCTTAGCGGTATGGACGAGCTCAGCTCGTCCATCACCGCCGATGGCTGCCGCTCAGGCCCTGCTGGGCCGATTTTGTTCAAATAAAGAGCAGCACACGCAGCCGGCACTTTGCCAGCCGCGTGTGCTGCCCGATCGCCGCCGCTCTGCGGCGATTCGCCGCGAGCAGCGGCGAAAGAGGGTCCCCCCAGCCGCCTGAGCCCAGCGTAGCCGGAACAAAAAGTTCCGGCCAGCGCTAAGGGCTGGATCGGAGGCGGCTGACGTCAGGACGTCGGCTGACGTCCATGACGTCACTCCGCTCGTCGCTATGGCGACGATCTAAACAAAACAAGGAAGGCCGCTCATTGCGGCCTTCCTTGTTTATTCTGGGCGCCGGAGGCGATCGGAAGAACGCCTCCGGAGCGCCCTCTAGTGGGCTTTCATGCAGCCAACTTTCAGTTGGCTGCATGAAATAGTTTTTTTTAAATTTAAAAAAAACCCTCCCGCAGCCGCCCTGGCGATCTTAATAGAACGCCAGGGTGGAACACTGGGGCCCATAACGCCTTAGCTATGCCACAGATTGCAGTGCTGATTTTCGCTGCATGTTAATATCTGAACATAGAAGCGCTGCATTTGGCACAGCAAAAGTCATTTCTTGGCCAGGTGCATTCCAAACTCACTGCAATGCATGGCTGCTTGTAAGTTATGCTAAATCCAAAAATACAGGTAATTACAGTGCACTGGAAAATAGATAGCAGAGACATATTTTTTTAATGTACCACGTTTAGACAATTGGGTATGTGGTAAACCTCCAAGAACCTAGGATGTTTTTCACTAGAGAAAGCCAATACAGCTTGACAGAGGAACCCTCTTCCAAAACAGTGTCTGTTGCTGTTAAAGTGAACCTAAACTGAGAAGGATATGGGTGTTTACTTTTAAAATAATACCAGTTGCCTGACTCTCCTGCTGATCCTGTGTCTCTAATACTTTTAGCCACAGCCCCTCAACAAGCATGCAGATCAGGTGGTCTGACTGAAGTCAGACTGGATTAGCTGCTTGCTTCAGGTGTGTGATTCAGCCACTATGGCAGCCTAAAGGCTCATACACACGTCGGATTTTTGCAAAGGCCAAGCGGATCATTTAAATCCAGTCCTATCAGTCTTATCAGCTGAACGTCGAACCGTACACACGCCTGTTTTGACGTTGAAACGTCCGGACGTTCAAACGTCCAAACGACCTGTCGTTTGCAAAAATCCGACATGTGTATGTAACTTAAAGGAGATATCAGGGAAAATAGGAAAAATGAGCTTTACTCACCTGGGCCACGGCGAACTGCGCAGGTGCAGTAGTTTTGCGCCGCCGCAAACTTGGCCATGATTGCGTAGCCGCAGTAAAGCCGAACCCGTGGTCGGCCTGAATACCGAGCACGGAAACCCTGACAGCGGCGGGGAGCGGTCGGCGTGGGACAGTTGGCTGCAAGGGGCTGGAGAAAGCCCCAGGTGAGTAAAGCTCATTTTTCCTATTTTTTCTGATAACTCCTTTAAGAGATTAGTAGGACTAACAAGCAACTGGTATTGTTTAAACGGAAACATCCACATCCCTCTCAGTTAAAGTGAACCTAAAGGCAAGTAAAAAAAATGAGATCAACTCACTTGGGGCTTCCCTCAGCCCCCTGCAGCCGATTGGTGTCCTCGCAGCCCTGCTCCGATGGTCCAGGACCCGCTGGCGAACACTTCCGGTTTGGCCGTCACCGGCCGACAGGCATGGGAACGCGAGTGATTCTTCGCGTTCCCAGCCTGTATATCGCCCCCTATGCTGCTATTGCGGCCTCCTGGTTACCTCTGGTTACCTCTCTGTCAATTATTCAATCAAGAGCTTGAATACACAAATGTGGTGCTGCGGATTTCCTAGGGCAATGTTACCAGTGTTTCATGAATAAACCACTATGTCCTGTAGTGTGTCTTGCGTAAGTATAGCCAGAAAACAGCTGCAATACTCCTCTCTCTTTGTCAATTAACAATAATGCAACTACACCATGCTAGGTTTAGATAGTGTGTAAAAAGGGTACAAACCCCTTGGATCATCATAGCTTTAATAAAGAGTGTTGTGATCCTGTGAGGACAACAATAACCTTTTCGTTGTGATCCAACCTCTTCCCCAACCCACAAAAATAGTTTTACATGTTGCTGTCTTATTATTGTGCACTGATAGGAATATCAGGAATATAGCAAAATCTCCACACTGGAACAAAAAATAGTAATAAAGACCCAAAATAGGTTCTAACATACATGTCAAGCCCGTGAGCCAAATCTGGCCCACAGAGTCATAATTTGGCCTTCGAGGTGTTTTCCCACTTTGCATAATGTTTGGCCCACTCCAGACCACCAGGGAAGCTATATTGGGGGTGAACCCATATACCACCAGGGAAGCCATGTGGGTGTGGGAGGGGGAAAGCACTAGACACAAGGGAACTGTATAGGATGGGACTGGGGTCACTAGACACCAGGGAACTGTATAGGGGAGAGAGAGGGGAGCCACTTGACACCAGGGAACTGTATAGGGGGAGGGATGATCACTACAAACCAGGGAATTGTATAGGGGAGGGAAGGGCCACTAGACACCAGGGAGCTAGGAAAAGGAGGGGGGCTATTAGACACCAGGGAACTTTATAAGGGAGTGAGGTAGCCACTAGACATTGAGGTTGGCCCGCAACTTGATAGCAGTGTTCAATTTTGTCCCACTTTATATTTTAGTTTGACAACCCTGTTTTAACCCCTTTCCACATTGTCTGAAAATAAAATAAAAGTTTGCCATGGACTGCACAAGAAACTAATACAGCTTTTCAGCAAAATATTATTTTGGCGGGTTATGTCATTGTTATTTGTGTTAAAACTCCCTACCTGCTCTTTCACCTTAAACCGCATTTGCCTCCTCCCAGCAATGTAGGCTGCATCACTACCATGGTCACATGATCTTGTTACAACAAGCGAATGAGACCACCACTGGGGGTGGCAGAGTAGGAACTGAGAAGGGACCTGGATGTCAGAGAAGATGAGATGGACATCTATGTTCCTTCTGAAAAACCTACTCTGTCACTTTCATAATGCAGAAACAAAAAATACAGTTGGCACAAGCTTCTATATAAAACAATTATTTATTATCAACCCAACAATTCCATTACCTTGGTTGGAAAATAGCGGCTGGTCTTGAACTGTTTCAGCGTGTTGGACAGTGCGACAGTTGAAAAGAATAAGATGATGGACCAAAACAGAACATCCGGTACATAAGGACCTTCATGCCCACAGGCTCTGCCATCAAACTCTCCTTTGTACTCTAAGCATGCCTGGAGAAAAATAACACACATCAACCCAATGACAGCAACAGTTCAATGCATGTATGTATAGTGGTGCTGCTAAGTCCTAAAAGTAGATGAAGGAAATCTAGTTAAATACATCAAAAATATTATCTCACAGAAGCTATATGGGGGGGGGGGGGGGGGGGGTTAGTGGCACTGTGGCACTAAACCATTAGGGAAGCTACATGGGGGAGGGAGGGGGGACCACTAGACCATCAGGGAAGCTGTATGAGGGAGGGGGACAACTAGACCATAGGGGAAGCTATATGGGAGGTAAAGGGGGGACCACTAGATTATCAGGGTCTTAAGCAGAAAAAAAAATGTTTGCTAAATCTTTCAAATCAGATTTTAAGCAATAAAGATTGACATTTTCAGCTAGGCTGTGTGAGGGTAACAATCCAGGGCTCTATATGACACTTCTCTGCAGATGCAGGTAAACTAGCCATGCATCTAGCAATGTTGGGCAGATTCATCTAAGAGGCAAATTTCTCTAATCGAATCTGATCTGTGAGAGATCTGTCAGGTGCCCATACACAGCAGGCCGATTCCTGATCAATTTCAGCATGAAATCTCTCGGGAATCAGCCTAGCCCGCCGCTGTACCCTAATGTATAGATGTGCATTTATACATTACTTGTCTTGTGTCGCGGTGCCTGTCTGTCTTCTGCCGCTTTTCTATTAGCCGCATACACGCTGTCGGCGTGTGTGATGTCATGTGCCGGTGTGCTATGCGCTGGCACCATGCTTGTGGCTAATAGAAGAGCAGTGAAAGATGCAGATACAGGACAGGTAATGCATAAACGCACACTTACAGCACATTTATACATTGCAGGAACAGCGACGGGGGTTTTGTCCCAAGATAGCTCGCCGGTACCCATGCGCACCGGATCCAGCAAGTTGGGCCTACATCTTGCAGGATGTTCGACCGGCCCGGGCATCCATACATCGGGCATGCACTTGGCAGCGCCGATTTTCTGTTTACTCACGTTTATTAAAAGGTACTTACAGATAATACAGGCATTCAAACTATTTGCATAATAATAGTGTTTAACACAAGCATGAAAACAGTAAACAAGCGGTCAATCATGGCACATCATATGAATAAGATTAATAAATCCAAATAGTGAGTGAGATCTTTTTGTCTTTAAGCATGGGTATTGCGCATAAAGGATGATCCGCTGCATTTAACAACCTTACACTAACATATGTTAACAAACAGAGAGCCGTTCCAGGGAGTCCGACTTCATGGCCCAGGAAGGTTCTCTCGAGGCAGGAGAGGCAAGGTTTGGTAAGGAATCTTACTATACTCAGTTTAAAAGAGATTCTTAGGCTAACGAAAAAGCTCTAGCAAGGAGGTCTGAGGGACTTCGGTAGGTGATCCAATCTTCCCATTTAGAGAGAAATTTATCCTGGGTACCTTCCAATGTATATGCTATTTTTTCCATTAATAGGATTTGATCAAGTCCTGACAACAGGAGATCAAAGTTAATAGTTGGTTGTTTGGCAGCGCCGATTTTCATCAAATTGGATGGTCAGTTGGGGCCACCAAGTCACCGGATGTATGGCCAGTTGTTAGGATCAGAGCAATAGATACAATGGTTTATCTCATCAGTTTATTTTTAATTCTGGATTGCTTGAGGGCTCGTTCACATTAAGATCGTTTTTGCCCTTTTTTTTTTTTAAACGCGGGCGATTTTCAAAATAGCCCTGAAAACGCTTGTGCAATGATTCTCTATGACAGAGTTCACATCTGAGCGGTTTGTTTCCGATCCGCTCAGAGAAGCACTGCATGGGCTATTTTTGAGGCGATTACGCCTCAATGGAAGGTATAGGAAAAAACACGAAACGCTCACAAAATCACTTTGTGCAGCAATTCTGTTTGCGTTTTTAGGAATAAATACATTGTATTTATTATTTTCCGGGTCAAAGAGTTCACTTCCTGGCTTGCGTCAGGGAGGAAATTACAAAACCGCTCGGGAAAATGCTTAGAAAACCGCTTAGCACAAAAATGAATCACCCGCCCATGCGCCGGGAATCGAAAAAAAAAAAGACGCGTCCAACGTTAACGGCAGGGGCATAGCAATAGGGGTTGCAGAGGATGCGATTGCATCCGGGCCCTTGGGCCAGAGGGGCCCGAATGGCCCTTCCTCAACTGCAGTATTAGCTCTCTATCGGTCCTGTGCTCATAATAATGACTTCTATAGATACTTTGAATAGTGTTAATCATTAGCAAACTGTTCCCCATCCCCTTCTTGCACCTCCGACACTGTAGTTGCCATTAGCAGGTTTTGTTATCAATTGTTATATATAGAGTGCTTGGGGAGCCCCAATGTAAGACTTGCATCGGGGCCCACAGCTCCTTAGATACGCCACTGGCTAATGGCCATGCGAACGGAATGCAATGTGAACAAGGCCTTAAATAACTTTATTGAGCTTGAGCTGCTCCATATTATTTCCATATTAGGACTCGTGGAAGCGGCAGGAAAAGGAGATGTCAGGCTTCCCACTAGGCTTTCTGTCACATTAGCAGTTGTCAGGGCTGCTGGCTCCACTGGCTACAAAGCAAGGTTTATATGTGAAATCTGCTCTTGGTCTGCCTGGCACTGTGACACTCTAATATACACGTAGGCCTAGTGCACACCAGAGCGGTTCTGCTGCGGTTTGCGATCCGCTTTCGGGTGCGGATCCGCCAGGGTAATGTATTTCAATGGGCTGGTGCACACCAGAGCGGGAGGCATTTTGCAGAAACGCATACTCCCGGGCTGCTGCAGATTTTGGATTGCGGATGCGTTTCTGCCTCAGTGTTAAGTATAGGAAAACCGCAAACCGCTCTGAAAAACGGCACTTCAGAGCGGTTTGCCAGGCGTTTTTGTTACAGTAGCTGTTCAGTAACAGCTTTACTGTAACAATACATGAAATCTACTATACCAAAACCGCTACACAAAACCGCAAAACGCTAGTTGAAACGCTGCAGAAAAAGAAGAAAAAGCGTTTCAAAATCTGCTAGCATTTTGCGGATCTGCTAGCGGTTTTTGGTGTGCACCAGGCCTTATACAGCATAAACAGATGAAGGCGTAGTCAAGTGAAATGATATGCTGATTACAGCCTAGCATTAAAAAAGGGAAGCGCAGCTTATGATAAGCTTTGCCTCTGAAAACACAGCGGTTAGATTTCAGGACACATCCCAAACAGCTGGACAAAAAAGAACAAAAAAAATTTTTTTTAGAGGAAATGCCAGCTTTTAGATACATTTTAGAATAGTTTGGCTGTACCATCTGTCGCGCATCCTCAGAAATCCTCTTTGTGCTATAATGGCCCCTGCTGGAACATATTTTCCTGGCTTGCTTTTAATTTTATTTGATAATGCAATCCAGCAAAACACAATACAATAAAGGCTTTAGGAACAATGGGGCAGATTCACTAAGGTCTAGTTCAGGGGAGGACTGGGACCTTTTGGCCTGGGGGGAAAACACAAACTAGAGGCCCGTTTTCACGGCAGCCCCAGCCCAAATGACATCACACACGTGTCCCACGTGCTATATGCCGGTAGTCATGTGGAAAATACAGCAAGGACACTCGAGGGACAGTGTGACAGGTAAAGTATAAATGCACTGGCACCTGGAGCACATAATACATTTTGAGTTACAACGGTCGGGGTTTCTATCTCTTACACAAGTCCTGCAAGCAGCCCTTCTGGAGTCTAGGGTCTGTCTGCAAGCAGTCCTTCTGAAGTCTAGGGACTGTCAAAAACTTTTCAACTTAGACAATATCTTATGTAGCTGTGCACATGCAGTTAACAATGGTGAGAGACCAGACAGATTTTTCCCCACGGACCCTGCAGGCAAGCCTCTGCTCTGTATCATGCTGTGTATATTTACTAGCTTGCCTGCCCTGCAATTGCTCTGTAATTGGGCGTTTATTTCCCTCATTCAGCCTAGTGTTTCACATTGCCTTATACAAAAACCTGAATTCACCAGGCACAGTGCCAGCCCTAAATCATTAAATGAGAGGCAGCCTGGGGGGAAATCTCCCCCCTTCCCCCCTGGCCAGTCCTCCCCTGGTCTAGTTCACACTGGGCGCTTTGGTAGCGTTTTGCTGATCGCCGGCGATCAGCAAAATGCTGTTTTCCACTGTACAGGAAACTTATTTTAGAGTGATTGGGCTCGATTCACAAAAGGGTGCTAACTCAGTTAGCTCACCTAAAAGCTTTGGGCGTGCTAACTAGGGTGCTAAGCAGTTAGCACGACCAAAACTTTAATTGATTGCGCGCAAAGTTCAGCGGTGCGTGCGAAACGGCGCACCAGGTGCGACTATAATGTTGCACCGGGTGCCCTTAAAACGCTGCACCAGGTGCACCCGAAGCTTCGCACAGTGCGCCGTTCTGGGTGCACCTAATGCAACGTTTTAGGGGCACCCGGTGGGACGTTATAGTCGCACCTGGTGCGATGTTTCGAACGCACTGCTGAACTTTGTGTAAAATTTTGCATGTCCTAAAGGGCTTTAGGCGTGCTAAGGGGCTTTTAGGCGTGCTAACTAAGTTAGCAACCCTTTTGTGAATCAAGACCATTGTGTTTTGGATTCTTTAACACTGAAATGCAATCTCTCCAAAATCACTCTAAAAATGCTGCATGCACCATGTTTGAGATTTCAGCAAATCACTAATCACTGGTGATTGCTACAGTGTGAATTCCCTGCTTGCAGTAGCAATTGGGGCAATTTTTCAGCGCTCCTCCGATGCACCATTCCCTGCCGCCGGCCCCGGTCTAGCGCAGCACGCAGTCCAACTGCGGCTGTGCGGCCGTGCTCGCTCCCGCCCGCGTCATCAGAAGCTTACTGCGCAGGTGCAGTACAAGAAGCCTTCATACTGCATCTGCGCAGTAAGCTTCCAATGACACGAATGGCAGTGCGCATTATTCGGCTATGACACAGACGAATAATGCCCGGTGCCGGCGGCGGGGAACGGGTGATCAGAGGAGGATGGCGTGGGACATAACAGCTACAGGGGGCTGATAGAAGCCCCAGGTAAGTGGCGGTTTTTATCCACAGGAAGCCCCTACAGAATCCCTTTAACATAACTGTGCAATAAAAGGAGGTACTTTATTTGGCTTCAGACTCTCTTTAAATTGACATATTTCTTATTTTCAAATGTTAAGGATGGGAAAAAAGTTTGGATTCAAACACATTTTTCAGTAAGTAAAATACATATATTTACATAGATCTGTACATAAGTCCTCAAAGAGTGACAAATAAGGAAGAAAGAGGGACAGGGGGACTGGGTTCCCAAAGAGGCGCAGTCCCTCCAAAAGAGGGACAGTTGTTAGCTATGGAGTTAAAACACTTGAGTTGTTATCTATGCAAATGAGCTTCTCTGAGCTATTTAACCAACTTAGTCCAACTCAGTTCTGTTTTCTATAGAACTTAAACAGCCAAGAAACAGTGAGAGAAAGCTTGACATAAGATTTTACGCGTACGAGAGGTATCGGCGCAGGAGACTTGGGCGCAGGATACAGCCGGTATATGGCTGATCCTGCTGCTGCACAGGTTCCTGGCCGTATTTAATACTATTGCCCCTCCAGGCCGCCATGATTGGTGGGGAATGAAACAATTTGGCTTCCAGCTATTGCTGGAAGCTGAATTATTGTAATTTAAAAGTAACTTCAGCTCTGTCTTCTGACGGTGCCGAAGTTACTCCCTGTGCGCTACTATAGCCGTAGTTCCTATTACGGCCTATGGTGGCGCCGGCTGCGCCCAAATCTCCTGCGCTGGATTAACGGTGTTCAGATTTTACTGCAGGAAAGTTTAAGGGCCCGTTTCCACGTGTGCGGTGCGAATTCATTGCGGAAAGCGCAAAAACGAATTTGCATGCGGATTCGACTTTTACCACGAAATTGCGTACGGTTTCGCAGTTTTTTGTAAGTATGCGAATTTAACCACTTGCTGACCGCACACTCATACCGTGCGGCGGCAAAGTGGTAGCTGGAGGACCAGCGACGCAGATCTGCATTGCCAGGTGCCTCCCTAATTAATCAGGAAAGGCCGCTCGCGCGATCAGCCGTTTCCTGTTAGATCACGGAGCGCATCTCCGTGAATAGCCTGCGAGCCGCTGATTGCGGCTCGCAGACTAAATGTAAACGTAGGAGACATATGTCTCCTTTGTTTACATTGTACGGCGCTGCTTTCACCAGGGGGGAAAGGTAGAAGAGGGAGGGGGGGAATTTCGCTGCGGAGGGGGGCTTTGAGGTGCCCCCCCCGCAAACCTCAGGCAGGCAGGAGCGATCAGACCCTCCCTGCACATCATCCCCATGGGGGGGGGGGAGGGGGGCGATCTGGTCGCTCTGCCTGCACCCTGATCTGTGCTGGGGGCTGCAGAGCCCACCCAGCACAGATCACTAAAAACAGCGCTGGTCCTTAAGGGGGGGTAAAGGGTGGGTCATCAAGTGGTTAACCATGTCAGTGCCTGTGTGCTTTTACATTGATTTTAGGCGAGAATGTACGCAAATTCGCATAGCAAAAATGCATGCAAATTTCCTATTAATTACATTGTATGCAAATCGCACACCAATTCTGATGGCTCTGCTGTGCAGATTTTTCCTGCATAGAAAAACGCTCGCTTTTCCCGACAAGTGGAAACAGGCTAATTAAGTTGTATTGGTTGTGCGAATCTGCGTGCAGAAAACGCATGCAGATTCGCGATAGTGGCAACGAACCCTAAAGGGTTATTAGCTCTGCTCTGTTTTACAGCTTAAAATACAAAGTGTGGTTTGTAAACTGCAAACATGACAGAATGATGCAATGTTATAAATAAAGCTTTGTAACTGAAAATAAAAATATGTATTTGCTTCTAATGTTCTATTAATTATCCATACTACACATACAATTCATTATATCATAAGTTTATTTTCGCTTCAGTGTCATTTTATGATGTAAGAATCAGAAAACTTGCCGTGCGATATACGCGTCGCTCACGACAAATTTACTGGCATTTAGTGATCCTACCCCGATTTTTTTCAATATTCGGTTGTAAGGAGAACCTGTAGAACCAAGCGTGAGGGTGCGAAATATGAAGTGTTGAAAGGAGACTGTTAATCTCACGAGCTTTTTCAAAGAAAATAGGAAGCAATGTCACAACTAAATATCCCTACCTTAGCATGTTGCTAGGACAGTGCTAAAGAAAAAAGCTCCAAGATCAAATGAAATTGTAACCGCAGTCTTGAATACCAAGGCTCTCACTTGTCCCCCATGTAACAGCATCCTGGCCTCTACAATGGTGCTGAGGGGAGGCTTTGATGTGTCTGGTTGGGTGCAAGAAGTGTACCTGGTAGTGGGAGGGGAAAAAGTGATGCACTACAAGATTGCCTTCTCCTGAAAAAAAAACCCAACACAATCTGCTTCTAATCCCTTTATGACCAGATGATGTTTCAAAGTGCTTAGAGGAGGCCAGCATGACAGCCTTTAAAGAGGAACTTTAGCAAAAAGAGGAAGTCAATACATTGCAAAGTAAGAAGTTAAAAAATAGAAGAGAGATCAAGCAATGATTGATATTGGCCATGTAGTTTGTTCATATTGTTTGATCCATCCACAAACATTGTGCACTTAATCATCTTTACTACTGGCAGACATGAGAAAAACAGCACCAAATGCCATTATCTATAACAACTCCCCCTAACAATGTGATAGGCTAAACGCTTGTTTTTTATAGATATACATATGCACAGAAGTAGATACTGGTTGTTTGGCAGTTGGAAACAGCTATTTCCCACAGTGCAACAAGGTTTACAGGCAGACAACTATCAGGACCTAAGTCCTGACATCACACCATGGGAGGGGTTTCACCACAATATCAGCCATACAGACGCCCCTGATGATCTATTGGAGTAAAGGTAAAGATTTCTCATGGGAAATGGAGAATCAGCTACTGATTGGGATGAAATTCAATCTTTTGTTACAGTTCCTCTTTAAAGCGGATCCGAGATGAAAAACTAACTATAACAAGTAACTTGTCTATATATCTTATCTAAAATTTAGATAGTTTGCACAGCAAATCTAGCTGCAAACAGCTTCAACAGTTTATGATTATTTATTCCTGTGATACAATGAGGGCAGCCATGTTTTGCTTGTCACATTACACAGGCAAGCTGATAGCACCTTCAACCCTCAGGTCAGCCTGTGATAAATTCACTACCCCTCATCCTCCCTCCTCCCCTCTGCCTCTGAAATCTCTGGCTAGTAACCTTCTCCTCCTGCCCAGACTGAGCTCCCATAAGCCCTTGCTACATGGCTGTAAGAGTGCCAAGGCACAAAAGGAGCTGTGGGCGAGGCTTGTTTAGTTTATAGGAAATTAGAGTGTTAAAACAAAAAAAAAGTATTTGGCTTGAGGAATGCCCTATAAACTATATGAAAGGAACCCAACTATGCAATGCGTAAAAGTTTATCTCGGATCCACTTTAAGTCACAAGCAGTCTGAAACATAGGAACTGGAGTGTTTATGTGGCCTACTGCACAACAGAGGTCCCCAGGAAAGAAAACATTTTTAATAACATGCCAATAATTGCCAACTTACAGTTACTGTGAGGTTAGTCCAGGGTACCTCTGATGCTGTTATATTATTGTCCTCCCAAAATTTTAAGGTTCCATTGTTAGGGTGAGTGGGCTCAACACAGCTGCACCTGGACGAATGACACAAGAGCAAGACAAGAACTTTGGGAGGTAATATCAATTTAACAACTAAAGTAAAATATCAACTCACGACAATACTTTAACACATAATTTCAATTTATGTCTGTAGCTATCATGGTTTGTTTGAAAAAAATATATACTATGGCATCTGCTTTTCCAGAGGGTAAAAACAATCCATGTCAAGTGATATTGGTATTTCAGTTTTACGTTATCACTGCTTTTCTTGGTGAATCCAAATGGAAGTAGCCTAAGCCTCCAAAGCGCTACAATATACAGGTGCGAACTCCAGTCCTCGAGAGCCATATCATGCCAGTGTTTAGGATGGACTGAGAAAGGGAGAAATGTGACCTACTTGGTGAGCCACACCTTTCCAGATTCAGTCTCATCAAATAATTTGAGCTGTGCCAAAAATGTGTAAGGACCTCGGCCCTTGAGGACTGGAGTTTGACATATCTGGTCTATTAGAAAGGTGGCACTTCCCCAAACATAGGTTGATTTCCCAGTCATTTGTTAGCTGTTCACTATGGAAGGTTCATTGGAGGAACAGGAAACCATCAATGAAATGATCATCTTTCCCACGTAACTGTGAAACCATAATTTAGCAATGACCAAAAGAAGGGTATTCAGAATAGTGTTGAGCACTACAAGTAGCTATGCGTACGTAGCTTCTCGTAATCAAAATTTAAATTAGACAGTGCTGCCCCTGGCAGGGGGGACGGGAGGTGTTAATGTCTTCGCCTTAGCCGATGCACTCCACTGGCATTCCATGTCTCTCCTATGCTTCCTCCTTCAACCCGGAATAAACAACAAACAAACAAACAAATACAGAATATTTATATTGCGCTTTTCTCCTGGCGGACTCAAAGTGCCAGAGCAGCAGCCACTAGGACACGCTCTATAGGCAGTAGCAGTGTTAGGAAGACTTGCCCAAGGTCTCTTACTGAATAGATGCTGGCTTACTGAACAGGTAGAGCCAAGATTTGAACCCAGGTCTCCTGTGTCGGAGGCAGAGTCCTTAACCACTACACTATCCAGCCACCACACAATAAGGAAGCATGGGAGTAACGTGGAATGTGAGTGAGTCGCATCGGCTAAGGCAGTGGCTGTGCCGCGGGCAGCGCTGTCTAATTTAAACATCGATTACTAGTAGCTACATATTGTAGCTACTCATAGTGCCCAACACTAGGAATTCTGTAGGGGATATGTCTCCAATGGAGAGACACAAGCAGGAATTGCCCCCTAAAGTTTGTATACAAAACTGGAAAAGTCCACTCAATGATTTGGATTGTGATATCTCACAGCTCAAGAGCTTCTGAAACATCCTGTGCGCAACAAATCTCAGCTAGAACACGGAAGAGCTTTTGGTGACCACACCCAGAGGAAGATAGAGGTCCAAGAGCATAGAGTAATGCCTACAATAGGCATGACCACCAGCCCTTTAGCTTCCAGTAAATTCAAAATTATGGTATTTTAAAAGCTGGGCTTTAAAAGAGGAACCTTATCAAAACATAGTAGTGAGGGGAGGGGGGAGGGAGGGAATGTATAAACACACCTACTAACAATGTGTTAGGCCAAACAATAGATATACGGTATATATATATATATATATATATATATATATATATATATATATATATATATATATATACACAGAGGGAGATAGGCGTACATCAAAAAAGGGCGTCGGGAAAAAAGGGCGCGTGGTGTAAACGATAAGCAGTATTATCGTTTATAAATATATTGTGTAGAATTTTGTTTATAAATAATGTTTTAAGAATTATAAATCATTAAATAATGTGTATGAGATCGGCAATTCTTAAAACGTTAATCTTCCCTGTTTCTAAACTGAAACTTATATTTACGTTTGTTAAAAACCCTCCCTGTACCTATCCCTAACCCCTAGACCCCCTGTTGGTGCCTAAACCTAAGACCCCCCTGGTGGTGCCTAAACCTAAGACCCCCCTGATGGTGCCTAAACCTAAGACCCCCCTGGTGGTGCCTAAAACTAACCACCCCAAAATCCCTCCCTGTACCTATCCCTAACCCCTAGACCCCCTGGGGGTGCCTAAACCTAAGACCCCCCTGGTGGTGCCTAAACCTAAGACCCTCCTGGTGGTGCCTAAATCTAAGACCCCCCTGGTGGTGCCTAAACCTAAGACCCCCCTGGTGGTGCCTAAACCTAAGACCCCCCTGTTGGTGCCTAAACCTAAGACCCCCCTGGTGGTGCCTAAACCTAAGACCCCCCCGGTGGTGCCTAAACCTAAGACCCCCTATGGATAATAATGTTTTAAAAAATTAATAAATAAAAAATTTAAATAAAAAAAATGTAAATAATTTTTTGGGGTGGATAATAATGTTTTAGAAATAGTGATTTAGTATCTTTATAAACGTTATTCGTCACGGGCTCATTTTGTAAAGTTAAAGTTCAACCCTGTGTTAAAGTTCCTCTTTAAAGTGTAACAGTTGGTCATAAAATCAAAAATCAATTCTTTATTTTTATCTGGTAAACAAGTAATAGGGATGCTAACCAGGCAATCCAAAAGTTAAAATCACTATTACTTCTCTTTGTGATAAATGATCATTCCCCAGTTTACCTGTTATGTGGCACAAAAATGTGGTACGCAAAAAGGAAGTTGCAGGGCATGCTGGGTTGTCCTTTTTTGCTTCTCTAATTTCCCCTCAGACTTTACTAATTCAGCCTGATTGGCTGAAGCCTCTTTGCCTCCTGTTTTCCCCTCCCACACCTATGCTCTTCTCTGATTGCCCAATATTTCTCATGCTGAGACAATGCACTTTCTATAGTGGAATGCGGGTAATGCATTCTTGTTTATCAACAAGCAAAGTAATAGTGATTTTAACTTTTGGATTGCCTGGTTAGCATCCCTATTACTTGTTTACCTAATAAAAAGAAAGAACTTGATTTTATGCCCGACAGTTACACTTAGCATATGATAATAAAGCACATAAGAAGTTAGTACTTGTACCTCTAGTATTCCAAACCTAAACAGATGAATTCGTCTTGAGAAATAGTATGGATAGCACAGTCTATCGCTGTGCGTGCAGAACTGAAATACTAATATCAGGTGGACCTGGAAGTTTTACACATGAACTGAGAGTGATATGTGGCTGCTATATTTATTTCCTTTTAAACACTACCAGTTGCCTGGATGTCCTGCTGATGCTCTGCCTCTAATAATTTTAGTAGACCCTGAACAAGAAAACAGATCAGGTGCTGTGACTGAAGTCTGACTGGATTAGCTACATGCTTGTTTCGGGTGTGTGAGTCAGATACTATTACAGCTAAGGAGATCAGCAGGAATGCCGGACAACTGGTATTGTTTAAAAGGAAATAAATATGGCCACCCCCATCCCACTCTCAGTTCAAGTGTCCTTTAAGGGAAATTCTAATATAAAACTAGAATTGTGATCTGTAACACAGACAAAAATACTAAATCTCCAATAAGTTATAGTATGAATTCTACGGTAAAAAAAAAATTCTGTATATTTGTCATAGAGAAAATTATCCTTAGTGAAAAATATAAACGACAATGGCTAACTATTCTAAATAAACACAAATTGTCTGGTTCTTGAAGAACAAAGACAATGGAACCTTGAAATAATTTTTTACTAAATTGTCAATTTTACAAAATCTCTGTAAGGTTTTCACAGACTGGGGGTTTTTATGACTCCAAAAATGTACCGATCTAGAAGACTATGGAAATCACAAATAGATTTACTCTACAGGTATCTAATTCCCCCTTGTTCTGGAAAGCATTAGATGAAAAGTAGACTTTACTTACGAATACTGTGTTAGAAGTTCCAAATTATTATTCATGTTGATTGGATGTTTCTCACCTAGTTGGAACAGCTTTTCTAAGGCCTCATAAATGAAAATGATGCAGATAAGTGCCGCAAATGCTTCCTCGGTAAACCGTGTTATGTAACACACCAGGGAACTTGCGTCAGTGGCCACCAGAACAATGCAATTGAAGGCTGTCCACAGGCCTATGCAGGCCCTTAACGAGAGGTACGATAGCCCATACTCCCTAGATCATGAGAAAAAAATTGCATTAAGAGTTTTCAGTTAGGAGTTTTCTAGACTTAGATCATATACATGCAGTAGGTCCAAGAAATCACAGTCCAATCAGTACAATTAGGACCATCTATCTACCTTGGAATTTTGCTTTTTATTCAGGATATGAAGTTTTCCAGCTAGTTCGATGCAGAAAAAGCTAGGCATAATTTGAAAGAGAAGCAGTTTTTCTACTCACCAAAATTCTGATGTGTCCACCACTGCATTGTTTTCCCTAATAAACCTGATCATCCTTTGTTAATCTCCTGGAGTTATCTATATTCTTTTTAGTGTAGCTAAACCCAGGAATTTAATGTAGATAGATCACCTTCAATAAGATAGTCTTGTTCAGAAACTCAAAACAATCTTTTAAAGCCCTACTATATTTTGCAATTCCACCATTATTGTTCATCAGTAATGGGTAGAGCTAGGATGCTAGCTGTTTGTCTTTTCTATATTTATGCATTTCCTAGCTCCTTGCAGACTAATGCTAGGAAGCAGATGCTACCTAGCACTGGTTTACAGTGAGATAGGACTGCTGGTAACAGAGTTCCAGTCATAGATGTAGGGCCGGCACAACTGCCCCAGGTCTTCCCCCCAACTTGTGCTCTCCGAGGCCCCAACAAACTCACTTCACTTGCTGCATCTTCTCAGTGACCCGGTGCATATTATTATGTGATATCATGTGCCAGGTCACTTAGAAGAGCACCCCTGCAAGGATGAAGACTAGAGCATGTGGATTAGTGGAGCAGCACCCCAACAGGTACGGGTGGATTGTTATACTGCCAAAAACACAATAAATTTGGTGGGAGACCTGGCAGCGCACTTAAGCTTCCTGGAGGGTGTATTTGCTGCCCACAGGCCCCCAAATTACTTTTGTCCCAGGTACCCATTGTAGCTAGAACCGATCCTGCATAGACAAGGGGGGTATTGGTGCCCTTAAGAATACAAGAGGCTTTGATGGTTGAGTTTAAATGAAGTTGACTGGGTTGGTGAACTTGGGAATTAATTTGTTAAACAGTCATTGTTAAATCCTAATATCGCCTACTTAAATGGCCCAGTGCCTGAAAGCCAGCACTAAACACACTGTATGTATTGTTCATTATGAAATACTTTTGTGGGAAAAGAAGTTAGAACACATCAGGAGTTGAGATGATCAGTCAGAAAAATGGCCCATTGCATGCTGTTGAGATTAGGGAAAAGCTAGGCTAGAATAGGATTAAGGGCAAACTCAGCACTTGCCTGGGGCCTAGGGTGCTCCTACTGGAGGGTTGAGATGAAATGTAGAGTGTATAAGTGGCTAGGTTCCTCGGGTGGTATCAACTGGGCACTTAAAGGGTTAATATAGAATCCTTGAATTACTCCCAGGCTGGCCTGCCAGACTTTAATTTTCCAGTGGCCATCATAAAAGGGAGTCCCCATCCAGGAACTGAACATTTTGCCAGCAGAGCTTCAGATGCCATCAGCCACCCAGGATGTGAGAGCTACTCCTGCCTTCATTCAGGAAGCAGTTTCTGTGAGAGGTAGCCAATATAGGACACTCCACTCCCCTCTTCTGCTCTGGGGCGCCAGGTGATGAAGAAATCAGTCAGGTCAGAGTACAGTTGAAGAATGGAAGTCACTTTCCGATGGATGGAGCGTACTCGTCTCTCTTCTGGTGCTCTGTGACCTCGGGATCAAAAAGGTCTGTCGAGGCAGCATCATTTGCAGAATTGAAGTCATTTTATGCAGGAGGCGGCAGATGACAGATGGAGTACACTTGCTTCTGGTATGAGGTGGTGTCTGGGCAGGCTTTCAGGACAGTGCAGGGACTCCAGTGAGAAGGCATTACTATTATTACTACTGTGTATTTAACCTGTTAAAAGCCCTGCATGCATTATCTCACGTTAATGGCATAAGCCATTTTGCTGCCTAATGCAGCCATGCTGAGCGGCGCAGGGAGATTTTTTATTTTGACATGGTCCAGGTAAATATACCTGATCCGTGGACGCAAAATGCTCCCGGCGACCAGTGCTGCTCAGCAAGATTTCGGATATCCGGGTTACCTAGATAATTCCGAACTTTTTCAGCTATCCGCCCGGATTCGGATTCCGGATACCTGGGCCCAAATCCGGATAGTTATCTGTGGATAGTTGGCAGGCAATCCGGATATCCGCAAAAATCCATCTATTGAGATACTGTAACTAAGGAGATGACATCCCTGCCGTCATTCAGCCAATCAGAGAGCTCCCAGCAGAAGCCCTGGCACCCAATCACAGAAAGGAACCCTGGCCAGGCCCCCCTGTATAATAAGGAGGGCTGCCATGATGAGAAATCTCATCCTTGCTTGTGAATGCTCATTAAGAGACATGCTCCAGTGCTGCTGGCCTAGCAAGTGCTGTATACAGTGATAAACCTAAAGCTGTACAGTGATTAACCCCTTCACCATCACTACACTATTGTTATATTGTTAATTAGCTTGATTTCATTCTGTGACAGTCTGAGTGTGTGCTGCAGGGCTGCTGCAGGCAGCTGCTATGTGTCTGTGTGTGTGCTGAGCCTGTGCACAGACCACCAGGCCAGCTGCTGCCTGCTGGCCAGCTATTAGCCTTAGCTAGCTACAGTATCGATTAGGTTAGGGATTAGGGAATAGGATTACTGTGTTATTGTGTAGTTAGTACTGTAGTACTGCAGTCAGTGCTTGTAGTTGTTAGAGTAGTAGTACTACTGTGTTAGCTTACTACAGAACTGCTGTGCTGCTGAGCAGTGCCAGTGTGACAGTTAGTGTCCTCTCCTCTGCTGTCTGACTGTCACTCGGCACGTGGCACTTGGCACGTGTAACGTGGTACTTGGCACTTTGCGCGTGGCACTTTGCACGTGGCACTTTTTACTTGGCACTTTGCACGTGGCACTTGGCATGTGGCACTTTGCACTTGGCACATGGCAATTTGCACGTTGCACTTGGTACGTGCAAAGTGCCAAGTACCAGGTTCCCTTTAAACCTCCTTTTTTCCATTTTATTTAAACCCCCCCTGCCACCTAAATGTTTACATACTCTTGATGCCTAACCTTAGCTTTAAAACCTTCCTGGAGCCTAAGGGTTCTCCTGTCTGCTTTTCAACCAAAAGTATCAGTCTGTAACATTAATATGTTTCTGAAAAGCAGACAGAAGCGTATAAGTATGTTTAGGCCCTAATCAGAACCAGAACCGTTATTTTGCCAAGCATGACTGGGTTCTGCCCCCAACTGGTTTTGGCACAATACCTAGCTCCAGTAGACAAGAGAGATAGATAGGCACACAGACATGCAATAAACAACGGAAAGTAACAATAATATACAATATACTTCATCTTGAACAGTTCCAAAAAGTGACTCGACAGTACGACCAGTTAGTCCTGTGTTAGAGCTGGTTGGCTGGTTAACCAAAGACATCCTGTGTTAACCGAAGAAGTCCCGTGTTAGTGCCGGTTGGATGATTCATCCTAATATAGGTCCTCAACGTTAACCGCTTCTTGGTGAAAAACCATGAGCCCTCCTACCTAACCTGATGTTATCCCCGAAACCTAAATGCAACCTCTCCTTATCCACAACCCCAACAACCCATTCATTATGTCTATCCCTGACCTTACCTATTATGTTTTAACCCTGGCAACTAAATCCAAGATCACCCTAAATTCAAAGGCCGAAATTTTGTCCCAGGGACAAGTTGTGGGTCAACCTCAATGACTATTGTCCTTGCTACCCTTTACAGTCCCCTGGTTTCCCTCCCCCACCTTTATGCCAGGGCTTCTCAACCCTGTTCTCAAGTACCTCAAGTACCTGTCCTCAAGTGCATGTTTTGCAGAAAACCACAAACATTAATGGGGAGGCAAATTTCACCCACAGGCCAGAGTTCGACATGTATGCCCTAAACCATAAACATTTACCCTTGCCAACACTCATCTTCCAATGTCTTCATTGCTGGGCATTTTTGGCTATGCCACAACTGAAACACTAGAGCCAAAATTAACATCCAATCCCAAATACCTAGGGCATCAAAACAAGCATGCTCTACACCTTTTTAAATGGGGAGGGGGGGGGGGGGGTTTACAAGTTCTTCACCTACATATCCAGCCTTGGTGAGAACAGGTGTGTGTTTATTCCCTAGTTGTTTTTTATTGGCAATCTGCTGTTTTACAGGCATTATTTACAGCATGAAGGAATGAGTGCATAGCATAAATATTTCCAACATTCAGTACTTACTTGCAAAATTTGTACAATATCTTCTCAAACACCAGAACCGGTCCTGTGCTCCCCAGAATAGTAAGAGGTTGTCCTCCAAACAGGGAAAAGGCTATCCCTGTCATTGAAGCACCAAATAAAGATTCTATTGCACTCTAGACAGAGTAAAATTATGTTAACATTGTTCTTAATCATAAACACAGCATAAGAAATCTACGTGTCTATTGCACACTATAACAACACTATGGTCAAGTTCAACACCTACTATACGTCCATCGGTTGCCTCTCCGAGAAGACCTCCGAATGTGATAACGGGAGACATGCAAGCACAATACAGAAACAAGAATGAAGCTAAACACTGCAAGCTGAAAGCATCCCTGAAGTCACTCCAGAAGAAAGGGGCTTTCCTCTTGATGTCCAGGACAAGACCCCCAAAAAATCTGGAGAGGAGAGAGACATGATAGCTTACAAGGAATCAGTCATCATAAATAAAAAAAGGAAAACAGTTAAATAAATATAATAGCACTGCATAGTAACAATGTCTAGGGGTGAATCTGGCTACCCATACAGTGTAGGGGAATCTGGCCACTTATAGTTAAGGGGGCTCTGACTACTAATAGTGTGTGTGTGTGTGTGTGTGTGTGTGTGTGCGTGCGCGCGTGTGTGTGTGTGTTCTGGCTACCTATATTGCAGTAATAGAAGTAGAATATCTGTACATTTAGCAATATTCTACTCCTTTGGAGTGCAATAAAGATAGTAAAATATTGGTAAATTATACTGATATTGTACTACAGCTAAATCTAACCCTATTCTTATACAGAACACTCCCTCTACCTTTGCCTAACCATAACCACCCCCGGTCCAATGTCTTACCTTAACTACCCCCAAATGCCTAACCTTAAAGTGAACCATCAGCTTCTTACCAGCCCTGATAAAATCCCTGACTGAGCATTCAGTCTGGCTTTGCTCAGGAATCTTTATAGCTTATTCATTAGAGGCAGGCTTGGGCTTGAAAAGACATCAGAGAAGACAGACTCAGCTATAAAGATTCCTGAGCAAAGCCAGACTGAATGCTCAAACAGGGATTTTATCAGGGCTGATAAGAAGCAAGATGAGCAGTTAAGAATAAAACAGAGAGCAGGGTAGGTGTTTTCACTAATGTACCCACTGATATATATAGTAAATACATGATGGTGCTTAGTCTCTGGTTCACTTTAACCCCCCCCTATCACACACACACACACACACACACACACACACACACACACACACACACACACACACACACACACACACACACACACACACACACACACACACTCACACACCTAACCTCAAATATCCCCTCTCAATGCCTAACCTTAATTGTGACCCCACGGCTAACCTCAACTCCCCCCTACCCACTTCCGCTGCACCAAAACATTTTTAGGAGTCAGGGAGGTTTGGGCGCTGTCAAAGGTGCCCATATAAATAGCTACTATTGGTACCCGACAGAAAGCAGGTGCTGGATGGCCCGCAATGCAAATGCGGCTACGGTGCAGTTTTCTACTAGAGGAGAAATAAGGCATGCGGCTACATATACTGGGGGGAGAGAGGGATTTTGGCTACCTATACTGGGAAGGGGGGGGGGGGCAAAGACATTTAGGAAATACGGAAATACAGTAGGGAATAGGGAAAGGGGGGTGGGGGGGACAGAGGCACAAGGGGACAAGAATTTTAAAGGTTTTAAAGGAAGTGGCGACACAAACTAACCCCCAAACTGCTGCAATATGGCAATGAGTGAATTATTGAGTCCAGACAATTATGATAATTATGGTTATGGAGTCCTGATAGTTATAGGACTCCTTGTTTGTGTGGCCCTCTGTTGTGCCACTCTGTCCCATGCTCGTGGCGCTGAGTAAAGGCAGTCAAGCAGAAGGCAAAGTAGCACATGCATTGTCTCATTCCGCACTCCCCGGATGTCCATGCCCACCCATCCAAGCACTCCATTCATCTGCTTTTGGTCCGGCCCCTCTGTCTAATTAAAGAACCCACTATGGCCCGTGAGTCAAAATGTTTGCACAGCCCTGCATTAGACACAAGTCTAGCAATGGTGGTGGTAAGATGATAAAAGACATCTGCCGCTATAAGGTGGTAGACTAGGTAAGCAATCAATATTAGGCAGATATTGATCATGGGCAGCACTGTGGCATAACGGATAGTACTCTTGCCTTGTAGCCAAGGCACTATCGACACTGGTTTCTTCCCATAGCCCAAAAACATACAGGTAAGTTAATTGTCTTCCCCCTAAATTAGCTCTAGAATTACGATGGATATATGACTATGGCAGGGATTAGATAGTGACCCCCACAGAGGGACAGTTAGTGACAAGACGATATATTCTGTAAAAGGACTGTGGCAGATGTCAGTACAGTGGTGTAGGGGATAGCACTCTCTCAGCGCTGAGCTCCCAATTCAAATCCCAACCAGGAAGCTATTTGCATGGAGATTGTATGTTCTCCCCTTCTCTGTGTGAGTTTCCTCCAGGCACTCCCGTTAAATAATAATAACAATAATTTACTCAAACTATCACTTACCGAAAGCTTTGTACACACGTTAGAAGGTTCTGAGCTGTGCGGGCTATCTCTGTTGAGAATGTAGCTTGCTTAAAGTCCTCCACCCACCCAAGTGCGTTGTTAAAACAAGCAAGAGTGCTGGGTCTTCTCCTTACCCCTCCTACTAGAAGCTTCACCACCACCCCTCCACAGCACTTGGGTCCAAACTATTGCCCATGGGATCACAAAGTCTGCTTTGTGTGTGTGTATGTGCCTTATCAGTGTATGGTTAGATTTACATTTGACCTCATGCTTCACAGGCAGAGGCAGTACCTCTGGACTAAACCAGCTGGCTATGGTTACATTTACATTAGGGGACCTCAGCAGATAAAGATGAAATGCATTCAGTTCTTGTCTAACCTTCCAGTTCTTTGTAGCTCTGGGCCACTGTGTCCCTCATGTTCTTCTGCTTCCCCGATTGGTGTTGTTCCATTGGGCACCCCCGGAGTTTTACGCTTTTCCTGAAACACAACATATAGTTTGGAAAGGAATCTCTGGGAAGAAACTATGCCTGATTCAATGACAAATTATGAAGAATCTGTAAAATTCCATCATGGAAGACCTGATTGCAAAAATACATAACTGGAGGTGTGAACAAAGATCCCCACCATTAAAATTTTCCACCTATCTCAGTTATGGAATTAGGGTAAGTAAGTGGAGACCAGTTTTGCATCATGTACTGTATCACCCATCAGTGAGAAATTTGACACTGATTTAATACATTCATGTTACGTGTTCACTTTAGAGGCGAATTCCATAGACTGTTCTTGGATAGGGCAATAAGAAGAACATTCCTAATTTATTCCTATAAAAAAGTGTGTGTCAGAAAGATAACTAGAAAGACAAGGCACATGACTGATCTGAAAGAGGAAAGAAAACAACGTCACTTTGCAAACAATGGAATATTTGGGCTCTGTCTGAGAGAAATTGTGTAATGAACCGCTCAGCTGGCTGCACAGGCAGACAGCTGTTTGACCATTCCTCTAGTCTGTGGGCTTCAGGTCTCTGGAAGAGAGACCTGTCTTTTCGTTGCAAGTTTCTGATCTGCTCTGCTGCTGAGGAATTTGCATACATTGGTTATGCAAATCACCTAGCTAGGCTGGCAGTATATAAGCCATGTTTTTCCCAGAGTCCTTTGCTGGTCATCCTTTCAGGGTTTGTTGAAACACTCCTAGAGTGTCAGCCATGCTATTCCTTGTTAAAGTTATCTTAGAGTAATTCTTGGGACTGCACTAGGCAGCTTCCCTAGTGCAGTTAGCTTGCTATCTGTTTTGTCTGTATTGCCTCTCTGTTGCGATTGTCCTGTCACCAACGGTGGTTGTCAGGAAATCGTTCTGTCTTTCTGGGGTGCTAACTAGAGCAGCGGTCGCTACTGGTAGCCCCTTCTGTTAATCTGTCTGTCTTGTTTGGATCGCACTAGCCTCTAGCGGTAGCGGCTGTGGATCCTTCTGATCTTTGTTCTTGGAGTGTAAGCTGGAGCAGCGGTTGCTACCGGCTACCTCATCTGTCTGTCGTGTTTGGATCGCACTAGCCTCTAGCGGTAGCGGCTGTGGATCCTTCTGATCTTTGTTCTTGGAGTTTAGCTGGAGCAGCGGTTGCTCCCTGCTATCTCATCTGTCTGTCGTGCTTGGATCGCACTAGCCCCTAGCGGTAGCGGCTGTGGATCCTTCTGATCTGCTTTCTTGTTCCTGAGCTTGGATCGCTCACTCGCTCTGACAGAAAGAGCAGTGGATCTTTCCTCTCGTATTCCTGTTTTCCGTTTGTCTGTCTTGTCTGATACGAACGCTTGCTATAGGCTCGGTGAGGTAACCGTTAAGCAAGCGCTCGCGTTCTTTGTTTCGTGTTTGTCTGTCGGTGGTTAGTTAGGCGTGCTGGTCTCTGTTGCGCTTAACGTGCGGAGATTGTGCAGTAAACGCGTTCGCTGTTGCGAATGAGTGCGGTGTTCGCGTTTAGCTAGCGTTTGTTATTTTCATTTCTTTCTCATTGTCGTTTGCTGTGTCTTTGCTATTCTCGAGTTCTGTTCTGATCAGTCTTGTGTCACTTCTGGTGATCGCCTCTCTCGCGATCGCGTTCATACTTTGTTTCTGCGAATGTGTGTTCGCCGTCGCTGGGTGGCGACTAGTTTGGGGAACACACATTTAGCCTATCTCTGTGCTCTTCTTTTTAAGGGCTATCTTGCCCTACCCGGTTGCAAATCGGACACTTCTCAGCTGGCTTCTGTGGCAGCGCGGAGACCTTGCTCCTCTGCGCTCCACAGCTTCACCTGCCGGTGAGAATGTCCCTCTACTGGTGCTTGCACCAAAGCTGGGTTCCCCCCTTCATACACTTGTGGAGGATTTCCGCCGTGTCAGCGCACGCCTTGTGCGCTGATCACGGAGATTATTCCGCAATAGTTACAAATTGATTAAAGGTGCCCATACATTATTCAATGAGGGGGCCCAAACTTCTAATTGGATAATTTATCGAATCGTATGAGAATTGGTGCCATAACATGGCTGCCTGATTGATCTGTTTGATTTCCAGCTGAAATTGGTTGAAAGGATTTATTGGACATGCTGGAAAAATCTCGATTGCAAGGGTCAGTCTGATGGAAACCTGGCCAGTGTCCCCCAAAGTGTATAACCCCCCCAATGGTGAGACTCTTGGCCTCCTCTGGTGTCCTCCTCCGTAACTACGAGCACTTGTACCCCCCTAGCACTGCTGCATGTGTGACATCACATGCGCTGAATCATATGGTGCCTGTGTTCACGGTGATGCTGAACACTGGAGAAGTTGAGCCCACGGACCGGTGAGACTGACAAGGTGGGCATGGCACGATGACGGGGGATGATTTATACTTTGTGTATGATGCTGAAATCTATTGCAAATCATTGCGCAGTGTGCAGGCAATAGATCCCTTTTTGATCAGATTCCATCAGAGAGGGATCAAACGTACAGTTGATGTACCCATACATCGAGTGATGTATGGCCAGCTTAAAGGAAATCTGTAACTGCCCCTGGGGGGTACTTACCTCGGGAGGGGGAAACCTTTGGATCCCAATCAGGCTTCCCCTGTCCTCTTCACCCTCCGGGACCCAGCACTGGCAGCCCTTGAACACCATGTGCGGCAATATTTACAATTTCAGCTTTCCAATCTGGCTCAGGTGGAGATAGCTGACACAGACATCTCACACAGTAGAGCGGACCCAGTTGGGCTCAGCTATTTCTACCTGAGCCTAATCAGAAAGCTGATACTGTGCCTGCACTGGAGTGCAGATTGTAAATATTGCCGTACTCTACTGCGTCTGAGCACAGCTGGTCAGTGCTTGTTGGGGTATTTTTGTGGGAGCCAGCGCTGGATCCCTCCAAGGCTCATTAGGATGGGGGAAGCCTCATTAGTATCCTGAGGCTTCCTTCTCCTGAGGTAAGTACCCCAAAGGGGCATTTTTTTTTTTTTGCTTACAGATTTACTTTAACTTTTTGGGGCACACCGTACCAGTAGCCATAGAAACATCTCTCTTCTGCAAGCAGTGATGCACTGGAAGACATCTCAGAACGCACTCCAGCCTGAATAATTGCAAACACCTTCTGTGTTTTTTTTTAGCATATTTTATTAGTTTTTTTTTAAAATGAACAAACACGTGTATAGACAAACCATATGCTTGTGAACAAATATTAAAATATGTTCTGAATATATGCGTCTTCCTGTAGCAATTTTAGAACTAATGACCTTAACTCCTACCCTTAGTCCCCCCCCCCCCCCCCCCAACCTTCCCACTCTGATGTTCCCTTTTGTAGAAAAAAAAATATCAGACAGTATCAAAGCGCCAAGCATGCAATCTCATCAACCAGACAAATTTCAGCAATATTTCAGGTCACAAATACCCTTATTCAATTGTTGGGTTTGGCCTCCATAAGGCAGGAATTTCCAATTTGCCTAATGTCCCTAATAAATCTGCATTGCAATACCAGGAGGTTAGACGGAAGGGAGCCATGAAATCATGTAATCTTGCACCTTTGAATGTATGTTCAATAGTCTCCCATTTTTTAAAGAACGTCTTAGTTTTCTTTTCTTTGTGAAGTAATGCCTCCAATCTATCCATAGAAAGTAGCTGAAAGAGCTCTTCTTGTAGGTCCCAAACTGTTGGGGTGGTCGAATAAATCCAGCGATTGTAAATGGTTTTACGTGCTGCAATCAGTATAGTGTGGGCTAGATCAGAAGTTTTTGACTGTGTTAAAGTTGTTTCCGTAGGAATTGTCTCATAATTGAATAAGCATAATAGCGGTTCTTTTATGAGCTGTTTACCACAGATTTTTTTAATATAGATAATCACTTTGTCCCAGTAGGTGGCTATCGGAGGGAAGAACCAAAGGCAATGGACCATGTCTGCGGCCTGAAGATTGCATTTCGGGCATGCCCCCAAATATCCAGCCGGGGGGGGGATCTTATATTTTATATTAAACGCGAATTTTGCAAAATACATTATGGATAAATGTGATCCCCTCCAGGTTTCATTTATTATCAGTTTACGTATCAAGTTATTACCCTCTACTATTTTTTCCTCAAGCTGAGGGTCTGTAAAGTATTTTCCCCATGACTTCATATTTTGAGTGGAGAGACTCTGTGATCCAACCCGAAGGAGGTCTGATTGAATAATAAATAGTGATTTAATTTCAGGGCCTGGACCGACAAAATTGTCAAAATGTAGAAGTTTGGCTATAGAGTCTATGTCCTTTAGATGGCTGTGGACATAAGATCTAACTTGGGCTAATGCTAGGTAATGTTTTCCTGGAATATTATATTTAATCAGGAGCTCACGTGAAGTGTACCATCGGTGGTTTTTCAAATCTAGAAGGTTTCCCAATCTGGCTACCCCTCTCCATTCCCAATCCTCAAATAAGTTATGAAATTTGGCGGGGTTAAAGGCCGGGCTACCATGTAAAGTCATATATTTGGATATGCGCCAAGGGAGCTTAAAGATTTTACGTACCTCCTTCCAGGTGACCACAGTGTCTCTGACCAGTGCATGGTACCTCAGGCGAGTAGGTATGACTGCCCAGTTAGAATGCAATAGGCCTGCTAATGACCAGGGGGCAGCAATATCTGTCTCTAATGATGTATTAGAAATACCTTCTGTTTAAAGAAGGCAAACTTTTGCTTTCGGGAGAACAAAATGTAGACCTTTCAAAGCAGATTAATAATCACAGGGGAACAAACACGGTATTAACCTCCTGAGCGGTATGGACGAGCTCAGCTCGTCCATTACCGCCGGAGGGTGCCGCTCAGGCCCTGCTGGGCCGATTTTTATCAAATAAAAAGCAGCACACGCAGCCGGCACTTTGCCAGCCGCGTGTGCTGCCTGATCGCCCCAGCCGCCCGAGCCCTGCGCAGCTGGACCAATCAGTTCCGACCAGCGCTAAGGGCTGGATCGGAGGCGGCTGACGTCCATGACGTCACCGCGCTCGTCGCCATGGCGACGAGGCAAGTCAAACAAGGAAGGTTGCTCATTGCAGCCTTCCTTGTTACTTCTGATTGCCGGAGGCAATCAGAAGAACGCATTCGGAGCGCTTTCAGTTGGCTGCATGAAATAGTTTTTTTTTTAATTTAAAAAAAAACCCTCCCGCAGCCGCCCTGGCGATCTCAATAGAACGCCGGGGAGGTTAAAAAATGAAGGATAAAAACAAATGGAACTCGGGGAAAATGTATCCTTTGCATTGTGGAAATGTTATTGAAGGTAGTGGCAGGAGGATAAATAAATGAAGGCTTTATAAATTAGGGGAATCTTCTGATGGTGAATTTGTTACACAGCAATGTTGAATGGAATCCTAGGTTTTGTAAGAGTGAACAGAGGTTCCAGCAGGATAAAAGGTTCTAAAAGGCTTAAAAACCCTCAGGAGGTGTTGGTGGACTCGCCTCCCTGAAGTAGACAAGATACCATCTTTTTTTTGACAACAGGCTTATTAATATACTCCAAAACAAACAGTGCAATGTGTTTCATGGGTATGTTCCCGCTTCCTCAGGCAATAAACAGATAGGATAACACAGTATAGTCTCAAGGTCACGAATAGCGCGTCTGTCTGTGGGCAACGCGTTGCACTGTTTGTTTTGGAGTATATTAATAAACCTGTTGTCATAAAACTGATGGTATCTTGTCTGCTTCGGGGAGTCGAGTCCACCACCACCTCCTGAGGGATTTTAAGCCTTTTAGAACCTTTTATCCTGCTGGCGCCTCTGTTCACTCTTACATTACCAATATCCACCCATGGTGGAGGTGTTGATCCCCATTTTTTCCTTATCTACAGAGAGCGACTTTTAATCCTGAGTGAGGACAGGTCTAATCTCCTCACCTGCCTATACAGTGGTTACCTAGGCGGTAACCCACATTTGTGACTATATACATTATATACTTTTCATTTCCAACTCCTTGTTTTGCATACTACACTATATTGGGCTCTCGGTATTTCTTTTGTCTTTATCGGAATCCTAGGTTTGTCTGTGATCATTGTGAGTGGGAGCCAAAATACTGAATGACTTACCTGCGATGGAACGTTTTTAGGTGGTTCTATACGAATAGAGGGGTCCCATTCTCCAGGTGGAAGTACTGTCACTTGATCAAGAAATTCATCAATTCCAGAAACCAGATCATTGCGATCCTTCGCTTTATACGCAACATCATGAAACACCTGTTACATCAAGATATGAAACATGCAAATGAACGAGGCCCCAGTTAAAAACACAATGCTATACACAGATCCATGTTTAGACAGCAGTTTAGAATGGCCTAAAGGTGGCCACACACCTGTCGGATTATCTAATATGGGAGACTAATTGATTAATTTATGATTAAATAAAAATAGATATCATTTTTATTCAATCATACATGAATCAATTAATCTCCCATATTGGATAATCTGACACTTTTTTTCAAGGCATGGGATGTAGTGTGTTTAGATTTATTCACTTGGTTGATCATTCATTTCACTCTGTCACAGCAGATTGGATTTATTAGTCAGCAAGGAGACCTTTATATTTTCTTTCATTCAGGATATATTCATATTCTACATATTCCACTATATAAAGGGCATGGATTAACATTTTCTTATTATTACCTATATGGTATTCTGCACATGGTGATCCGCATATTCTTAATAATAAAGGGTTTCATATATGCCTGTCTACATTTAATCTGGCATTCTTTAAAGTGGATCCGAGGTGAACTTTTACTCATTGCATAATTGTGTTCCTTTCCTATTGTTTATAGGGCATTCCTCAAGCCAAATACTTTTTTGTTTTTGTTTTAATACTCTAATTCCCTATAAACTAAACAAGCCACGCCCACAGCTTCTCCAGAGAGCCTTGGTAGTAGCAAGGGCTCATGGGAGCTCAGTCTGGGCAGGGGGAGGGGGAGGTGTTACTAGCCATTGATTTCAGAGGCAGAGGGGAGGAGGGAGGAGGAGGGGGGATTAGGTTTTTTTTCACAGGCTGAGTGCTCCAGATACAGATAAGCCGGCCTCTGTGTAATGTTTACAAACAACATGGCTGCTGTCATTGTATCACAGGAAGAAATAATCATTTTCTATTAAATCTGTTTGCAGCTAGATTTGCTGTGTAAACTATCTAAACTTTAGATAAGATATATAGACAAGTTACTTGTTATAGTTAGTTTTTCATCTCGGATCCGCTTTAACTTCAAACTGCCCAGTTTACACAAGGGGCTTGATTCACTAAACCGTGATAACTCAAATATCACACCTTATCAAAAATATCACACCTTATCAAAATCAACATGCCTTATCAGAGTAGCATAGCAAGCGCTACAAACCCGCAGGGGCTCAGGGCAGGACGAGTGTCATTACCAATTAGCAGGCATAAGTTCTCAGCGCTCGCTATGCTACTCTGATAAGGCGTGTTAACTTTGATAAGGTGTGATGTCTTTGATAAGGTGTGATATTTGAGTTATCACGGTTTAGGCTACTTGCACACCAAGACGTTGCGTTAGGTGCTACGTTAAGGTCGCATAACGTGCACCTAACACAACGTATGGTGCTGCAAGAGCCGATGGTAGAGTGAGCCGCGTTAGGCGGCTCGATTCCTATAATGTCTCCCAGAGTGGCGCTGATTGGCCAGCGGGTCCACGTGATGCGGAGCGAGACACTCCGCATCACGTAGTCCCGCCGGCCAATCAGCGCCCGCCAGTGCAGTGAATATTAAGTAGCCATGTGCGCGGCTACTGTAGCTGGCTCTCCCCGCCTCCTCTCCGCCCCCACTGCGCATGTGCAAACAGTCTAACGCGGCTATAGCCGCTACAACGCCGTAGCATGCTGCACTTTGCGGAGAACGTGCAGCGTTACATGTAACGCAACGTGGGCTGTGTGAACAGCCCACTTGTGTTACATTGCTGTGCGTTGGGGGAGCGTTACAGGCGCACTAACGTGCGCCTGTAACGTCTTGGTGTGTAAGCAGCCTTAGTGAATCAAGCCCAAGCTGTGCACACATTAAACATTTGGGTTGTGAAGTCTTATTTAACCCTCAATTCAATTATTTCAATTGCATCGCCCAGGAGGGGGCGCAGCACTTTTTAAAAATTGTTTTCTTTTTAAAATTATGTAGCGAGCCCTGGGCTCGCTACATTATAGCCGCTGCGCAGCGGCATCCCCCCACCCACTCCGATCGCCTTCGGCGATCAGAGTAAGCAGGAAATCCCATTCAGAACGAGATTTCCTGCTGGGCTTCACCAGTCGCCATGGCGACGGGGCGGGATGACATCACCGACGTCATGGACATCGTGACGTCAGAGGGAGTCACGATCCACCCCTCAGCGCTGCCTGGCACTGATTGGCGTCTGGGGGGGGGGGGGGCTGCGTGGCACGGCGGGTAACGGCAAATCGGCGGCGATCGGAAGTTACATGCAGCTAGCAAAGTGCTAGCTGCGTGTAACAAAAAAAATTATGCAAATCGGCCCACCAGGGCCTGAGAAATCCTCCTGCGCGATATACCTTGAGCTCAGCTAGGGATTATCGCCCAGGAGGTTAAGGCTGAGATTTGTTTAAAGTTGAAGCCCCATCTACACGATACGATTCAATTACAATTCTATTTACGATCCGATTAAATCCGACATGTCCAATCGGGATTCGATTCAATTCAATTCGATTTGCCATTGTTTTGTAATCAGATCGTAAATAGAATCGTAATCTAATTGCACAAAGAATCGTATCGTGTAGATTGGGCTTTAGACTTGCTACACGTCAGATAAAAAAAATAAACTGTCTTCTAGCTAAATACAGAACTGTTTAGGCTGACTCATTAACTTGTATTAAACAACAGTATAAAATATATATTTCTTTATAACCCTATGATAATCATGCATGTATAGTATTAATCAGAACACACTTAGAATCATACTGAATCAGACAGCCCTAGGATCTTCATATCCTACATGTAAAGGGAAGATAAAAATGATATCTATTTGTAGTCAATCGTAAATGAATCAATTAATCTCCCATATTGGATAATCTAACACACCATACAATTAAAAGATCCAGTTTTACACCAATTCGATATTTATGATCAGTTGTTTTGAAAAAAATCGAAATGGTGGGGGGCCCGGCAGCGGCGGCGCTAGGTCGATTTCCGATAGATTTAATTTGATAATTTGTCTGCAGTGTATGGGCAGGCAATAGATTACTCTCTGATTATATTTGACTAGCAGTGCTTACAATTAACCTAATCCAAGAATTTATGTTACATCTGACCTTCTGACCAAACTTTATTTTTCCGATATACAGAATTTACCATTCTTCACTTATTTGCAGAGAGGTACATTTTATACATGCAGAAATGTGCATGTGCGTCTCTCACTTAATCAGGATCTGAGAAAGCCTTGTAGAATGCTTGTTAGAGTATTGCATGGTTATATATTCATAGCTTTCCTCAGCTTCCACCTTCCCACATTTAGATAAAGGCTGGGTTATGTCTCAGCACATATTCTTGCAGTTATCAAGCAAGCTTGACCTGGTCTCACGTACTGACAACAAACTCTTCAAGTTTTCATGAAGCCTTTCAAACTTTATTATCTCCTCTCTACCCAGAACATTCCTGGAGTCCCAGACAGCACTGGACTAAAGGTGGCATACTGTACATCTCTCAACTTGGTAGGCAACTGAACATCTGATTCGATAATTATTATTGAATCAGATGAAAATTGGTCCTGCCATGAGCCAGCCCAGTGTAACCAATTTTGGGCTGAAATTGGTCGCATGCATCAATCGGACGGACATGCTGCAAGATGTCGGGCTGTCATGGTCAATCGGGTACATGTCGGGAATGGTGAGCTATATTGGGATGAGACACAAATGCGCCAAAACCCTCTGCCCTGTTTCCACTAGAGTAAAAATGTGCCCCCGTATGTATATTTATACACTACCTGTTCCTTGTCCCCCACAACGCTTTGCCCATCCGTCTTTGGAATCCCCCGGTCTTCCATCAGCGGTATACGCTCCACCGGCATACAGCAACAAGCGCCATCACACAAGCGCCACGTGCTATAGGCAGGCGGTGTGTATAGCCATGTTAACCATGTCAGTTAACTATGTAAGCAGATTGCTGTGGGGAAACATGCAACTTGTGGTCCTTGTGTTTGCATTGATGCCTAACCAACTAGACCTTGGTTGTTATTCTGTGCTACCTTTCATCGCCTATTTTACCCACTCTTAAAGGACTTACGAGCTGAAATGAAAAAAAAAAGTTAATTACCGTAGTGCACTGTTAGACCTCTGTGTAGACGATCAGTGCCTCCCTTGTACTTTCCAGACCCCCTGTTATCTTAATCCTCTTATAATTATATGATCTCTGTGTACTATAATCGTCGCTTTAAAATCCCTCTGCCTGCTCAGTTCAAATAGACGTGGCTGCGTAGGATAACAGCCCTGCCCGCAGCTCATCGTCACTCCGTACACTGAGTCATAAGTCATGTGGGCGTCACCACATGATGGGGGACACTTTTATTATCATGCAAAATAGTGTGGCAACATTTATTTTTTTTTACATTTTTTTTTTTTTTCATAAAAAAATGTTGCCACGCTATTTTACATGATAATAAAAGTGTCCCCCATCAGTTATAAATGATTTTGAATTCAATTACTTACACTGCAAATCTCCTGTAAACAAATGCTGTTACTAGGTTACCTTCTTCCTCTCTCAGCGCTTCTGTTCTATGCTGAGGGGGCACGGCTGGCTTGAAGTGAAGTCAGTCATGTGGGGGGTCATGTGGTGACGCCCACATGACTTATGACTCAGTGTACGGAGTGACGATGAGCTGCGGGCAGGGTTATAATCCTACGCAGCCACGTCTATTTGAACTGAGCAGGCAGAGGGATTTTAAAGCGGCGATTATAGTACACAGAGATAAGGCGACCCTGGGCTGGGTCGGGGCCATATAATGATAAGAGGATTAAGATAACAGGGGGTCTGGAAAGTACAAGGGAGGCACTGATCATCTACACAGAGGTCTAACAGTGCACTAAGGTAATTAACTTTTTTTTTCATTTCAGCTCGTAAGTCCTTTAAGCCATGTTGGTCTGTGGGGATTAAATATATTTCAGTGTTACTGGTGTCTGCATGACTTTAAGAGGCAGGGTGCCACTTCAGGCAGTAATCAGTGATGAAGTCTGCCTCGGTAGATATATAGGATTTCTCAAGAGCCCCTCCTCTGCTTTAGAATTCCCTTCCTAAAATTTGTCATGCACTGATACCTCAACCCTGGTTGAAAAGAAACTTCAGGTATGACTCCACCTCCTCTTTTCTCACTATTCCTTTAGTATTGTAAGTAGGGATGGTCAGAAATGCTCATTTCCAATTCTGAGGAAATTCCGATTTCCACTACTGCCAATTTCTGTTTTTTAGATTTCTGAGGAGTATTTTATTAGTCATTTTTTTTTTGCATTATAGAATGCTAAAAATGAAAAAAAAAATGGTAAAACAAAAATAAAAAAATTGGAAAGCAGAAAATAAATCTTGTGATTGGTCTGAAATTACCACAGTGATTCAATTTTTGCTGAAAAATTCAGCATTCTCTGGTTGGTCCAATGCTTCAGAGTTCTGTGCTTGGGCTAAAATTACTAAGTTGCGGTAAATCAGATTCCCACGGAATTCCGATCGGAGATGCAGAAATTTCAACTCTGCGAAATCCGTATGAGTATCCCCAATTGTAAGCTCTCAAGGGCAGGGTTCTCTGTCTTTTGTGTCTTGTCAGTTGCTGTAAGTTCTTAGTTATCACTATACAATTGTCACTATAATTTATTACATTATCTACATTATACAACATTGGGCTTGATTCACAAAGCGGTGCTAACTGTTAGCACGCCTGTGAAAAGCCCCTTAGCACGCCTAAAAGAGCTTTTCGCACACTAATTTGCACGCGAAACGCATCGCGTGCAGTTATGCGTGCAAAATTTTACGCGTGTAAACCTTTATGCGCACAGTAAACCTTTATGCGCGCATAAAGGTTTACGCGCGTAAAGTTTTGCGCGCATAATTTTGCACGCGATTTCTTAAAGCTTTGTGCGTGCTAACTACTTAGCACCCTAGTTAGCACGCCCAAAGCCTTTAGGCGTGCTAACTAGGTTAGCACCGCTTTGTGAATCGAGCCCATTGAATGTTTTATGTTTTGTTTTTTAGCACCAAGAAAGATGATGACGCTATATAAATCAATAATAATAATATGTTCGCTACACGTGTTTACGTTTCTTTAATTTGTGGCCTGACACAGGGCCTTGATAAGCATCTAACAAGGAGGCCCCTTTTATGAATGTCGAAAATAATTACCTCATCTGTCATCAGAGTAGCAATTGACCTTCCGATTTCATGATACTGCTGTCCCTTTCCTAGCGGTCCCAGAAGTATAAACAGAAATCTGCATATAAGAAATATGTCAGTTATCAAAAGACAGAAACAGCCTTCTATTAAATAATATAACATAGGAGAAAAATGATCATCTTTACTCAACACAAATAGCAGTGGCATACTCAAGTAATCATAGCATTGCTTTAATACAGCAAGCTACATTCATTTGTCTTATTTAGCTTTGTGCATTATATTTTTATTCCACTCTTTGGTTACTCCAGCAAAAGTAGCATAACATATTGTTACGGCTGTACTGTATATGGATACACATATAAAAGGTTGTTCATAAGCTAATTATGTCATTTCAATAAAGTTTTGAGTTGAAAAATCTATATAGGTTTCCTGATGTGCTTTGATCTTCATCCAAGTCATAATGCATCTGAAATAACGCATGTGTGTAACAGAAAGATTGTATATGTGTTAGAATAATCTAGAAATCTACAAATTAAATCAATTCTCCTTAGGTCACAGCCATGGCTATAATTTGGGTAATCAAACTTAATACAGGTGATCTCAGACTTATGAACACCCGACTTATGAGTGACCCATCATCGATATGAACTACCTGACCCTGACGCGATTGCGTCATTTCCCTCATTTCTGCGCGTGGGAAGTTTAAAGAAGCAGCTTCAAATTTCCCCCAAGTCCCGGCATGTGTCCCTCGCAGCAGCAGCATTGTTGGACTCACCTCCAAACCGAGTCCAGCGATGTCGTCTTCCTCTCTCCGCCACCGGTCGGATCTTGTGAATGGCAGCAGTACTGTACACCAGAGTGAGCAGTGAAGATTTTCAAAGGTGTGTTTATTCACCAACATCTTGAATATAAAGCCAGCATCCGGTATTTATGGCAGGATGTAATTATAGCTTTCTATAAAAGTATTTGTGTACACACAGCGTAGCAAGACACCCTCAAGAGAAACGGTGCCTACACTGTGGCTGGGTAAAGGCACAATGGACAGTCACTGTTTTGAGCGGTGTCCCGCTCTCATGTCAAGTGCAGTCGTACCACTGCACTTGAAAAACGTTGGGACACCGCTTGAAACGACAACTGTGTGAGTACCACTGCACTTGACAAAGAGCTGGACACATCTCGAAATGGCAACTGTCCGTTGTGCATTTACCCAGCCACAGTGTAGGCACAGTTTCTCTTGAGAGTGTCTTGCTATGCTGTGTGCATCTAATAGCGAACAATTTTATTGAAGGCTATAATTACATCCTGCCATAAATACTGGATGCTGGCTGTATATTCACGGTGTTGGTGAATAAACACACCGTTGAAAATCTTCAGTGCTGATCACCCTACTCATTTGAAGATTGCAGTCTGTCGAGACATACAGACAAGAATAGGCACAAAGGACTCTATGCAAGATATGTGTGGCATTCAAGAGATACATATTACACTAGAGGGAACAGAAAGTGGGGTGGTTAGATGAGACGAGCAGCGCTGGACTTGGGATAGAAGGTGAGTTCAACATTGCTGCTGTTGGAAAGAAAGGGGTACAGGGGCCAGAGGCAGAGGGGGTACAGAGGCACAGAGGGGACAAAGACGCAGAAATGACAGAGACACTGAGGGGACAGATGTACATATTCTACAAAGAGACACATTGGGGACAGACACAGAAGTGACAGAGGCACTGAAGGGACAAAGGGGGGCAAGGCACAGAGGGCACAAATAGACACAGAGGGTACAAAAACACAGAAGGGACAGAGACACAGAGGAACAAAGAGACACAGAAGGGAGAGATGCACTGAGTGGACAAAGGGGCACAGAGACACAGATGAGACAAAGAGGGGCAGAGGAACAGAAGGGACAGAGGGGACAAAGAGGAACATAGGCACAGAGGGGGACAGAGCCGCAGAGGGGGACAGAGAGACAAAGAAGTAGACAGAGAGGCAAAGAATGAGACATAGAGGCACAGAGGGGAAAAAAGGCACTGAAGGCGATAAACATGCATTAGGGGGACAGAGAGACACAGAGGGGGACACTGTAGTCAAAAGGGGGAATAGAGGTGTAACAGTGTTCCAACTTAAGAACAGATTCAAATTAAGAACGAACCTTAAGTCCCTATCTTGTTCGATAACTGGGGACTACCTGTATAGCAAATACTAAATGAAATGTTTTGAAATAGAAAAAAATGTAATCGCATACAGACAAGACTTAAACGGGACATGTTCACATTGTTATCCTTTAATATGGTTTTCCTTTTTGATTGCTTTTTATGAATGACTCTATGGCCATAGCAAATAGCAAGAGAAAGAGGAAACAGCAGAGTTGCATGCCTCTATAAATCATAACCATTGGAGAGATGTGGGACAGGTGTTTCAATTTCTCCTCCTCATTTGTTTAGTTGACTCCAACTCTTCGTGACCATATGTACTTCTGCTTGACAGAAGTGTCTGTCAATCACTGCTTCTTTCAGCTGTTGCATAGCCATAGGCATGTTCATAGCTTCACATATGCTGTCTATCCATCTTAGCCTCTGCCATGCTCTTCATCTTTTGCCCTCACTTTTTCCCAGCATCAAGGATTTCTCAAAGAATCTGGTCTTCTCATTATGTCACCAAAGTATTTGAAATTTAGCAGTAGTATCAACCCTTCTAGTGGACCTTCCTCATTCATGCGTACATATTGTAACACTGCCGGTGAGTTGGGCACAGGGTGAGCCGAATGACGGCTCACCCTGCTGCTCAAATCCCCTGTGGCGTTAAATGCTATTCCCCCTCCGAGTCGTAGCAACTCGGAGGGAGAAGTAGTTGGGTGTCGGCAATCACCGGAACTCAAAATTAGCCTTGCGCAGCCGTGGAGTACAGCATTGTTGCTATAGTGGTGTCCACCTCAGGCACCACGCGGCCCGTGCACAGAGCCAAAAGCACCTGCTTTGTCATGCTTTCTCAGTCAGAAAGCACTTGGCCACAATTGCCAGAAGGAACCTTTTGGACGCATTTTGTTGAGGAAGCATAGAGGCAACCTGCACTGGAATGGGGTCTGTAGGAGTGTTCTGTTCAAAAGTCACGGATGCAGAATAACTGCAACTAGGTTTAGTTACAGGCTACAGCAGCTCTGTATGTTTAGCCATGCTTTGCTTTGTACCTTCAGCATACACAGACAGGCAGGACAAGAGACAACAATCTAAAATAGCATAGATAATCTTATGCAGTCCTGCAGGCCAGAAGAAGGAATGCCACAAGTAGGATATTTATTGTACACTGATGGGCACAGATGAATTGTTCAGAGCCATTGTTTAATAGAGATTGGTACGTTAAGAGGCAGAAAGGGGAGAGTAGTCGGTAACAGCTTTTCTGACATTATCATATAAGCATGGTCAACCAAAATCTTCTGAGATCAACACCTTTATAGGGATATCCTACCCACCCACACCTCTTAAATAGCCTTAGGTTTGCATGCAGCCACCTTCTACAAATGAAAGGTGCTTTGTAATTGTCCATTAGGCAGAAATTACCTCGTAGGAATGGGAACTTCTGTAAGGCCACTAAGCAGAACTGCTGGAGAAAGTCTAACAAAGGCGACAACAGCTCGATCCAAAAATTCCAGTTCACCAACTAAGATGTTTGAAGCTTCAGCTCCAGATGGAATCTTCTTCATAAAATGTAAATCAAACTACAAATGAAAGAAATAGAAAAGGTGAATAACTACTGACTGTAACTATCATATACGTATATACTGCAGATCCTTTCTTATCACCGTATGTATCGCCACAATTACCCACCATAGCCGATATTACTAGGGGCATCTAGTAGAAGCGCAGATTTTGTGTGAAACGGCCGTAAGGCTACCTGTGCCCAGCACCCACAGCTACCACACCACCTCAGATAATGGTATGTTCATGCATGTTTACGTTAAATGAATAATTTTGATGCCACAATTTGAAGATACACTGTATTGTATTGTTTACATGTGTTCCACCGCACTCTGGATTAAATAGCAATAGAAGCAGTTGTCTCCCTCTCCTCTCCTTTATCGTATTGCATCTATGGTGGTGCCCAAACTTCAATGGCACCTCCAATTTCCTGCTTCCAGCCACTCTTGGATTATTGTATCACTGCATTTGTGGAAGCAGACGAGAAATAATCACTCGGCGATGCATCTATAGCCACAAGGCAAATATTGTACTCGTACCATTCCCTATAGTGAGATTCTCTGACATGTCCTTAAAGGACACCCGAGGCGAAAATAAACGAATGAAATAAACAATTGTATTTACAGTATCTTCCTTCTCCTAAAAATGACTTTTTAAGATATTCCACAGTTTTATGTTTAAATCTACTTTTGAAGTTTTAACAGTTTTATTGTTTTTGCTCAATGACACATTCATTTAAGTATGCCAGAGCTAAAATCTATGAACTATTGACCCTTTTTATCTCTTTCCTGCTCTCAGAAGCCATTTTCTGCTACGAAAGTGTTTTATAGTTAGAATTTCTTATTAGTGAGTGTCACACTGTAGTCACTTCCTGTCTGAGTCAGGACTGAGTCAGCCACTAACATACCTGATATTTAACTCTTTCAGGCAGAGAAAGAAAAAAGGAACACAGCATAGTTATTTGTGTGCTTGGCACTGTACATACTCATGTCTATCTCATCATGTCACATGTCACCTCGGGTATCCTTTAAGGCAATAAGTACTGCTGCTCTCCCTGGGGCCCCACTGGAGTACTCTGTGTGTGCTCAGCTGTATGCTGGCTCCACCACTGACCCACCCTCCACCAGCACCTACTGTAACCTCTCCCACCCTCTGCCAGCACCCACTAATCTCTTCAACCCTCCATCAGCACCTATTGACCTCTACCAGCCTCCGCTAGCACCCACTGACCACTCCCACGCTCCACCAGCACCCACTGACCTCTAACACCCTCCACCAGTGGGTTCTCCCACCCTCCACCATCACACAGTGACCTCTCTCATCCCCCACTTATGCATTTATGTCTGAGGTAACATTTGTTGTATTTCATAGATGTGGAGGGAGTAATAAGTGCATTTCCCATGTGTCGGAGGTAACATTTTCTGCATTTTACATCTGTGGTAACGGTTTCTGCATTTCACATCTGTGATAACGGTTTCTGAATATCCAGTATGTGGTGTACTAGTTTCTACATTTCATATGTGTGCTAATGGTTTCTGCATTGACATTTAGGGTAAATGTTTCTACATTTCACGTGTGGTAATGGTAACAGGTAATGGTTTTGCGCGCTATACTTTCAGTTTGTCCCTGGTGCCTTCGATCTTTTAGGATCCTAGCAATGGCCCTGGAACTCCTCAACATATTCAGGACAATTCTAAAACTGTACATTGAACATAAATAAACTATGCCAACATTCCAGTGAAGGAATGATTTTTTCCACTAGAATTTCTAAATATTAACTATTGTACAATTAATTCCTTGCACTTTCTTACTACCGGTGGCAGCTCCCAGGTCTGGTTCCTTCTCTCCATTGTCTCAGAGCAGGTGACACCATTACCCTGCGTTGCTCAAACTGTGTCTTCTGTCTTCATTGGCTGATTATACTTAGGCATAGGGATGGTCGAAATTGCCCATTTCTGATTCTGCAGAAATTCCGATTTCCACCGATGCCAATTTCCATTTTTCTCATTGTCAGATTTCCGTTTTTTTTCTGATTTCCTATTTTCAAATTTTTTAAAAGTTTTTATAATTTTTTTCGTCAGAGAAAGCATAAAATGAAGGAAAAAAAATCAGAAGACCGGAAATCGGAAAAACAGAAAATCAGTCTTGTGATTGGTCTAAAATTATTGCGGTTATCCAATTTTTGAAGATAAATTCTGCATTCTCTGATTGGTCCAATGCTTCCGAGTTCTGTGAGTCGGCTATAATTAGAGTTGCAGTCAATCAGATTTCTGCGGAATTCCATTTTCTGTTTTTAACTGATTGGAAATTTCAATTCCACAGAATCGGAATGAGCATCCTTACTTGGGCGTCATGCTGGACAAAGAAGAGCTTTGTACTTTGCTTTTCTAAACTCCTCGTCTGGAGAAATTTACCGTTTATATGTGCACGGTCCACAGCAAGCTCTTTATTGTCCATGAATACTAAGCCTCTGATGACGCTGGCTTGAGCTGGGAAACATGCATCAGGCACTTATTACTTCCAAGATTACCCATAACATATATGTAATTAATTAATTTGTTAAAGTCATATTTATACCCTAAGTAGTTTGACAAAGATTGTATGTCCCAATGTACACTACTGGAACATAAAAATAATTGATCCGGTTTCTAGAGTGTGGAACTTCATCATTGCCACTTTCCATAAGGTGTGCAATTCTACTGACTTCACATTTTTTGCATCCCAAATCTTGTGGAGTCGGAGTTGAGGAGTCGGAGCAATTTTGGGTACCAGGGGTCGGAGTTGGTGGGTTCATAAACTGAGGAGTTGGAGTTGGTAGATTTTTGTACCGACTCAACAGTCCTGATTTTAACGTAATTTCTAATATCCAATAAATTGTTCCTATTCCTATCTTGACCTCTTCACGAGAGCAGGCTCTGGCTCTTTCAGGACCACAGGCCATTGTTTCTTTTTCCCTTTCTGATCATTGTGATTGGCTCAAGATGATCGGTAAACCAAGCTCAGCTGTGATCAGACAGCTGAGTTAAGTGGAGAACAGAAGTGCAATCGCAGCAGGAGCACTACTACTGAAATCTACGCACTGGCGGAGATAAATGGCTGCCATCAGTGTATCAAGTTAATCCTTCCAAATGTAGCTCCACTCCACATTAATCTCACACTTGTGTATGTCTAACCTCATCATCCTCACTTACGTTGCCTAACACTAATCAGAAATTCTTACCAACACTCTGCCCTCTTTCCTGATAGCACAATTTTGAATTTTGCACTTAATATGTCACTGCTGCCGATACTGACATATTAGTGTGGATAGCATAATCCGAATGGAGCAAAACAGGACAGGTCGAATCAGCTTATTTTGGTACAGAGCTTTGAGCGCCGCCCTAGGCCATAAATTAGAAATAAAAGAGGTAATTAGTCCACTGGCAATAGCTGGTACCCAAATTACTTATTCTCCCTCAAGCTGTGACAACTTGGAGGGGGAATAGTATTAACGCCAGCCAGTAGTTTGCCTGCATCAGGGTGTGCCATCTTGCGAATTTTGGCCGCAGCCATTTCAAATATATGCGGACAAGTGTCCTAATATATAACATTTGGAAATACATAGGCAAACTTTTTGAAAACGAGAGTTTTCTGTATTGCTTTGAAGTTCTCATGCTCGGGCAGTACAGATTGCAGAGGTATTTTTGTATTTTTTAACCTCTGTTCCCTTCCACCCTGCATAAGGTAATGTAAGGAAAACAAAGCAAAGATGGTCCTTTGTGGAATATCTTCAATGATCTGTACAACTTTTGTTTGGAAGGGGCTTCAGTCCCCTATTGTCCTCCCACTTCCCCGGGCCCCCACTTAACCATTCATAAATTATTTTTCATGATGGGCTAGTGGGAAAAACATTATCTTAAAAAAATCTCAGAAAAGATAACACTCTAATAAAAGCAATTAGAACACCCATAAGTACATCTTGAAGGTGCTTCTCTGACGTTCATTTTAGGAAAAAATAAAATCATACAGGAGTAGTGGTCTTGAAATAGAGTACAAAAATGTACATAGTAGTTTTTGAACTACCCGTATATTCCGGCGTATAAGACGACTGGCTATATAAGACGACCCCCCAACTTTTCCAGTTAAAATATAGAGTTTGGGATATACTCGCTGTATAAGATCATCCCTCTTCCAATGCACACCAAATAAAAATGAAAAAAACATCATATACTGGTGCCTTGTATGAACAGACACTGGTGCTGTACTGTATGTGGTACCCAGTATATAACTGTATATAGGCGATTGACTGGTTGGATTGGTCAACTCTCCGTCTTCTTAAGTAGATTGGTCAGCTCTCCTTGTCTACCTGTTTATCAGAGCGGTATGGAAGAATAGATTGCGCTGTGCCCATAACACACGCTTCTTTCACCCTTCTGGCCCACCCTTGTATCCTATTTACCTCCTTCTCTGCCTCTCAGATCTCGTACATATGTGCCTGCGCCGCTTCACTATAGTCCTCAGCAGTGAGATCTTAGAGTCGGTAACAGGATATGGCATATCACCCGGCATCAATGACACCCAGCATATAAGATGACCCCTGACTTTTCAGAATCTTATACGCCAGAATATACAGTATATTTTTAGGTTCTAATGATAACATATCTTGAATAATAACAAGCTATTGGGTGGCAACTCACTTTTTCCATCATTCGTGCAAACGTTACACTCATCTCCCATCATCTCATTTGATCCTGAACGCTAAGCTACTAAGCGCACCGCTTCTGTGCCCCCCTGCAGAGAATCGTCTAGCATTGGCGAAACACAACATCGCCTTAAGATGATGCTATCTGGACAGGGTCGGTGATGTCAGGTTCTGTCTATGATCTTTAATAAACTGGGCAGCGGCTGCAATAACCAAATTCTTCAGCCCTCTATAAAGACGGACACTTCGCACAGCCGCTTCATCAGCCATCTGTTTGGTTAGACAGCGGCGTGCAATCTCTCTTAACGCTTACAAGATTATCCATGCAAATGTAGCTGGCTTATTCCCAGATTTTGTGGAAAAAAAGCACCAGAGATTTCTCTGTTTTTGTCAAATATTTATATGTATCGTTTTCCAAAAAATTTAATAAAACAATATAGCAGGAGCCCAATTAGAAACAAAATATAAATCAGTTTACCATAATTAAAGCAGACCTATCACCTATATTCAAGTTTGCGTGTTTAAAGGAAACCTGGACTAAAAATTAAATGTCAGAATAAACATACACATGTCATACTTACCTCCCGTGTAGTCTACTCCTCAATCTCTTTCTCTTCTCCTGCATCCTGCTTGTCCACTGTGATCAGTGGAATTCTCAGTCCTCCATTTTAAAAATGGCCATTACCTCATAACATCTTCCTGTTCAGCACACTGTTAAAAACTGTAATATCGCCCACGTGAGCCATAGGGAAACATGGACATTGCCTTGCTCATCAGTTGTCCTTCCAGTTATAACGGACAGCAACTAATATATTTCAGCTCTGACAAAATCTTGTCAGAACTAGAAGAAATCATTGTTAGAATAATATGGTGAACTTCTATGAAGAACTGACTGTGAGGTAAGTATGTCATATTAATTTGCAGGTGCATCATGTGTTAATTTTATATAATTTTTCCCTTTAAATTGATTTCATATCAGAATATCCAGTAGTAGCAATATTGATTTAAGGAAATAGTAACTTCATCAGGAAAATAACATCCCAGAAACTTCCAATTAGGAACTTTGCCTCCCATGAGCACTATGGGAGGGGAAGGTCATCTGTAGAATGTAAAGCAGGGGTCTCAAACTCGTGGCCCGCGGGCCATTTGCAGCCCTCGATACAATATTTTGTGGCCCTCGCTGGCAAAAGCTTCCTTATAGTTCGCTTCAGTGCTCCCAAGTAATCCGCCGCATCCCAGCCGCTAAACGAGGGCTGCAGAGCCCCAAAATTGCCGAAAGTATGGGGATAAATACCTGGACTTTCTTATCACTATGTGCTAATGGTTCTGAACTCCTATACCTCATCTCACATTAGGTTTATAGCTAACAGTGCCCTTGAATTAACACTAAAATACCTCATTGAGTGAGCTATGATGAAGTCCGCACTATATGATACATTTTTCATGGTTCAATTGATTGTGTCTTACTCATGATGTACTGTAACTGACAAAAATGCTGTACTGTTCTATTGCTTGTTATTTTCCCTTTTGAACAAATAAAGAATATACAAAAAAAAAATTGCCCGGGGGGCAATCCGCCGACATTTCCTGGAAGGGGCAGAGCTTTCAGCTTCAGCTCTGCCCCTCCTGACGTCAATCGCCGCCCCTCTCTCTGAAGGAAGAGTGAGAGGGGCGGGCAGAGGCGGCGATGCGCCGCGATTGTAAAATTCCTTATGCGGCCCAGCCTCATCCTGACTTTGCCTCCTGCGGCCCCCCCAGGTAGATTGAGTTTGAGACCCCTGATGTAAAGTATGCATGAAGCCATTAGGAAGCTTGGCCATATACATGATATACCATCAGAGGAGGACACTCTCACAGTGAGTCTCTTGAAATTCTACCATTTCCAGGCAGTAGAGAATATAGAAATGATTAAATTGGAATTAGGGTCAAAACTTTTTTCTTGTATCACAGGATGGAGCAAGACTGGATGAAAGTCCCTGTCATGGCCACATAACTTTCTGTGTCCATTAGTTGAAACGTCCCCTACCCTATCATCAACTGACCAAAACAAGTATACAAAAATCTAAGCTCTGCCACTGGCTGCCTACACAGGACTAGAAAATACTGCATTCTTAACTTCTACCTCTCAATCCAGTGATAATAGACAAGTAATGGCTAACATGTTTCAGACCTTCTGGGAGGATATCTGTAAAAAACAGTTACATACTCCCCTAAGAAGAGGGAAGGCTCTGGTTCCATAAGGGCCTTCCTGGTCCTCTCTGTGTTCCTTTGTTTCACAATCACCCCCCCCCCTCCCCCCCACCCCTTTCTAACATCTAACTTAAATGTAGAACAACTTCGGGTCTACTCAGAAGGCTATGGAAGTACTTGGGTCTCTGAGTATGTCCGAAGATGCAGATGTGTAATGTGTGTGCAGTACTGAGCAGATCTTCTTGTCTCTGTAAGTATTTAGAGACCCAAAGGCGCAGCCAGCAGGAAATTTGAACGGGAGTCCTGCAGGAGAATAAAGCGATGCAGAGAGGACTTGGAATCTTCTAAGGAATCCACAACCTTTTTAGCTAAGTAAGTAACTTTTTTCGTTATTGAGGTTACAAGTATCCTTTAAGGACGTGGTCCAAAACATGTTAGCTGTTTTACTTGTCTCAATAAAAGCGAACATTTTCCTTCCATGTGAGTATGGTTTTCATACCAAGCTAGAATATACACGTTGCCTGCAGATGGTGTTTAAACATGTCCCCAGCCAACCGGCGCATCATTGTTTGAGAACCTCATTGACAGCTTTCTAACATTCTGAAAGTCCCCCAGTATAATTATTAGCTATTTGACTCTGGCCGCGGATAATTCCGGATCCTGAGGGAGCTATAATAATGAAAGCTCCCTGAAGTGTAACTTTATTTCAAATTTCAAGAAAAAAGATCAGTAAACGATAAGCTGCCACGGTGCACTGTGTATATTGATTCCCCCGAAAAATGTCCTAGATTTAATAATTAAAAGCGAGTGAATGCATTGCTTGGCAGGCTCTGCTTTGAACAAAGCTTATCTGCTTGCTGAATTTTAAAAATGTGGCCTTTGATATTTATTTCATGCAGGAATTTCTCATTCTCGGTTGTGGCTTTTATGCTGCAGAACTCACCTTGGTAACATCGAGCGTGCTGTTCTCCCGACTGACATCATTCTTATTCTCGATGCAGGAGGGAGCCGACTGGGGAGACACGAGTTGCTGGCCTGCTGAAGGACACACACCGTTAGATAAAAGTCTGAGAAAAACAAACTGAAGAGAGAACGATTGTTTACAGGTACGCCAGTCTCAGCAATAATAAGCAGTATTATTATTATAACTAAATATAACTAGTACCTATCTCATGCACCTTTTGACCCATTACATTATCAGGGCACTCATAGCATAGACAGGGGTGTAACAATATCCCTGCGTCCCTGCAACTGCCGAGAGGGGTGGCTGTGGGGCCCACTCCTCCTCCCTCTCCTTACCCACATGCAGAGTAGCACAGGTAGTGGAGTGATGTCTACCTCCTCCAGCACTGTGGGTCTCCTTCGTGCATCACAGTCGCACACTTTATGCTGCCATTCGCTGGCTTCCAATCACCTGATGATGCGAGTCACGTGATCGATCGGGAGTCAGCGAATGGCAGCGAAAAGTGTGCAGCTGTGATGCACGAAGGAGACCCACAGTGCTGGAGCAGGTAAATATTACTCTGGTCCCTGCCCCATTCTGCATGTATATCGGGGCAAGGGATGTGCAGGGGAGGTCGGGTATGGAGGGGAGGAGTTTGGATTCCAGGGGGCCTCATGACATTATCGCAGGGGGGCCTTATGGGCTGTTGTTACGTCCCGCCATACTGATGTTCTCCAAAACATCCTATTGTTTTAGTGTCTGAGGTGAACCTTGGGTCAAAAGTTAAATACTTACCTAAGGAGAGGGACGCCTCTTCCTATTCTCTGCCCATCAAGGGTAATGAATATGGTGGGAAAGAGGAAGGAATGGGAGGGTGATAGGAGAGGAACTAAAGAGTGATTATGGGAAGCGGGGGAATGAGTAGAGGAACGGACAATGGACTGTAGTATGTGGATCCAGCATGAATATACCTCTGTTCTTACTGTACCTAGGATAGCTTTGCCTTCGGGTCAGGTATCCTTTAGCCCTTTAGCAGCCAATTTATTTAGATGCTTGCAAATGCTCCAGGCCAATTTATTTTTGTGCATTTTTTTGAATTTCTTACTTATATTTCTCTGCTTCTAACTAGTACTGCTGTAATATGTATTTATTATAGCCACTTGTCAATAGACCGAGCCTCTTAAAGAGGAACTTCAGCCTAAAGAAACGTACTGTCATTAAGTTACATTAGTTATGTTAATTAAAATAGATAGGTAATATAATCTCTTACCCACCCTGTTTTAAAAGAACAGGCAAATGTTTGATTTTATGATGGCAGCCATCTTTTTGGTTGAAAGTAGGTGACAGGGAGCATGAGACACAGTTCCAACTGTCCTGTGTGCTGATCACCCCTCCCAGTTGCTAGGCAACATGAATAACAACATAGGAAATCCCATCATGCTTTGCACAGCATCAGGGAAAAAAAGCCCGGGCAGTTTTCTTTGATGGGTGGAGCTTAGCTAAAAATTCAGCTAAAAATGATGCTTTGGTAAGAAAAACAAAGTTCTGATACTGTGAAACCATTAAAGAAACACCAAGCCTTTTCAGTTCTGCTGAGTAGCTTTTTAGTCCGGAGGTTCACTTTAAGCCAGTGGGGAGCTGGAGGGCTTTGTGGAATTAAGTGGGGACGCCCTCGCTTGCCTTCAGTCCAGAAAACTACAGAGGTCGGTAAGAGATCAGTCACTATGTTAAGTGGCCACAAGGACATTTGAGTAGGCTTAAGAACAAGTATCCGCTGATTTCTCAAAGTGTGGTTAAATTGTTTGTTTGTTTTTATGGACACTATCACTGTAATTTATTGGTTCCCAGCAAGCTTATGAGCAGTGGTGAATGGACATTATATTTTTCAGTAAGCGCTTATGGTTCACAGGAGGAAGGTGAAACAACTTTTTAAAGGGACACCACAGTATTCATAATATATTAGAAACCAGCACTGTTTATAAACCGTGTTCCACCATTCATGTAATCTTGCTAGATGGGATATAATGAGTGCAATAGAATAGGATAATATATGGGGGGGGGGGGGGGTTTCAGGTGTGTTTGTATAAGATTTTAAATACACTATTTGTGAAACATAATTAGATTGTCCAGTGTTTGTTATTTAATGTAAGTATACTGTGATATGCATAGACAGCTAGTGTGTTTAATACTTATCAATAGAGGTCAGCGTGTGACAATAATACAGGGAGTGCAGAATTATTAGGCAAGTTGTATTTTTGAGGAATAATTTTATTATTGAACAACAACCATGTTCTCAATGAACCCAAAAAACTCATTAATATCAAAGCTGAATATTTTTGAAAGTAGTTTTTAGTTTGTTTTTAGTTTTAGCTATTTTAGGGGCATATCTGTGCGTGCAGGTGACTATAACTGTGCATAATTATTAGGCAACTTAACAAAAAACAAATATATACCCATTTCAATTATTTATTTTTACCAGTGAAACCAATATAACATCTCAACATTCACAAATATACATTTCTGACATTCAAAAACAAAACAAAAACAAATCAGTGACCAATATAGCCACCTTTCTTTGCAAGGACACTCAAAAGCCTGCCATCCATGGATTCTGTCAGTGTTCACCATCAACATTGCGTGCAGCAGCAACCACAGCCTCCCAGACACTGTTCAGAGAGGTGTACTGCTTTCCCTCCTTGTAAATCTCACATTTTATGATGGGCCACAGGTTCTCAATGGGGTTCAGATCAGGTGAACAAGGAGGCCATGTCATTAGTTTTTCTTCTTTTATACCCTTTCTTGCCAGCCACGCTGTGGAGTACTTGGACGCGTGTGATGGAGCATTTTCCTGCAGGAAAATGATGTTTTTCTTGAAGGATGCAGACTTCTTCCTCTACCACTGCTTGAAGAAGGTGTCTTCCAGAAACTGGCAGTAGGACTGGGAGTTGAGCTTGACTCCATCCTCAACCCGAAAAGGCCCCACAAGCTCATCTTTGATGATACAAGCCCAAACCAGTACTCCACCTCCACCTTGCTGGCGTCTGAGTCGGACTGGAGCTCTCTGCCCTTTACCAATCCAGCCACAGGCCCATCCATCTGGCCCATCAAGACTCACTCTCATTTCATCAGTCCACAAAACCTTAGAAAAATCAGTCTTGAGATATTTCTTGGCCCGGTCTCGACGTTTCAGCTTGTGTGTCTTGTTCAGTGGTGGTCGTCTTTCAGCCTTTCTTACCTCGGCCATGTCTCTGAGTATTGCACACCTTGTGCTTTTGGGCACTCCAGTGATGTTGCAGCTCTGAAATATGGCCAAACTGGTGGCAAGTGGCATCTTGGCAGCTGCACGCTTGACTTTTCTCAGTTCATTGGCAGTTATTTTGCGCCTTGGTTTTTCCACACACTTCTTGCGACCCTGTTGACTATTTTGAATGAAACGCTTGATTGTTCGATGATCACGCTTCAGAAGCTTTGCAATTTTAAGAGTGCTGCATCCCTCTGTAAGATATCTCACTATTTTTTGACTGTTTCTGAGCCTATCAAGTCCTTCTTTTGACCCATTTTGCCAAAGGAAAGGAAGTTGCCTAATAATTATGCACACCTGATATAGGGTGTTGATGTCATTAGACCACACCCCTTCTCATTACAGAGATGCACATCACCTAATATGCTTAATTGGTAGTAGACTTTCGAGCCTATACAGCTTGGAGTAAGACAACATGCATAAAGAGGATGATGTGGTCAAAATACTCATTTGCCTAATAATTCTGCACTCCCTGTAGAGGACCTCTGCTTTCAGTTTCTATATTTTCTGCTACCAGAGAAAGAGATCGAAGTATTCCAAGAATTTAGAGCACAACAAGTTCTACCGACAGAGGTAAAAAGCAGAGCACTTATCACAAACGAGATAACTCTATTGAAGCTGCTAATGGGTTAAGGAGGCTGCAAGGCATCAGCAGTGAGGACCTGGCCACCACTGACAGGTTGCAGCAGCAGCTCTGTATCCTTAATGTACATTTTCAAATTACATTTCTGAGAAATACAAGTGAAACTGAATCTGAGCTGGGGCTTTAATTTGATGCTACCATTATGTAGCTACCTTTCTTTTCTCATATTACCAGCACATCTTTTCCAAGCCACTACTCGAAAATAGAGCCAGACACAAGAACAGTATGGGGTGGCTTCAGAAAATATGTCAAGCTGTTACTCAGCTTTTATCCAAATCCATACAATTAAAGTATGCGGAGGAGCAGCGAGATAAAAGCCTGGAATTAACAAATTGCATATAACAGACAGTAACCTAGAACACCTTTAATGCTTCACTTCCATAACATTCAGTGTGTTACACAATGTCCCCCCGAGGCACTGATCTTACAGATAAAGTAGGGATTCTCCTTAGCTAGATTTACAAAAGAATTGGCTGCAATGGTGCTTAAGTAGCTATCATAGTTGGGGATGGTCAACAAGATTTGCAAGCCAATTCCATGAATCTTGGAATTAGGACAATTGAATTCACTTCCTGACAACTTTGATTGGTCCAATTACAAGCTGCATGTGATGTGCACTAAATCTGCATGTATGCTAGAATTATTTGCAAACCCAATGAGAAAGGCGTATCTAGAGGGGAACAGGCATGGCTCATGCCATGGGCACCACAGCACCATGGGCTCCATGCCCGCCCCTGTGCTGTGCTGCCCTGCCTGCTCCCATGCCTCCCCATCACTCAGATCATATTCATTCTGTTATCTGGGGAACATGGCTACTTAATTTATGTTTATAGTACACTTGGCTAATTGTTTTATCTTGACCAACCTGGCTATTTATAAAAACAGGGAACACCAAGAGCCCCAATAGTGTAATTCGTACTGGACAAGGTGGCAATAAGTTTGTATTGCTAGATACTCACAAGTCAGGGTCACCAGCAGGCAACCACTGTAAAGGCAGGTGGGGAGATTGTCCTGACCCCACTCAGGATTAAGAAGTAGCTCTCTGTAGACAGGAAGAAAGGGTAGCAACCTTCCACCAAGGGTGGACTCAACATTGTATACAATGAACAGAGGCGTCAAAAGTATAAGATTAGATTAAATGAGCTTAAAAACCAACTTAAATGGCAAAATTGAAGGAGGAGGTGGTGGTCTTACCTCCCTCAAGCAGACATGACAACGACTGCGATTCAGACAGTCAAACACATTTATTAGGAACTCCAAAAAGAAATGCAACATGTTTCGCAGGTTCAACCCCGCTTCATCAGGCAATATAGGGAGGAATATCAAACAATCTGCACAAGGATTCAAGTTAAGCGCTTAACTTGAATCCTTGTGCAGATTGTTTGATACTCCTCCCTATATTGCCTGATGAAGCGGGGTTGAACCTGCGAAACGCGTTGCATTTCTTTTTGGAGTTCCTAATAAATGTGTTTGACTGTCTGAATCACAGTCGTTGTCATGTCTGCTTGAGGGAGGTAAGACCACCACCTCCTCCTTCAATTTTGCCATTTAGGTTGTTTTTTAAGCTCATTTAATCTAATCTTATACTTTTGGCGCCTCTGTTCATTGTATACAACCTGGCTATTTAATTTGTTTATCATGAGGCATCTGGCTACTTGATAATTTTATCTGGAGGTGTGTGACTGGTTCGTGCAATTTCAGTATTTGCCATAGGTGCTATATTACTCAGATACTCCCCTGCTGCCATGCCACACCCCTACATCTTCAGCAACACCACTGCCACACCCCCATATCTTCAGCAATACCACTACCAAACCTCCATTCACTGGTATACATAATTCATGACCAAAATAATTATTTTTATTTCAAATCCCTTCTCTTTTGCCTATATTAGCATTCAAATGAGTCAGAAAATAATTTCAATATTGGATGTAAAGTTGTGAATAACATAAAATGTGTACACATGGAGAATTGCTGTTGGGTACAGGGATCAGGATTCGATCACCATGGAAACAGTTCAGGGCTGAGTCCTGTACAGATGTTTTATATGGGGGGGGGGGGGGGTGAGTAAGAAAACAGTGCCGTCAGCCTGTGTTTCGACTAAGACAAACCGCCAGTCTGGATCTTTCGGGAAGGATCATGGGCCGCAGTGTACATGCTAAATTATCAAGAAAATGTAGCAGTGAAGAATGTCTCACACTCGCTGCTAGTTTGAACCTCAGTCTCTAAAAGCAGACCTAAACTCTTGCACGGGAGACAGGAATACACATAGAAATCCACCCTGCGTGTGTTTATACAGAACAGCCTGTCTAATTCTCAGCAAGTAATCACAAGTGTGATTTGGGCTGGCAACTCTGTTCCACGGCTGTACCTAGTTATATGCTAATATGGAAACACAGGAGGCTAACTCTTTCTCTGCTCCCATCTCCCATGAAACCAAGAAGTAGACACTGCAGATTTTTTTTGTAGTAGTAGTTCTGTAAGCTGTAACAATTTTTTTTCTTTAAGGCCAGTTTTACATATATTTTTGCCTTGGGGTGGGGATGCAATGCTCCTGGCGCATGCCACTGCAATACAAAAATGAAAAACATACGACCCTGCGGCAGAGTGCGCCGGCAGGGTCATATGTATAGTGATACCCCCCGATCAGTGATGTACTCCCTGCTGGGCAGGAAGTACTGCACTGAAATTCCCTGGGATTCCCGTTGGTCCACGCATGTGTGCCACAACGCACTGAACTCTATCAGAACTCTATCGTTTACACTACATGAATCACCTATAGACTTACATTACCCCAAGCACTGTGCATTACAGTAACACGCTGTTGCCCTTGCGTTGGCTCGAATACTTCTGGTGCACTGCATAGGTGTGAAAGTCTCCATCAACTTTCATTGCTTTTGCGGCCCCTTGTGGCGAAGTAAGCTTACGCAATCCAAGAATTACCTGCTAGTTTGTATAAGGGGCCTCAAGATTACTATGCTATTGCTCATCTTTTAGCGCAGAGTGGAAGTTCTGGGTAGTGTTGAGCTGAAATTTTCGAAATTTCGCGTTACTATAATTACGCATGCGAAATTTGCTATTACGATGCGAAATTATGGTAGCGTGATTGCCATTAAAATCGTAATTGAAAATACCGTAAGCGTAATTTTCAAAGCGTAATTTCGCGTTTCGTTCATAACGTAATTTCGTGTTAAACCATAACGTAATTTCGCATTTCTTCGCAATTTCGCAAATTTCGTAATTACTTGTTAGCAGGGTTGCTCGCGAATTTTCGCCAAAGGCATTTTCGTCTGCATGGCGAATTTTGATGCGAAATATCACTACATGGCGAATTTTATATGCGAAATAGCATTCCGTAACGCGAAAACCATGCGAAAGTTAACGCTTACAGTAATATGAACTATCGCGAAATTGCGTTATGTAACTACGCTTACAAACGGTTGCATGCAAGGCAAACGTAATTTCGCGATACCCACTGTAATGCGAAAATTACGCGAAAATTACGCGAAAATTACGCTTACGCGGAATTCCGCGAAATCCTTCTTCATTACGATTATGTACTTACGGCCATAATCGTAATTACACTAATTACGCGAAATTTCGCGAAATCGTAATTAAGTCATTATGCTCATCTCTAGTTCTGGGTTTTGGTCTGCTTTAAGTAGGAGTACTTCAGCAGATACAGTAGGAGGATGAGGCCTCCCACCTCAGTCAATCAATAATAAAGCTGGCTTCCTTTATCTAGTTAAACCTTGCTGAATGGCAACAATCTCTCTGCTGCTCCGTAACGTCATAGACAATCAGACGTCCAGGATGGGATCACCTCAAATACACCCACTAATGTGATGTGTGGCTTGTGATCTGCCGGCAGCATTGAACAAATTCTGCCTTGTTAAAGGGACCTGGTGAGGTCCTGAAACATTGGCGTTTTAGTTTTTCTTGGAATAAAAATACATTTGAGGGAAGTGCCAGCTTTATTATTGACAGATTCTCAACTGGCCACTAGAACTAAGAACTATCTACTAAAGGTAAAGCAATCAGAACTGAATTTATAACTTAAAGGAAAAGGGTAATTATAAATGAAATGTATTGAAAATAGCCTTTTGACAGCCTCCCAAAGGTCACACATACACAAAGCACTGAGTTTCTTAACTTCTTGCAGACTGCGTTGATTGAAATCTACTTCCTGCAGGTGGCTGCGCAGCTCTGACAGGACGTGGATTTCAACTTCCCCACTGCACGTTAACGGCGCTACAGCCGATTGCTTCAATCTCTCCCATCGCCACAGGCCTCTTTCTCTGCCATTGGCAGAGCTCTGTGAGCCGGTCAGGAGACTATTTCATTGGCTCCTGACTGCGTGATCACTGTGAGCCAATCACATTGGCTTACATTGATGGACGGGGGCGTGGCTAGCCCCAAAGATCAGTGGCACATGCCCCTAATCTATTCTGGGGTGCCCCGGACGTCCCTCAGGCAAAATAGAGGTACAACAGCACTAAGCATAGCACCACACAGTACCCAGCATGGCATTACAGCACCTAGCGTGCCCCATAGAGGTACCATAGCACCCAACATGACACCATAGCACCCAGCATGGCACCACAGCACATAAAAATGGGGGTATGCTGGGTACTATGGTGCTTCTATGTGGGCACATTGGGTGCTGTGAGACCTTTATGGGGGCATGCAGGGAGCTGTGGTTGTTCTATGGGGGCATGCTGGGAGTTGTGGCGCCTCAATGGGAGGCCTGTGGAGCATGGGAGGGCGTCCACTAGAAGGTCAGGGAATGATATGGGGGAATGGCAGCAGGCCAGCTCACCCAGCAGAAAGCCAGTATTGCCAGCACTGAAGTTGGGTAACTCTGCCTAGTTATGTTTAAGTGATACTGTCTATTTATGTGATATTCTGCATTTTAGGTTTTTTTTTTTTTATTACTGGAGAGGGGGCTTCATCCAACATTTTGCTCAGCAGGCCCACTTAGACCGCTGTTAAGTTAATGTAATTTTGGCTCCACCCATGACCACACCCACATTCCGGTATATGGAGACACCCATTTTTCGACTGGAGTGTTCAAAAGTGCCCCGGATCTCTTAGGGTCCTAGCAACACCCCTGTTGATGGAGAGGGTCAGGAGCCAAGGAAAGCGGCTCCTGACCGGCGCACAGAGCTCTGCCGTTATAGGTGCGCTGCGTGATCGGTGAGAGCAGCGGGTCTGTGCGGAAATTCAATTGAAAGCGCCGCTTTGTGGTACCAGCAGACTATGGTCCTTAAGGGGCCCAGAGACTGCTGGTAAGCAAGAAGTTAACATCTGAAATGGAAAAAAAATAAATAAATAAATGAACACAGGCAATTTCTAACTCAGTTTTGTACTATAGGTACCATTCCATGGTCCATATGCAATTAACTTTTTTACTGAGTTTTCTCCCAGGAAATAATTTTTTCTCTTCTATTTACAGTAACTTTTCATAAATTTGCAATTTAAAAAGTACCAAAAATAGGCGGAAAAAAAACCTATCAAAACAATTTTAAAGTATTTTTGGTGATTTAAAAGGCATTGTATTTACAAGTTTGAAAATATCACCTAGGAAAAAATTCAGGAGAAAAAGCTACCGTAATTGCATATGGGCCCTTATCTTATATCACCTCTCCATTCAGGTATCTCTTACTATTGTCTTAGGAACCTGGAATTTTACAGGAATCTACAGGTCCGTCTCAAAAAATTAGCATATCGTGATAAAGTTCATTATTTTCTGTAATGTACTGATAAACATTAGACTTTCATATATTTTAGATTCATTACACACAACTGAAGTAGTTCAAGCCTTGTATTGTTTTAATATTGATGATTTTGGCATACAGCTCATGAAAACCCCAAATTCCTATCTCAAAAAATTTGCATATCGTGAAAAGGTTCTCTAAACGAGCTATTAACCTAATCATCTGAATCAACTAATTAACTCTAAACACCTGCAAAAGATTCCTGAGGTTTTTAAAAACTCCCAGCCTGGTTCATTTCTCAAAACCGCAATCATGAGTAAGACTGCCGACCTGACTGCTGTCCAGAAGGCCATCATTGACACCCTCAAGCAAGAGGGTAAGACACAGAAAGAAATATCTGAACGAATAGGCTGTTCTCAGAGTGCTGTATCAAGGCACCTCAGTGGGAAATCTGTGGAAAGGAAAAAGTGTGGCAGAAAACACTGCACAGCGAGAAGAGGTGACCAGACCCTGAGGAAGATTGTGGAGAAGGACCGATTCCAGACCTTGGGGGATCTGCGGAAGCAGTAGAAACATCTAGAGCCACCGTGTACAGGTGTGTGCAGGAAATGGGCTACAGGTTCCGCATTACCCAGGTCAAGCCACTTTTGAACCAGAAACAGCGGAAGAAGTGTCTGACCTGGGCTACAGAGAAGCAGCACTGGACTGTTGCTCAGTGGTCCAAAGTACTTTTTTCGGATGAAAGCATCTTTTGCATGTCATTCGGAAATAAAGGTGCCAGAGTCTGGAGGAAGACTGGGGAGAAGGAAATGGTAAAATGCTTGAAGTCCAGTGTCATGTACCCACAGTCAGTGAGGGTCTGGGGTGCCATGTCAGCTGCTGGTGTTGGTCCACTGTGTTTTATCAAGGGCAGGGTCAATGCAGCTAGCTATCAGGAGATTTTGGAGCACTTCATGCTTCCATCTGCTGAAAATCTTGATGGAGATGAAGATTTCATTTTTTCAGCACAACCTGGCACCTGCTCACAGTGCCAAAACCACTGGTAAATGGTTTACTGACCATGGTATTACTGTGCTCAATTGGCCTGCCAACTCTCCTGACCTGAACCCCATAGAGAATCTGTTGGATATTGTGAAGACAAAGTTGAGAGACGCAAGACCCAACACTCTGGATGAGCTTAAGGCCGCTATCGAAGCATCCTGGCCCTCCATAACACCTGAGCAGTGCCACAGGCTGATTGCCTCCATGCCACGCCGCATTGAAGCAGTCATTTCTGCAAAAGGATTCCCGACCAAGTATTGAGTGCATAACTGAACATAATTATTTGAAAATACTTTTCTTTTATTGGTCGGATGAAATATGCTAATTTTTTGTGATAGGAATTTTGGGTTTTCATGAGCTATATGCCAAAATCATCAATATTAAAACAATAAAATGCTTGAACTACTTCAGTTGTGTGTAATGAATCTAAAATATAGGAAAGTCTAATGTTTATCTGTACATTACAGAAAATAATAAACTTAATCACAATATGCTAATTTTTTTGAGAAGGACCTGTATAAAACACCAATCTAAAAGGATTCACACTTCATTAGCACAAGAATAGCACAAACCACCACATTGCTTTTTTAATTAGGTCATTATTATTATTCGTATGAAGCTTGCCAATTTAGGTGTTACAAGAGCCATGCTATTTCTTCCTTTTTATATTGTATAATAATTCCATGAAGAAAAGAGGGGTTGATTCACAAAGGTTTCTTATTTTTCACCTTAACTGTAAGAAGAGCTTTACATATGATAAACAAATAAGGGGAGGTATTTTTTGAGATAGACAAGGAAAGATAAATCATGAGTTAAGCCAACTAAGGAGAGAAACATCATGAGTTAAGTTACATAAGCAGAGATAAAGCATGAGCTATGTGATAAATCCTTTAGCAGCCAATTTACTTAAAGAGAGCCCAAGGTGGGCTAAAAAAAAAAAAAGTAGGCTACCTGATCCGCAGGGGATCAGGTAGCCGCAAAAAACGCTGCTCCCCCATCGCTCCTGTGGGCCGCAACCGCCCACTTTCACTCTGGGTCACGCCGCTGCGCTGAGAGACTGTGTTGTCTCTCATAGCGTGCAGGGAGGCGGGGGAGTGGCAGGAGGTGTGGCCAGGGGACCCTGTAAGAACGCCCCTGGCAGGCGTTTTGAAAACAGGGAATTCCCCTCCCCTCTGTTTACCTCCGAGTTAGCGACAAATCTTGTTGTTAAACTCGGAGACGGGGAAAGCTATAGCGCGGCGGTGGGGGGGGGGGGGGCAGAGAGTGGCCAATGGAGGACACAGAGCCATGTCATTAGGCAGAGAACATGGCTCTGTGTCCAATCTGCCCCCCGAAGATCGACCTCGGGTTCTCTTTAAAGGCTTGCAAGTGCTCCAAGCCAATTTGTTTTTGCAATATATTTTAATTTCTTATTTGTTATATTGCCCTGCTTTTAATTAGTACTTCTGTAATGTGTATTTATGGCCACTTGTCACTGGTCGCAGTGTGAGACAATGACAGAGGACTTCTGCTTTCAGTTTCTATATTTTCTGCTAGTAGAAAAAGATCAAAGCATTCCAAGAATTTAAAGCACGAGTGCTGCAGACTGAAGTCAAAAGCAGTGCACTTATGTCAAACGAGATAACGCTATTGAAGCTGCTAATGGGTTAAGGAGAGATAAATAGTGAGTTAATAAGTAAGGATCAGGAAAGCTTTTAGATTCAGTCCCAGAGCGCTGTGAATGATTCTGGGTTGGCCCATCCTACAGGAGGCATCCTACCCTTATGTCTAGTTTGCCTGTGCATAAAAATGGCCAAGCATGCAGGACAATGGAAATCTCTCCTTGCTTCCCCCATTGGTCAATAGCCATAAAGATGTGCTTAGTAATATGTACTCTGGAGCACTCAAGCAAGAGGGCTCAAATGTTAAAATTTGGTGTTAAATGAGTCTTCTGTAGCTGAAAACCCTGTCTTGTATTGATCACATGACCAGAGGTGGCAGAATACTACTGCTGTTACCTGGATTACTTCATCCTGCAGAGACTGAAACGCTAAGAAAACTGTAGCTTACAGCAATGGCAGTGTGTGATGCAGGAATTAGTGTCCAGGCTCCTGCACAAGTACTTAAAAACTAATTTATTTTTATTATTTAACTCTGCAATTGAGTGCCTACACAGATCTAGGAAAACAGTAAAGAGTGATTATTTTCTGCACTCCTGCACCACAAAACTAAAATGAAAGGATTCCAATCCATTCTCAAAGAGGTCATAAAAGACGAAGTTGAGATTCCTGGTGTTATTAAAGTGAACCTTAAGCCTAAAAAAAATGAGTTTTACTCACCTGGGGCTTCCCTCCCTCCCGTCTCTGCCGGCGGCTACTTCCGGTTTCGCTGTCACCGGCCATCAGGCTGGGAACGCGAGTGATTCTTCGCGTTCCCAGCCACAATATCTCTCCCTATGCTGCTATTGCGGCCTTCCTTGCCGCAATAGCAGAATAGGGGGCGATATTGTGGCTGGGAACGCGAAGAATCTAAGAAGAACTCTAAGTTTTAACTCTAAACTCTAAAAGGCTTAAAATCCCTCAGGAGGTGGTGGTGGACTCACCTTCCCGAAGCAGACAAGATACCATCAGTTTTATGACAACAGGTTTATTAATGTACTCCAAAACAAACAGTGCAATGCGTTTCACAGGTATGTTCCCGCTTCCTCAGGCAATAAACAGGAGTACACTGTAAAGACAGAGACAGATAGTGTGTCCTTAGACCAATGTATATGTGTGCAGATGAAAAAGATGTGTGCAAAAAAGGGGGGGGAGGAAGCGGGAACATACCTGTGAAACGCGTTGCACTGTTTGTTTTGGAGTATATTAATAAGCCTGTTGTCATAAAACTGATGGTATCTTGTCTGCTTTGGGAAGGCGAGTCCACCACCACCTCCTGAGGGATTTTAAGCCTTTTAGAACCTTTTATCCTGCTGGCGCCTCTGTTCACTCTTACATTACCAATATCCACCCCTGGTGGAGGGGTGTTGCCCCTTATTTCCTTATCTACAGAGAGCGACTTTTAATCCTGAGTGAGGACAGGTCTAATCTCCTCACCTGCCTATACAGTGGTTACCTGGGCGGTAACCCCAGTTTGTGAGTATATACATTATATACTTTTCATTTCCAACCCCTTGTTTTGCATACTACACTATATTGGGCTCTCTGTATTTCTTTTGTCTAAGTTTTATTATCGCAAGTCGATGGCAGCTGGGCCTGCACGGCTCTGGCTGCATGCGTCCTCATTTGCGTTCCCTTCGCTGAGAGTATATGAGAAAACCCTGTACTGTGCCAGCGCAGGGCACTCTGGGCGCTGAATGAAGAGCACGTGGGAGTGCGAAAGAGGGTGTATGTAGCCAGGGCCGAGTGGGCACAGTGGCCTGGGACTTGGAAGTTGGCAAGAATGAAACTTAGCCACAGTGGAGGACCGGAGGAGTATTCAAGGATGGCCGAGGCACACGGCGGCTGCAAGGAGCTGGCAGAAGCCCCACGTAAGTGAAACTCTTTTTTTTACAATTATTTCAGGTTTACTTTAAGTTTTGCACTTGATACAGGTTTTGCCATCATCTATTGAAACCAATTTGCATTTTTAAATTGTTTTATGTTAAATAAAACTTCCCAAATTAATTCCAAGACAGTTACTGATTTTTTTAATCAACCTTTACTAGTTATCACAATTTACACCCTCTTCTCATCTCTTCCTGCCACCCCTACTGATGAATGCACATAGCGGAGTAGAAATTCCAGTTCCAGTTCACATTCCAGTTCTGTACTCTAACTGGTGCTCTGAAACCTTTCGTGTCATATTAATCATGGACCCCTTTTGCAGGGGCGTAGCAATAGCAACCATAGCAGTTGCTATGCGGCCCTGGAGCAGAGAGGCCCAGGTGGTACTTGATGTATTCACTATTAACTTCTTGTCTTCCTCCACCCTCTGACTTTGCCTTAGTGTCCATATATTCTATATGCAGTGTAGATTGCATGAGAATGTAAATTATTCAGTTAACTCTTATCCATAGGATAGGGGTAGGCGGCATTGCTCAAGTTTGCCTATATCTAATGGACCCATGAAATTGAATATGTTCAATTTCTATCCTTTGGAGGTGGGTGGTGGATGGTTCTCTCTGGGGTAGCCGTCTGCAGCTGTCCTCCTCCCCCAGGGTGCTACGTGTAGGAGCCACCCCTGAGCTGTAAACAGCTTGAGGTGGCCCATGCTTCACTCCCCTTTCTGTGGTGCTCCCAAGTTGTGCCCATTTGGCAGATTCTATACAAAATACATGAACGCCATGCGTTATAAGGTAGGTACCTATACATTGGGAGGCGGGTGTGGATGGCTCTTCCTGGTGGTGACAGAGCTTGGAGGGGTCGCCGACTTCCCGTTTCATGGGGGCAATGGGGGCCTACCCAAGGCGCCCCTGTTAAAATGCTAAATGTTGCGCGGACTAATCCCTGCAGTGCAAAATTTTGCAGTGTAATTAGTTGTAAGAGTCCAAATGAAGAAAGACAGGGTCTCGACCTGGATTTTAGGCCAATTGGCCAGTTTTTATTTGCAGAACCACAGTGCTAGAGCACAACGTTTCGACCAGATGGTCTTTATCAAGTGCTTACCAAGTATTTGTGCAACAATCACATATATAGACAATTAAAACACACCCCACTAAGGGGCGGGCACAACACTTAAAGAGACAAGCCACATTGTATTATTATTATCACAGGAAACATTTTTCGATTATATTCCTCGTTTATGCCATTAGGCGCCAAAGTGCCAAGGTCATCAATCCACCTACTCTCCCTGCGCAACAAGGAGGCTTGGGGGTCCACACCCTCCTGTGAGAACACCTTTTCCAGCACACACCATCTTAGGTCGCCTACTGCATGTCCACATTCGAAAAAATGACGACCCACAGGGGATTCAAATTTATCCTTGGATTTCTCATTATCCTCTTTTTTGTAATTCCTAATGCTACTCCTATGCTTATTTATCCTCCTCCTAGCATCCCTAGTGGTCTGGCCCACGTAGCCCATGCCGCAGGGGCACTTCAGCAAGTAAACAATATTTAACGTTGTACACGAAAAATTTCCTTTAATGTTAATTCTTGTTCCCTTAGTGGTATGTGTGACATTGTCACCACGCATAATTGAGGAACAGTTCTGGCAATTCATACATTGGAAAGTGCCCCTGCGGCGAGGGACAAACGCAGCATCAGCGTTCCTCGAATCCTTTAGGTCAGCCCTCACTAGCTGGTCCCTGACACTTTTCCCTTTCCTGAAAACCATTTTAGGGGGGCACGAAATACCCTAGAGAGCAATGTGTCAGTTTCCACCACTGCCCAGGCACCCAACAGACATCGTCTAATGTCTGTTGCATGATTATCGTACGTCAATATAAATTGTACCCCCTCCTGGTAATCATCTTTTCTCTCTTTCCTCTTTCTCAGCTCCTTTCTATCCATGCTAGCTACATCAGCTGCTATTCTTTCCACCACTTCCTTACGTTGGTAACCCCTTTCTACATACTCATTATTATTATACGCATTTCGTGCCCCCCCTAAAATGGTTTTCAGGAAAGGGAAAAGTGTCAGGGACCAGCTAGTGAGGGCTGACCTAAAGGATTCGAGGAACGCTGATGCTGCGTTTGTCCCTCGCCGCAGGGGCACTTTCCAATGTATGAATTGCCAGAACTGTTCCTCAATTATGCGTGGTGACTATGTCACACATACCACTAAGGGAACAAGAATTAACATTAAAGGAAATTTTTCGTGTACAACGTTAAATATTGTTTACTTGCTGAAGTGCCCCTGCGGCATGGGCTACATGGGCCAGACCACTAGGGATGCTAGGAGGAGGATAAATGAGCATAGGAGTAGCATTAGGAATTACAAAAAAGAGGATAATGAGAAATCCAAGGATAAATTTGAATCCCCTGTGGGTCGTCATTTTTTCGAATGTGGACATGCAGTAGGCGACCTAAGATGGTGTGTGCTGGAAAAGGTGTTCTCGCAGGAGGGTGTGGACCCCCAAGCCTCCTTGTTGCGCAGGGAGAGTAGGTGGATTGATGACCTTGGCACTTTGGCGCCAAATGGCATGAACGAGGCATATAATCTAAAATGTTTCCTGTGATAATAATAATACAATGTGGCTTGTCTCTTTAAGTGTTGTGCCCGCCCCTTAGTGGGGTGTGTTTTAATTGTCTATATATGTGATTGTTGCACAAATACTTGGTAAGCACTTGATAAAGACCATCTGGTCGAAACGTTGTGCTCTAGCACTGTGGTTCTGCAAATAAAAACTGGCCAATTGGCCTAAAATCCAGGTCGAGACCCGGTCTTTCTTCATTTGGACTGTTGTTGCACCCTTGGTGGATACGGGTGTGGACTGGTTGACTCCCTGGTGCTGTATTAAGAAGTGGGGTTGTAGCATCAAGGTTATACCTATAATTAGTTGTAAGACCCTGCATATTCTGGCAAGCGAAAGCAAATGCAAATATGCATGAGCAATGCCTCTTAATTGAGCCAATTAGCCCAGGTTTGCAAAGCCAGATATATCAGGTTTCACTTGGTGCTCGATGCACACACTCTCTTGTTGTTGATTAATTCTGAAATTATTTGCATCTCATTACCATCTCTAGAGTAGCTGAGTGAGGTTGGAAAAGACGCAATACTGATGAGGACTTCCTATTGTAAAAAAAAAGGCCTACTGAACTTCAAGAGTGAACTCTCATCTACAAAGTTTTTCCACTTCACTTCACTCATATCCCCACAATTCCCGTAGCTAAAAAGTGCACTCCACTCTCTGAACAAACATTCTACTCTTTAATCTCCAAATACCACCTCACCTATTTATGCTTTAGATCCTATACTCCTCACTTTTCATTTTCTTTTCTTGCACTAACATCTAATATTAACCTATTCCTTTTCACTGGTATTTTCCATCCTTCCTAAAAAAAAGGTATCACAACACTAATACTTAAAAAGCCATATCCCACAGCCCTCTCCAGTTACCGCTTCTTCCCTTTACATACAAGGTAGTATAAAGACATGTCACTGTAGATTAGCCGGTTACTTTTCTTCCAACTCCCAGATAGATCAACTAAAGTTAGACTTTCAACCTAACCACTCCACAGAGATACCCTTTACCAAAGTAGCCAATGATCTCCTAAATGCAAAGGCCATTGCACCATAATCATAGGTCTTTACACGTGCTCTGCAAATGACACTGTTAACCATGCTTTGCTCCTCCAAAATCTCATCTTTAGTTATCGGGGGTTTTGCTCTTTCTTGGATTTCTTTGTATCTCTACGGAAGGTTTTTCACAGTTTCTCTTATTTGAACCACATGTCCTCTAAACATCCTTGGTCTGTAATGTTTTGCCATTCATAACAATGGTCTTTGGAAATGTATAAAGTCATTCAGATTTCAGAACTACTTAAATGCAGATGATACACAATTCTCCTTCAGCTCTAGACCTTAATGCCCTCTGATCACAAGTCCGGGATTGCCTTTCCGTAATCACCTCTTTCATGACCTCTTGCTTTATTCAAAGTTAAAATGAGTGAAACAGAATTGACTTTTTTTTCACCGTCTCTGTACCTGAAATAGCAATACATGTAAAATAACACCCCTATCACCTCGACATTTGATTCTGCTCTTTCATTTATTTCACACATTCACTTACTACCCAACTATTTAGTCATCTCCATCTCAAAAAGACATTTTGCAGGCAGCCATTCCTCATGCAAGTTGCTAGTGAATTGCTAGTGCATGCCTTAATCTTATCCCACCCTGATTATTGTGACATCATCCTTAGTAACCTACCAATAAACAGACTAGCATCCCCTCAATCCATACTGGGATCTGTTGCTTGATTCATTCACCTCTCTTCTTCTTTAACTGCGACTCTTCTCTATCGAGTGCTTCACCGGTTATCAGTTTACCAGAAGATTCCCTTCAGGCTCCCAACTAAAGCACTGCACAATCTTTCTCTTCCAGATATCACCCGAAATGGCAGCCTCTGCTCACAACCTTCTTCTGTCCTCAAATAGAGTTACCTCCTCATATTTGTGTCTCTTTTCAGTAGCTTTTCCCCTCTTCTGGAATTCCCTCCCAAATACATCCAACCCTTGAAACGTTTAAGTGCACCACTACAACTCCTCTTTTCTGACAACGTTCAAGCTGACCAGGGTCACTCCCTTCAGGTTTTCACCCAACTCTGGTTCTTCCAGAATGTGATTCAGAAACTCATAATCTCTGAATATAAAAGTTGATGTGATAAGTTTTGGGTCCGATTCAGGTTTTACCATCATCCTAGCAAACCTATGATTGATTTGGGCAGTAACATGTTAAACAAAGACCCTAAAATAAATTCTGTTACTTCCTTTGGGATACTTCCAGTGGTATGTAGGCTTGGTGGTGGCAAATGACAGACAGTTATGGAATTCATGTAAAACAATAACGGGAGCAGATTGGTTGTTTGTTTGTTTGTTTTTGTTTTGTTTTTTAGAAAGGTTCAAAAATATATTGTGAATAAAACAATAATAAAAGTAACAATGCTACAACTAATAACAATTATTACTATTAAAGTTGTTTAAAAAAATATTTTTAGGTATCCAGTTTGTCCAGGGCACTGTCTAGCACCAGGGAGGGCATTGGTAAAGATGAACAGCAGTCACATGACCACTATTTTAAGAATTTGCAGCAATTTGTTTTTTTGAAATTGCACAAGAACCTTCTAGTTCTGAGAATAGGATGTTAAATTATCTATTTATTAAAAATCCTATACAGCCTGAAGTGCCACTTACATTTTATTCTGTTACCGTATTGTCACAAAAAGGTTATTGTAATCTGAGGATGTATCAACATTTCATTATACCCATCGAAAGAGCACAAATGCTACTGAGCATGTGCCACATCATGCAGCACATAAATTGACCCCATAATACCTACCAGCAGAACTAGCCTTGCAACCCGAGTTTCCAGCCAAAGGCCAGCAAGGTAAGCAGGCGAACAAGGGTCCTGGTGTGCAATGTCCACTATCTAAGTGGAGATAGTGTTATAAGAAATTTTGTATAGGCTTGCTATACACCAGCATTTTTGCATGTAAGCCTCGCTTCAGGGGCATGAAGAGATAATTTGCATATTCAGCAGTGATGCATTGTGGGAGACACAGTGGCTCACTTAAAGCCCAATTATTGCAAATACTTTCTGTTTTAAAAAGGCAAACTACACTGAGCATTGCTTTTTAGTAGGAGGGCTTTTTGGTCTCTTTCAGTCCCCTATACTTTTGTAGTAGTTTTGGGTCACCTCGAGCTGCTTGGGTATTCTGAAGAAAAAGATGTCAGCAAGGACCAAGCCCACAGCCCAAAGAGTTAAACAAATGGGCAAAAGGACATTGATTTCACTAAAACAAGGAATATCACTTTAAATGTGAGATATTTCAACCATGTTGGAACCCTGGCTCCGTTCCTCCCAAAACCCTCTCAAAGCCGCATGGCCGTCGGGTTCTTACTGAAAAAACGCCATTCTGTTTTCTACTATTGAGAAAAGAGAATGGTTTATTTTCAGCAGGGGATGAGGCTACGCGGGGAACCTGGCGGCCATGTGGCTTTAGGAGGAACAGAGTCAGCAGGCAGGTAAGTATAGGTGAATTTTAGTGACAGTACGATAACAGAAGAAAATGAAAGTGGCACTTCAGGCTGTATAGCTTCTATAAAAATCCTAGTTGGAATTTAAAGGGCCTGTTAAAGCTATATTCATAATCAAGGCAGCCAAAAATCCTACACAATTAAAGCCAATATGCTCCTGGGACACACTGTTTGAATTTGTTAGTGACATGCAATAAAAAAAGCTAACATACACTAACAATAGGCTAACACAAACACGCAGAGCAAAAACGATCATGAATCCGAGCACATATATTTACACTACCTCAAAAACTGGAACGAACTTTAACAGAGGCCAAGGGAGGAAGATGAGGGAGGAACAGAGATGAGATGATGAGCCTGTTAGAGACACACACAACAAAGACACAGTAAAATAAAGAAGGGTAACGATGAATGACAAAACATACAGCATGAATAATAAAGGGCCAAACGCCTAGTGGTTAGGTTCCCAGCATTGGATGCTAGAGAAGTGGACACAACTGCTTAATAGATTGACAATGTGTTATAATAAAACTCCTTGAAAATATATAACTGCCCCACACACACACAATTTAATTACTTAATTCACATTCATATATTTTTAAAGTTGTTTACTGTATATACTCGTGTATAAGTCTAGAAATGTAGGTCTGATGCACTAAATAAAAGTATAGGGGTTGACTTATACAGGAGTCATGAGCACACTGAGTAATGTGTGTACTATTAGTAACATTCCCATTTGCAGCAATTTACCCAGTGGTAAGTGACACTTTCTTGATAAAGGAAATGCCAAAAAAACACAGGTCTAAACATCCTGGCCACAACAATTAACAAGGAAAGGGGGCGGGGGGGGGGGATACTGGGCTGCAGGAAGGGGAGTGAATAATTGCTGCACTTGGGGGCCTGGAGGTACTGGCTGCACTTAAGGGACAGGAGGGGTTAATGGCTGCAACACTGTATGCAGTGCAGTCATTAACCCCTCCTGGTCCCCAGGTGCAGCTGTTAATTCTTCCTGGTTCCCAAGTGCAGCCATTAACTTTGCTGGGTAGACTTATAGTTGAGCCAATCAAAAATTACAGCTTAAGAGGGTGACATATTGTAGTCGACTTATATTCAAGGATATATGGTTATTTAGCAAGTTTAATTTAAAAAAGTGTCATTGTTACTAGTTGAAAATTGCCATACAACATCAGGATGTTTAAGACATGCAAACACAGTAAAAGATTTAGCAGCAGAAAATACTACAGACGATCCTACAAGAGTGCTCAGGTAGTAGCTGTGGTGTGAGGTTGTGACCATTAAGTTTCATTAGAATTTTAGGTTCTCAACATTTCCGTTTCGCTTTTTCTATTAGGTGCGACTAGATTCTAGGTAAAGAATACAAACTACTTAAAATATTTAGACAGATTGGAGCTATCCACAAGAGTGGACAGTCCTAAGAAATCAAAACTCAAGATCACCTAACCATCAAATGGGAGCTATCAGCCTGTGGCTTACTCTACCAACCACTAGAGGACACTGTTGGAGGACAAAAGAAGGAGTGCATTTTCAGTCTAATATAAAGCAGGTCTCCTATATTCCAGCAGTGCTCTATTGTGGTAGACCAGAAGTATCTGCTGCATTGAAAGCAGGGCCGGTTCAAGTAACAATTGGGCCCTAGGGCAAAATTAGCCTGGGGGCCTGAGCTGGCTACTGACCGTCCCCCAATTAACTCCCAACTTAACAGACTCTGCAGAGTCCCTGGGGAGCAACAGTTAAGATGGGGGAGGGACATCTTGGGGGCCCCTACAGGCTCTTGGGCCCTGGGGCAATTGCCCATTTTTTCCTATGGTAGCTCCGGCCCTGATTGAAACAACAAAAACTACAGATCTGCAGGCTAAGAGCTGTAAAAATCACACGCGCTCCTCCACTTTCCATTGTCTTTTTCAAAACTACAACTGCATTTATTCTTAAAGAGGAACTGTAGTGAAAATAGCATTATGAATAAAATGATGTATTGTTTACAATATTCATTGATAGATTATTTAGTCAGTGTTTGTCCGTTGTAAAATCGTTCCTCTCCCTGATTTACATTCTGAAATGTATCAATGGTGGTGATATCTTTAGTTCTGCCAGGTGATCTGTACAAAATGTTCGTTACTCAGAGTTCTATGAACAGAGGGAGATTCTGCTTGCTTGGCAATTGGAAAAAGCTTTTATTTCCCACAATGCAACAAGGTTCACTGACAGCAAACTGTCCGGATCTTTTTCATGACTTCACACTGTGGGAGGGATTTCGCCCCAGTATCAGCCACACAGACCTCCCTGGTGGTCTATTGGAGAAAAGGTTAAGATTTCTTGTGAGAAAAAGGGTATCAGTCACTTATTAGAATGAAGTTCAATCCTCGGTTAAAGTTCCTCTCTAAGTCAGTGATTCAATTCACAAATGTCTATCGCCACAGACAACAATACATCATCTTCTGCAATGGTCATGGCCTCCAATACTTAAAGGATACCCGAACTGACATGTGACATGATGAGATAGACATGTGTATGTACAGTGCCTAGCACAAAAATAATTATGCTGTGTTTCTTTTTTTCTTTCTCTGCCTGAAAGAGTTATATATCAGGTATGTAAGTGGCTGACTAAGTCCTGACTCAGACAGGAAGTGACTAAAGTGTGACCCTCACCGATAAGAAATTCCCCTTTTTTTACCTCTTTCTTGCTCTCAGAAGCCATTTTCTGCTAGGAAAGTGTTTTATAGTTGGAATTTCTTATCAGTAAGGGTCACACTGTAGTCACATCCTGTCTGAGTGAGGACTGAGTCAGCCACTTACATACCTGATATTTAACTCTTTCAGGCAGAGAAAGAAAAAAAGGAACACAGCATAGTTATTAGTGTGCTAGGCACTGTACATACACATGTCTATCTCATCATGTCACATGTCAGTTCGGGTATCCTTTAATGTTCATTTAGGAAGCCAAAGCAAACAGCAGCCATGTTTAACACCCTGGTAAGTCTACAAATGGAAAAGGCTGTCTGTGACAATGACAAATCTACTACCAAAGTAATAAAGGAAATCCACACAAAACAACATACTTGCTGCTTTAAGCTGGCCACTAACGGTCCAATTTCTAGCGAAAAATCGTTCGAGCGATCAGAAATTCTGATCGGATTGGTTGTAAATAATCTCAATTGGTGGACACAATCGATTATGAACGAGTGAAAAAAATGTCGCCCGAATGAATTTTCGTCGAACGAAAATTTGGATTTTCTTGGTGGTCGTGATAGATAGGAAGCAATGATTGGTTAGTTGATGGTGTAGTGAACGATTTTTCGTCCAATCAGAATTTCTGATCGCTCAAACGATTTTTCGCTAGAAATTGGACCGTTAGTGGCCACCTTTAGGCTAATGACTACTAGTATTGATTGCACAGAGTAATGTCAATGATTTTACCAGTCAAAATTCATTACAGCAAAATGTCACACGCTACTTAATCAAAGAAAACTGAATTTAAAATAGATTTCAACACAGAGAGAACTTTTAAGTAATTTAAAATAGGCGTTTCGAATATGGTTAAGGAAAAAAAACCTTAGAAATGATGCAATACCGTAAAAAAAGATAAATACTGAATAGGGATGATCAATGAGATGTAAATAATTTCCTCTTGCAATCAAACCTCATGCAAATTAGCTTGAAAATGGACCAATCAGGACAACTTCCTGCCATTGTATATTATTCCAAGTTCAAACTGCATAAGATTTACATGAAGATTAAATGCAAGGAGAAATTATTTGCATCTCATTGATCATCCATAATACTAAAGGCAATAAAAATTTGCTTAAAGAGAACCCAAGGTGGGTTTCTGACACCAATATTAGGACATAGAGGCACATTCGGCATACAATGCCCAGCCTCTGTGTGCTTATAGCGCGCCCCCAGGCTCCCCCCCGCGCTCTGCTGTCCCCCAATACAAAAACTGCCACGCTAGCGACACGCAGATTGTCGCTAGCTGGCTGTTTACATTGATGCTGTCATTTACCTTCGCTCCCCCGTCTCCTGCATATTGCCGATCCCCGCCTGCGTCCCTTCCCTCCTTGCCTCTATAAGCCGATTGGAGGAAGCTTACGGAGGCAGGGAGGGAAGGGATGCAGGCAGGGAATGGCGATATGCAGGAGGCGGTAGAGCGAAAGTAAATTACAGCATCAATGTAAACTGCTAGCGACTATCTGAGTGTCGCTAGCGTGGCAGTTTTTATATTGGGGACAGTAGAGTGCAGGGGGGGGGGTGCCTGGAAGCGCACTATGAGCACACAGAGGCTGGGCATTGTATGCCGAATGTGCCTCTGTGTCCTAATATTGATGTCAGAAACCCACCCCGGGTTCTATAAATTGTGGGGAATTAAAATTCAACTGTATAAACAGCTTCAAAGGTTATTTGTCCATCTACTACTCTGCCAACCTACACATGGAAAAAATGTGCATATCTTCGTCAGCTGTATTATTTTTTACACCAAAATACTGCCCATGAGATGAGACCCTCTCTCATCTACTATGTCAGTGCAACCGTGGATCAGGGAGGTGAAAGCAAGTTCAAGTATTTACAAAGTGATGATAAACACACAATAATACACAAGCACAAGCGTGTACACACCACACTGGTAAATGTAAATAAATATAATTAATACAGGTAGCTCTGCTCTTTTCATGGAACATTGTAATGGGTACAATGGGGTGTGCTCACTAAATATCAACAAAATGTAGGTGCTCAGACAGCGTGGACACTAACTATGTAATGTACACCAAACAGTTTACATACAGTAACTGGCATTATACTTACATAACGAGTGTTACACAAAGTATGCATTGTGTGATGGACACGAGCTACGCAAAGTGCATAAGGGCCCTTATTCAATTTGCTTTTTCCCTTAGGCAATACTTACACACCAGGATCAATAAAATGCTTCTTCAGCCATTAGGAATGCCTAAAAATACTAATGTTGCCAATTCTTTTTTACCTACTTTTTGGTAGTTTCCAATTGCAGAGTACTGAAAAATTGTTTTAAACAGAAGTTGAAAAATGATCTCCTACGAGAAGTGAAGTGAATAAGGGCCAATGAGCATGAGTCATTGAAATATAGATATACTGCACACACACAGCGCGGTGCTCCAGTAGCAGGGCCACTGCTCCGTGCATGTTACGGTAGTAGTGCCACGCTACTTGAGTACCGTGGACACACACGCTAGGCTAATATAACCATGCACTATGTGCGCACTGTAAACTAACCCGTGCTGTGTGTGCACGGTATATTTACCGCAGTTTGATGAATCAAGGTGATAATATATTATCACCTTGATCGAACGCAAACTTTTCCGGTAGTTCGGTTCGCCCCCATAGTGCATCATGAGGGTCAACTTTGATCCTCTACATCACAGTCAGCAGGCACATTGTAGCCAATCAGGTTACACTTCCTCCTGGAGCCACTCCCCCCGCCCCCCCCCCCTTATAAAAGGCAGGCAGCGTCAGGCTTTTCACTCACGCGTGTGCCTGCATTAATTAGAGAAGGGAAAGCTGCTGCAGACTCTCATAGGGAAAGCTTAGTTAGGCTCTTGTAGGCTTCTTAGCTTGCTCCTTGCTGATTCTTATTGCTAAAAAAGCACCTCACAACAGCTCTTTTGAGAGCTAATCTTGTTCTTGTGGTCTATTTTTTTTTGTGTGTGTCCCACTGACACTTGTGTTGCATAGACAGCCTTCGTAATTCCTACTGTGTGTGCCACTGCCAGGCCCAGCACATTCAGTGACTACCTGTGTGTGTGACAGGTGCACATTGTAATACCCATCACTGCATATACCTACTTACCTGTTGTTCACAGTACACCCACTTACCGACGTGAGTGCGCGCAGTGTCACTGTGCCTGTCTGGTACCTGTCTGCGTGTGACAGGTGCACATTGTAATACCCCTCACTGCATATACCTAGCTGTTGTGTTCAGTGCACCCACCTCATCCCTGCATATACCTAGCTGTTGTGTTCAGTGCACCCACCTCATCCCTGCATATACCTACCTGTTGTGTTCAGTGCACCCACCTACCTTCGTGAGTGCACGCAGTGTGATATAACACTCCGTGCATTCCTGTTAACTGCACCTGTGTGACTGCACATTGTATTAGTCAAGTCGGTGCATACCTTTCACTTCATCCCCCCCAATATGGACAAAACAAAAGGCAGAGGCAGGCCACCTGGCAGGTCTGTTCGAGGTCGTGCTGTCATGATTTCGTTCGGCCCTCGACCAAAGTACAGTGTTCAGAAGAAGGCACGTGCCATCAACCCCCAATATTGTCAGGATGTAGTTGACTATTTAACACAGAACACCTCATCTTTCTCAGCTTCCGCACAGAAGCGTGACATATCTTCCTCCTCCTGCTCTGATTCTGGCACCCCACTTAACACTCAGTCGGCCGCCACCACCAAAGTGCCATCACCCCAGGGCTCAGCGGTGTGGAAATTTTATTGTGTGTCTGCCTCAGATGAGAGTAATGCCATCTGTACTCTCTGCCACCGAAAATTGAGCTGTGGAAAGACCAAGAACCGCGTAGGGACAACAACCTTACGAAGGCACATGATTACAAAGCACAAACTGCAATAGGATGACCACCTGAGGAAAAGCAACACACAAAAGCAAAGCCACACACTGCAGTGAAAGATACCAGGCCGCAATTTTTTCTCAAAAAAGGCGATACCTAAACAGTACCGCGATGTTGAAAGGCAAGTGGTGACATCTCTGGCACACAGCGTTGGGTCAAGGGTCCATCTGACCACGGATGCCCCCACACACAGCATCTCTGCCTGCACGCCGTGTGACTGCCTGCCCCAAGACTAAGTCAGTCCCCACACAGCATCTCTGCCCGCAGGGCGGTTGACTGCCTTCTCCGCCACCACCACCAAGGTCCAGGACTCCAGGTGGATTCCTATATTTTTTATTATAGCTAGCAGCGGCCGCTATAATATTTTTTCTAGTGCGCGTACATGCCTGCCTAATTTTTCTGGCTGCACTGCAGCTGCAACAACAAAACAAAAGGCATGTACATGTGCCAATTCCCCTTCGTGATCATTACCTTGCTGGGGTGAAATGGCTTGCGTATCACAATGAAGCAATGACCGCCGGCTATGTGAGTGTCTCGGGGGGGGCACATCGAAGATAATAAGGCCGTTGCTTCATTGTGGTCAGACCAAATTTGATCAGCTGGACAGTCACTGTTGTTCTATCATTGAGCTACCACAGCCCAGCGACCATATGGGCTTGAAAACCACCACGGCCTGCACTCTCGCCATGGTGCGCACCAGTCCAGCACGGCCATCACTACACAAACAGCTGTGAGTTTGGGGTGTCAGTGTGAAGCAGTACTCTAATTACACTCCCTGATTGATGTATACGCATGCAAGATGTTTTAAAGCACTTTAGGCCTGCAATTTAGCATTCAATGTGATTTCTGCCCTTAAAATGCTGCTTTGCGTCCAATCCGGATATTTCCCGGGGACTTTTGGCATCCATCCCACTCCGCCATGCCCCCCTCCAGACCCCTTGAAACATCTTTTCCATCACTTTTGTGGCCAGCATCAATTTTTCTAGTTTTCAAAGTTCACCTCCCCATTGAAGTCTTTTGCGGTTCGCAAAAGTTTGCGCGAATCGAACGTTTAGCGAAGGTTCGCGAACCAGATTCGTGAACCGAAAATCGGAGGTTCGGGCCATCTTTAGTCTTCTGTCCCTGTCCATAGCCATCTTTGTTCCCACATCCGTCCCTCACCCTAGGAGCGTCTTATGGTTAAAAAAAATACAGTAAATACACACCTATCGGGTATATTCACTAAATATCAGTAAAATACCAGGTGTGCATGTGAGTTTTACTGATACCGTATTTAGTGAATACACTCCTTTTCCCTCCAAGATGTAAGCTGTCATATTTTATTTGTATAGCAGTGCTTCTGTTCGGTTTGCTTTTATTGAACATTAGAGGAACACAAGCAAAGGCTAGTTTTTCCCTAATGTTAAAGTATTTTCAAAAGGCATCAAGCCAAAATAAAAACAAGCAAACAGTTATAAATCAAGAAAATAATGTTGGCCTTCACTGTCATACAATATCTGCCTGGTGCACTCCAGAGACTCACTGCCTATGATAGATGCATTAATTATACTGCCTCAGGGATGAGCATTACTTCACTGAAAACGAGAAAAACAGCACAAATGTCAGAGATCGCAAACTGGGAAATGCCAATTGAAAACAGAAAACTGAATTACAATACAAATTGCAATACTTTAAAGCAAACTTGTATCAAAATTGGACTAGGTAAGTTACATTTGTGAACCCACATAAGGAGTGAGAATAAGAATTTGTCTACTACGTTTGTAGCTTTTTAAAGTCAAGTGTGAAATCTGTGTCCTTTATGGGTGGCCAGAGAAAGTGCCTTATTGCATCTATATTTCTCAGGGCACGTGAAACAGCCTGTAGCGTGGATCGGGGTGGGGGGGTTTGCCCTAGAGCTGCGCAGCCGCATTCGCGGCTATGCGGACTGCGCAGCCGCGGCCAGCTCATGCGGCCATGTTTGTAGAGGCAGGAGAGCCCGACCTGGGCCGTGAGGTAAGGAGCCGGCCCGGGGGGCTATTGAGCGGCGGGGACTCGGCGGAACGGCACGGAGGGTGCGGACGGCGTCCTCCGTGCCTTCAAATGTGATGCAGGTATTTAACTTTTTTTTTTTATTTGGCCTCGGAAGTCCTTTAAAGGACACCCGAGGCAAACAAAAAAAAAACAATTAAATAAACAATTGTATCTATCTTCCGTCTGTTAAAAAATGACTTTTTAAGATAGTCCAGTTTTATTTTATGTTTAAATCTACTATTTAAGTTTTAACTGTTTTATTGTTTTTGCTCATTGACACTTTCATTGAAGTATGCCAGAGCTACAATTTATGAACTATTTCAGCCTGGAAGGAGGAAGTGTTTGTAATCACGTGACCGCGGCTTGGATCGCATCGTGGGAGGGATTAAAGTAGACGCCTGCAGGGTAAGTTTAACCGCTCCTCGCTCACCCGCACAGGTGCTTTAATTACCTGGATGAAATCCGAATAAAAGCTATTCGAATTTCATCTGGTGATCATCACTAGTAGTCACTTCCTGTCTGCCACATACTATATATACCTGATATTTAACTCTTTCAGGCAGAGATAGAAAAAAAAGGAACACAGCATAGTTATTTGTGTGCTAGGCACTGTACATACACATGTCTGTCTCATCACATGTCACCTCGGGTATCCTTTAAGAGGAAATGAATATGGCAGCCTTCATATCCCTCTCACCTCGGGTTCACTTTAGGTCCCCGATCAATTTGGTGGTGATTTGGTGCATTCTGTTATAAATCTCCTTATCCTTATTTAGTTTTACCATAATATTCTTCTTCCATCAATATTATCCGTTCACATTTAGGAGAGATAATGATCCCGATATAAATCCTTCAGCTTGAATGCTTTACCGAGATACATGTTTGTTCCTATGCTGTAAATGATAAGCTGCTAATTGTGAATTGCTAGTCTCTGTCTTCCTTCCGCATTAAATTCTGTTATGTTTTATGCTAATATGTTTCCTTTCTGCATGACTCATTATAATCTTTCTTCAGTTGTGGCGCATTAGCACAGCCACTCGTCTATCATTATAACGCTGTGATTTAACATGATGACCTGCGGATCAATGCCGCTATGGGCTAAAGCGCCCGCGCTGCTAATCAAGCCTAATGCTTCCTCAGTGGATGTCACCATCTCACTCTTTTCATAATATCCAATGATCTATCTATAGAGTGCAATCCTACAGCTGAATGTGTTTTCATTTAAAAACGCAAGCCGGAATTTTGAAAGGTGATATATACTTCCAATAGTATATGCAGTGGAGTAGCAATAGGTGATGCAGAGGGTTTGACCACTCTGGAGCCCTTGGATCAGACTGGCCCATTAGGGGGCCTCCTTCATCCATTTTATTAGCTTTTCATTGGTTCTTTACTCATACCTCCCAACTTCTTGAGATAAGAAAGAGGGACACTTAAGCCATGCCCCTGCCACACCCCTTATCCCGCCCCAACACACCTCTAATCATGCATACCATAAAGATTTCATAAGCAAAACCACACTGGTCCTTTCTATCCTGGTTCATTTTTCTCCATATTAACACATGAACATATGAAATAGGTCAATTTAAGGATGGGAATAAAGTTTAGAGTCAATTAAACACATTTTTTTCAGTAGAAAAACACCTACATCAGTCCTGAAAGAGGGACAAATGAGGAAGAAAGAGGGACAGCAGGACATGGCTCCCATATAGAGAGACTGTCCCTCCAAAAGAGGGACAGTTGGGAGCTATGACTATACTGGCAATGAACACCTCTATATGTGGATTGAAAAGTAGTAACACATCAAGTAAAAACAGCAATGGAGATATCATTGCAGCCTGCGCCTCCATAGGCTGTAATAGAAATTATGGCTAAAGCATAGCTCAGATAGTAATTTAGGCGCTATCAAAAGACGGAGCCCAAATTACCGCCAGGCTTGGGCTTGAAAAGACATAAGAGAAGACAGACTCAGCTATAAAGATTCCTGAGCAAAGCCAGACTGAATACTCAGTCTGTAATTTTATCAGGGCTGATCACAAGCAGGCTGAGCAGTGAAGGATAAAACAGAGAGCAGGGTTGGTGTTTTCTCTAATGTTCCCACTGATATATATGGTAAAATACACGAGGATGCTTTGTCTCTGGTTCACTTTAAGGCGTTGCATCACGGTACTCTCCCCTGAGCACCATTCAGCATTGAACAGCAGGATGGAGTGTGTTTCATTTAACTCTGATACTTCCTCCTTCCAAGCTTTGAATACCAACAATAGTTACAATGTTAGTTAGAACACAGTCATCAAATAGTATAGTAAGCTAGTTGATGTTCCTTGATGGGAAGCATAGCTATAACAGGGTCCTGTTAGCAAGTAGCATATTTTTCTCATTTAATGCACACAGCTCACCACAAGCTACTGAAACCAATCTTGGTTGATGTACCACTCCCTGCTAACCTCCTACTGAGCCAGGGACAGCCGGGCCCCATAACTCCTTGGCCCTTATTCAACTCACTTTTTCTCCCAAGTTTTCTCCTAGGTGATATTTTTATTCTTTATCAATAAAATGCCCTTTAAGTCACCAGCAAGAAAGAAAATAATTAATTTTTAATTTTGACAGTACTTTATTTATTTATTTTTTAATTGCAGAGTTTTGAAATTGTTATTTCAAATAGAAGATGATCAATTGTCTCCTAGGAGAAAGCTTAATGTGAATTGAATAAGGGCCCTTGTAACTAGAACTATATATAAAAAGATGAAAATACATTAAAAAGAAAGTCAAGTATTGGACTACCTTCCCACTCTACCTGTCAACTCTCCACTCTACCTTCCAATAAAGTCATAAACTGCTGTAGGTTGTAGAATGGCTTGAAACACCTGAAGACGACAGGTATCCCAATTAATCAGGTCACTAAGTGTTAGAGTAGATGGCAGTATAAAGCTCAGTGAGTTATAGTTTTAGGTGCCTTGTTAGTGTTCTAGTTACTTTCAATCACTTGGGTTAAGTTGTGAATATGGATTTTGGTGTCTTAACATAAATTTCCCCCTCCTTGTTTTGAGAGCTACCACCATCACCTGAGAGAGACTATACAGTGTCCAAGTAAAGCTGGAGTCAAGTGCCTTTAAGATAACTTTGGTTCAAGAATACACTTTCAAACTCTTTCAAATACATTGTCTTGCTTAACCAATGCACTATAACTGCAATATCTCATCCCATCACTACACGTATGTTTTCTATATGCCTTCAAAGGACTTCTGTGCGTAATTCACACATTTCAGAATGCAATCATATCTGATCAGAGTTAGCATGTCAAATTGATTCATTAAATTAAAAAAAAAACAAGAAACTTACCATTTTTGTCCATGGAATGAGGTTCTGACTGCTTCTTGCCGATGTCAGCAAAGGAGCGGACTATTGGTATTCTGTTACTTAGCTTCTTCTGGTTTTGGTGATGATGGTGTTTCATGAGGGCTTCATGAACTCTATGGCGGACGTCTTCACTAAGCTGTCCAGAAGCCACTTGTTGGTCGAGAATCATATCTGTTGCAAATCAAATGAAATGGCATGGGCCCAATGAAAATGCATATTCTAGTACTCTCTTTTTTTTATTTTAATTAAATCAGTTGAACCAAAACAACAAAAAAGTTAAAATAATAAATAAAAATGTTGAGCACATAGCAAAGACATTAGTAAAAAAATTTAAACTCACGCTTATTACATTTGCATTGTATTCAAATTCGATTTTTTGATCTGTTGGTGGGAAATCCGATAGCAGTCTCTGCTGAGGTATCGGAATAGTCTTTTACTGAGATCCTGCACATAATAATCGTGAATATACTTAACATTCAGTTGTTCCAGTACATCTCTGGGCAAATATTGTTTAAACTGTGCTTGAGTTGGGCATGACTAACAAAGTTTCCTACATTTTTTTGCTCATATGTTTATACTATATGCATATGTCCCATGGTAATGTCATCTGTATAAATATCACAAGTCCACACAGCTCAAAGTACAGCATTGCTTTGGACAGTCATTATATGTATATGGTATATCCTCAAACTCATCCTAAACTTCACAGCAAAGTGAAACACAGTCTATCAATCATTCCAGTAACTTTATGAAATAGCTGTTTTTTTATGGAACAGCTAATCTTTTAGAGCAGAGGGGACATTTTCACAATAGTTCTACTTTAAAGTAAGAGTAGACCGACTAATTCTCAAAGATGCAACTCCAGAAACAGCAAATGGAGACTTTTCTTGATGATGGCCACATTAAATAAAAGAATCACTCAAACCTGCTTGTTGACTTCTACATGGTCATGCCTCACAACTACCTTTTGCTGTCTAGGTGGAGAGAAGACATCATGAGACCTCAAAATGTAAGGAAGTGAGAAATGATCACATAGTAGTCAGTAAAAGGCTTAAGTGACCTGGATGATTTTTTCATATGGCAGGATAAGACAAGGTGTAAAAAACAAATGGAAAATGGTTCTAGGAACTTTTTCCGGCCTGAGGAAGTGGGCTCAGTCCCACAAAACGTGTTTCTAGTGCATATTTATAAAATGTGTGAGTTCTATACACGAATTGTCTTCATTTAGGTAAACCACCTCATCCTTTCTTTTAATTGTTTTTACATAGTTCTATCATATCCTGGGGGCCGATTTTCCCCATTGTGCCACTTCTGCATTAAACACTTCTGTTTGGTGTAACAGTGGACTCATATGCATGCACCCAATTCAGGGTCTTTTGATTTACACTTGTATTGCACTGACAAATGTGGTAAAGGTACATGTTAATATACTCTGGACATATTAACACTTTTTCTTCATTTGGCACCCATCACAGTCCAAGACATCCCATAAAATAATGGTTTCTGCATTAAATATTATTGCAAGTATACTTGTTAATATCAGGATTAAAATCCCCTGCCACATAAAATAATAACCTGAACAGGGATTACGTAACACTGTTGGTGCAGTGCCAAGTCCCATTTACCGAGCTTGTCGGTTTCCAGCGATCTTATTCGGCCTACCGAGTATTTCATTCCGCTAATCCCTCCCAGCAAACTCACAATGTTTCATTTAATAAAACCTTCAATAATTATAAAATGTCCAATCTGCATTCGAAATCCGATGTGCTTTTGGCATCGGGAAGCGCCACCAGAATTAACTCTTAATTACAAATATTTTGGGTTATTCTGATGAGCTTCTGTCGAAGGGTGGGAGCTGTTTAACTCCTGTAGGGCTAGTGGAATTTCATACCGAGAAGACTTGAATAAATGTTGTCACTTTTTTGGACCTACCTTGGTCCTACAATATGTTAAGGTATATTGTTTTTGTTTTATACCCTGTTGATGTTGTAACAAAATTGAAAATCTATATATATAATAGACTAAGTGCCTCAACCTTCAAACAAGAAGTACTTTGCATGAGAAAATTTATGCGTGATCAAACACCAAGTTTAAGGCCTCTTTTCCACGGACTGTTGAGCTGTGTGCTCAGCAAGCAGTTACCAGGCAGCAGTGAGCAGATACCAGGCAGCAACAAGCAGTTACCAGGCAGCAACAAGCAGTTACCAGGCAGCAGCAAGCAGTTATCAGTCAGCAGTGAGCAGATACAAGGCAGCAACAAGCAGTTACCAGGCAGCAGCAAGCAGTTACCAGGCAGCAGCAAGCAGTTACCAGGCAGCAGTGAGCAGATACCAGGCAGCAACAACAAGCAGTTACCAGGCAGCAGCAAGCAGTTACCAGGCAGCAGTGAGCAGTTACCAGGCAGCAACAAGCAGTTACCAGGCAGCAGCAAGCAGTTACCAGGCAGCAGCAAGCAGTTACCAGGCACCAACAAGCAGATACCAGGCAGCAGCAAGCAGTTACCAGGCAGCAGCAAGCAGTTACCAGGCAGCAGCAAGCAGTTACCAGGCAGCAGCAAGCAGTTACCAGGCAGCAGCAAGCAGTTACCAGGCAGCAGTGAGCAGTTACCAGGCAGCAGTGAGCAGTTACCAGGCAGCAGTGAGCAGTTGTGAGAGTTTGAGAGCCATTTCACTGCCTATTCACAGTCCATGGAAAAGAGGCCTTACCCTAGCAAGTCTGACATTGCAAATATGGCCTAATTGGATATTCATGAGGCAATGCTCATGCAAATGCATGCACAAACCAATACCACAAAGCAGTCACCCTGCTACATGCTACATTAGCACTATCCGGCTTAGTGCACACCAGAGCGGTTCGGCAGCGTTTTGCGATCCACTTGCGGCTGCGGATACGCTTGGGTAATGTATTTCAATGGGCTGGTGCACACCAGAGCGGGAGGCGTTTTGCTGAAACGCATACTCCCGAGGTGAGGCATTTTTTTGGATTTCGGAAGCGTTTCTGCCTCAATGTTAAGTATAGGAAAAACGCAAACCGCTCTGAAAAACGGCAGTTCAGAGCGGTTTTGCAGGCGTTTTTGTTACAGAAGCTGTTCAGTAACACCTTTACTGTAACAATATATGAAATCTACTACACCAAAAACGCTTTACAAAACCGCAAAATGCTAGGTGAAATGCTACAGAAAAATAAGAAAAAGCGTTTCAAAATCTGCTAGCATTTTGCGGATCTGCTAGCAGTTTTTGGTGTGCTCCAGGCCTCCAGGAGCGCCACGGGGAGGATTCCCAATGCCCCCTTTTTATACAACTGGGGGGACCGCAGGGTCCCAGGCTCTCTCACTGCCTGGAAACCACAGCGGCACCCCGGAGGGGGAGGCTGGGTGGCGTGGACGACCCCCCCCCTCCCAAGTTTGGCCAGCGCCGGGGAGAGACGTCTGCACCCACCTCCCACTATTAAAAACAGGCACTTACCTTAACGTCCATTGCATTCTGCTACATGCGCATTAATTTGGGGGCACCACATGAGAAAGGAGAGAAGCATGGGTCACCCCGAGCTTTAGAGCTCAGGGCTGGCTCACATACAGCACTCTAGAGGGGGGTGGGGGGGGGAGGACAGGCGCACTCACTCCAGGATTCACACCACCGGAGCAAGCCATCCACCACCTGCCTCCAAAGGATACAAACTGCACAAAATGCTTTCCATGAGAAAATTAATGCGCATGTAGCAGAACCCAATGGACGTTAAGGTAAGTGGCTGTTTTTAATATTAGGAGGTGGGTGCGGACGGCTCTCCCCAGCGCTGGCCACGCTTGGGGGGGGGGCAGCTGCGCCACCCAGCCTCCCACTCCGGGGTGCCGCTGTGGTTCCCAGGCAGCGAGAGAGCACTTTGCAGTATTGGTTTTTTGACCCTGCATAGTTTGGCATGCGAAAGCAAATGCATATTTGCATGAGCATTGCCTCATGAATAGCCAATTAGGCCGGATTTGCAAAGCCAGACTTGCTAGGGTTAAACTTGGTGTTTGAGCACGCATACATTTTCTCATGGAAAGCCTACTTCTTCTTGCTTCAAGGTTGAGGCACGTACTCTATTAGATAGATAGATGCGGCGTATGCTACGACGCGGGATGGCTAGTCTTCAATAAAAATGTACCTGTTAAAAAAAATGTTGTCACTTTGTCATAATGCATGAGTTAAAAACTTTTTAATTGCTTTGTGTATTAATCCAAAAGCTACACTATTTTTGCTGAGATACAGCAAATGGAAATTTATTCTATTTTCATTCTTTTTAACCACTTCCCCACCACAGGATATTTCCCCTTAAAAACCACAGCAATTTTAACATTTCTCGCTCCTCCCATTAATTCGCCAAAAGCTATTGCCACTATATGACACCGAAATGATTTTTTTCACCACAAATTAGGCTTTCTTTGGGTGGTACCTTTTGCTAAGAATTATTTTATTTTAGCTGCATAATAGGAAAAAAAATCATTATTTCTCAGTTTTCAGCCATTATAGTTTTAAAGAGAATCTGTATTGTTAAAATCGCACAAAAGTAAACATGCCAGTGCGTTAGGGGACATCTCCTATTACCCTCTGACACAATTTCGCCGCTCCTCGCCGCATTAAAAGTGGTTAAAAACTGTTTTAAAAAGTTTGTTTATAAACAAACAAAATGGCCACCAAAACAGGAAGTAGGTTGATGTACAGTTTGTCCACACATAGAAAATACATTCATACACAAGCAGGCTGTATACAGCCTTCCTTTTTAATCTCAAGAGATCATTTGTGTGTTTCATTCCCCCTGCAGCTATCTTCCACTGAAGTGTCAGGCTGTTTCTTCCTGCAGAGTGCAGACAGCTCTGCCTGTATGTAACTCCTCAGTATGTGAAAGCCCAGCCAGCTCAGAGGAGGATTTATCCAGCTTGTAAAAGATAAGAGAGAAGAGAGAAGCTGTCCTAATCTAAATAGTACACAGGCAGTGTGCAGAGAGGGGCCTGGAGGGGGGAGATGCATCACAGAACCACAACACTGAAGAACTTGGCAGCCTTCCAGACACAGGCTGACAAGTCTGACAAGAGAGAGATAAGTTGATTTATTACAGAGATGGTGATAGTAGAACGTGCTGCAGTAAGCCAGAACACATTAGAATAGCTTTTGGAACTTGTAGGATGATAAAAAACAGGATGAAATTTTTGTTACGGAGTCTCTTTAAAATAAAATGTTCTACAATGGATAAAACAAACACTTTTTATTTGACCATTTGTCCCGGTTATTACAATGTTTGAATTGTGTCCCTAATACAATGTATCGCAACAATATTTAATTTGGTATTAAAGGCAGGGCCGGTGCTGCCATAGAGGCAAAGGGGACAATTGCCCCAGGGCCCCCGACCTCTGCTTCAGTTTGCCCCAGGGCCCTGGAGCCCCTTAAACTGGCCTTGATTAAAGGTGTATGTTTTCTATTTGCATTTCTTTATACTAGATCAATAATTACAAGCCTTAATTTGCAAAAGTGATAGAGATATACCCTTATGACATACAAAAGTCCCTAAGGTAACTTTTATTTTTTTTTATGCTGTCACTTTTTTTTTTGTAAACCAGGTAACTGGTTATATAGATAGGAGGGGGAAATAGGTGGTTACAATTGGGGATTTTTTTTTATTAGGTATATTTTTATTGTGTGCCACTAGATGTCCCCATACTATCCTGTGTACTGAACAGTACAGAGGAAGTAGTGAAAAGCTGTGAATGACGATCAGCATCTCATTGATACCAGATCATCATTCACTACTGGCACAATAATCGGTAAATGGGAAAACATGTTCCTATTCTCGATCAGTACTCTACTGTGGGGGGGGGGGGGGAGAGAGGGGGGGTGTGGGCGCCACGGGAGGCGAGTGTCACTGTAAACCGCTGAATACGTGAATCTATGCCCCTGATGCTGAAGTGAAATCCACAGGTGCGTAGAAACACTGTCCAGGGGTGCTGAACAGGTTAATGTGAAGATTTAAATTTTCATTATTTAGAAAATGTTTTTTTACCTTTTTAAAAAAAAAAAATAGCACTTCTGCAGGAAACTGTTATCAAAAGTATCCAAACTACGTACAAGTTTATATTATCCTGTTTCTTCCGATTCCATTAATACCAAACATTGGGGTTGATCACACCTATTACTGCTACTACAGCCAGCCGCATACCTTGCATTACGCAATTAGTGCGACTCACAATACATGATTATGCAAGTAGCATAATACGCATTAACATAGCAACACTTGAGTTACCCATGTACTGTATATCATGCTAATTGCATAATGCACAGTACACTGTTGGCCGTAGTAACAGTAATATTGCCATAGGCTACCTGCACACTGCAATATTACCAGCGGTTAGTGCATCAAGGTCTTTGAGTGTCCTGAATAATATAAGTTAAAGAGTAATTTCCCTTTCTTAAAGGAAAAAACCTTGTCATTTAATTGCTCATCATAGTTCGAGTATTTTAACAAGCTGTTTTACACAGAAATACTTTGATTTGGGGATGCACATACAAATCGTTTTCCCTCCTAGCAAAAATGTGATGGGGCCCTACAATGTTGACACCCCCTTTTCCCATGGCGAACCCCACAACCATAATGCTGCCAGAATTATATTGGTAGGCTTCTAGGACTCCACCAACCATAACATGTGTTGCCACTGGTGAAGGGGTCCTGTGTTAAAAGTGTGAGAAAACGCGGAAAAGCCGCCGCCTGTGCCAAGAGCAAGGCGGCTGACTCCGCGTCCAACGCGGCGGTTTGCACGCATAGACACGCGTCTGGTAGTATGGTGGAATGCGGAAAAGCCGCCGCATGTCCTGACAGCAAAGCAGCTGTTTCCGCGTCCAACGCAGCGGTTTGCATGCAGCAGCGCGCGCTTGGTGTGGCTGGGTCTGTTATTGCACATAGGCAGATGGAGAGCTACGCGTGCGCGGGCCTGAACTCAGGACCTTTATACCAGCAGGGGAAGTGTCAGCTGATCAGGAAGATCAGCTGATTCCTGCAGGACTCATGATTGGCTGAATGGCTCGGGCGGGGCGGCAGAGTCCAGCAACTATATATTCTGCTGCTTGTCAGTTGCTGGTTGTCTGCCATTGCTAACACTTATGTGAAGGCACTCAGACCATAGTCAGATCCCAAAGTGTGCTAGAACCGGCCGGAGCCGGGGATCCACACTTAGCCAAATTCTGTTGATAACTTAAAGTACTAATTGAATTGTATCTGTGTTATTATCTAGACAGTTTCCTAGGTGTTGATGATCATGGAGCTCACACCTTAGTCTAGCAATTGTTGATTATTTGTTTTGACCTTCTGCTTTCCTGACCATTCTTCTGATCTCTGATTTTGTACCTTTGTCATTCTGATACTCTGTTGCCAAACCTCGGCTAGTCTCTGGATTCTGCATCTGCCTCCTGTCTCTGTACTTTATCTGTCCGTGTGTTAACGACCTGGCTTGTCCGACCTCGAGAACTATCTCTCCTGTTAGGAGATAGTTCGCAGATCTGTCAGTGACACTTCCCCATTGGTGTCACTCACGTTCTGTCCTTCCCACTCCCTGTCTGACTCCTCCCCGTGGAGAGTCCAGACTACGGAAGGAACTTGTTGCTGAGCAGTATTCCTATCTGCTCTTGCACCTGTCTTCCAGGTGAGGTCCTCAAAGTATTACTGTTTGCACCTAAATACTTACACTCTCTCAGGTGTCTAGAGGTTAGACATATCTGATTATTGATGGTGGTGGCTGGATAGTGTACTGGTTAAGGGCTCTGCCTTTGACATGGGAGACCAGGGTTCGAATCCTGGCTAGGTCAAGTACCTATTCAGTAAGGAGTTCAAGGCAAGACTCCCTAACACTGCAGGGTGGCCGTCCCAGTGGCTGCAGCTCTTGAGCGCTTTGAGTCCGACAGGAGAAAAGCGCTATATAAATGTTCAGATTATTATTATTATTATTATTGACGATTCCGCAGATCCTCAATAATCGGGTATATCTGTATTCTTGGGGATACTGCGGATCGCCAAGGATCAGATTCTCTCTCTGGTTGCTGACACCTATCGTTACAAAAAGAAGGAAGAGCAAACATTTGAGACCACCCACAGTGTTGGGCCCCCCTGCTGTTACACCTCTGGTTTCATTACTATGGTCACTGTCCAGTAGCTCAGCATTTTTAATGTGAAAGTTGTTATTATGCTCTCAGCTGCTAGTGAGATAGAAATGATTACTCCAGATGGTATGAACACAGAGCAAACATCTCTAGAGATATGCAAGATCCTTCCCTTTCATGTAGCAGTGCAAAACTTATCAACCAATGAGACAAGTGGAGAGGATAATTATGGGTATGTTTCACAACAAGCTGTATACTGTTGCCATGGTTTCTAATACATTTCTTAAAATAGTTACAGCAGACTGAAGTTGAAAAAAAAAGAGTTTAATTGTATTCCAGTACAAAATGGTATGTATAGTGATGACAAATCTTGTATAGCTTTTTGTACTAAGGAGGAGTCACTCTTTAATTATGTTACCCTCAAAAATTTGTGCATGTATTCCTTTGCGGCATGTACAGTTGAGGCCAAAATTATAAGCCGTCTAAGGAATTATGGAACATTTTCCTAAACGTCTTCCCAATGTGTTGCAGCACTGATGAAAATGTATTTAATCAAACATTCACCAGGGCTTTTTAGTGGCTTTTGCTACATTTTGTAATATAAAATACATTTTTAGGCTCAAATATAGTAAAAATATTAGCCCCGGGTGAATGTTTGCTTTCAAAACACACCAACAGTTATTAACCTTTCAGCTTTGAAACCGCACCTGTGCAGTCAATTAGTTTCCTAACAACACATGTAGTCAATTAAACATAGTGGACATTGTTTTTTTAAAGTTTGTTTATTTCTAAAATAACTAACATTTGGTTATTTCTGTAAAGAAATCAATTGAAAGGTCTTCTAATTTCATAAGGCGGGGGGTGGGGGGGGGGGGGGTGAGATGGGGGCTAATCATTTTGACCTCAACTGTACTTTTTGTGTTATAAATAAAAAAAATCCCCTCCAGGATCTCTGCATATGCTTTCTAAGTCCACATTTAAAAAATAAGAAACTCTTAGTAACTTATGCTCCTAATATTAGGTACATGCTATCAGGGTTAGCCTAGTAGCCTAATTTTCGCTACAGGGCCCTTTAAAGCATACATCAGGTAATCAAGACAAAGGCTTCCATGCTTTTAGACATAACTTCCCCCTCCCTGTGTGTGGGCGTACATTTAAAATAGACGCAAGTTAAAATGGGCGTGTATTTACCAGTTATAGGTGCAGATTTATTGGTAAGTAGGTTATCCATACATTTACCGATATTCTGCTCTCTTATTTAACCACTAGTAGAAGGTTGGTAAATTTACCAATATTTTAGAATCAAATTTTAACGTTAGTAAAATCTCAGTAATTTTACCAATATTTCACGTTGTAATTTTACCGTAAGTAGAATATTGGTAAATTTACGGATACTGTACTATGACCTAACTGGTTCCTAACTTTCATATGAGCCCTCCCCTACCTACTCCTAGCCCCAACCACCCCCATCTAAGCCTAAACCTAACCATCCCCTACCTATGCCTAACACTAGACCCCCCAACTATGCTTAACACTAAATCACCCCCCCCCTCCCCAACTCCTAACACTACTGTGTAGCAGAACTACGGTGCCCACTATAGCTTCGAATTATCCCTTGCCAAAATTCTGCTATTATATAGCGAAACTTGCGCCCAATTTATAGAGTGGTCTATGGCCGCCCAAATTATCAAGTGAGAGCCAAACCTAAATTAATATAACCAGTGTGTGGAGCACTTCCCATGCTGTGCTCCACCCTGTGACTACATCAGCCCTCTATTCTTCTATTGCTTGATCAGTGAGCTCTTGCAGAGTACCCAGTTAGTCCATGGCAAACCATAACCACTGGGATTTTAAAGGACAACTGAAGCGAGAGGGATCTGGAGGCTGCCATATTTATTTCCTTTTAAACAATACCAGTTGCCTGTCAGATCTGCTCATCTATTTGCCTGCAATAGTGTATGAATCACACACCTGAAGCAAGCATGCAGCCAATCTTGTCAGATCTGACAATAATGTCATAAACATCAGATCTGCTGCATGCTGTTAGAGGCAGAAAAAAAAAAGTATTAGAGGCAGGTGGTTAGCAGGACAGCAAGGTAATATGCATTAAAGGAAATAAATAGGTCAGCCTCCATATCCCTCATGTTACCTATAAGAACCCCCTTCAATGAGTATCTAACCTACCGATGTTGTCTAAATATCTGGCAATGTCTACATTTTGACCACTTACCTCCAAGCATTGTTTGCAATGTGTCATATCTCCACCTCACTCCATAGTAACAGATGTATTGGGAGCCTCTAGGCTAGTGATACATCTGTACAGAACATGATCCCGAATTGCTACCCAAAGGATTGAGTCCTTATCACTACGGGAGACAGTCCACGCATACGCCTACAAGGCTTTAGGCTCAATTTCCCAAGCCCTATCCACAGAATGTATTCATCCACGCCTTGCACCAATAAGGAGCGATGAGCCTGAAACAGCTGAATGCAATTTGGATTAGGATGGCTCTGTGTAAAATGAATAGGCTATAAGCACGCTGTAAAGATGGCAATACATCTCTCGACTTGGCGGCCGATCGACCACCCGATTTAATAATTATTGTTGCATAGGATGAAAATCGGTGCTGCCAAGCAGGGCTGGCCTTAGGTTTCACAGCGCCCTGAGCGAAACCTGATTTTTGCGCCCCCCCCTTCATCCTCTTCACACATGCGCGTACGCACACACACACACACAGGCCCATATGCAATTCACCTTTTCTCCTGAGATATCTCCTAGGACAGTGGTTAGAAACCTTTTTGACGTTGTGACACATCCTGCCAAATGCTCAGAACTCTGTGACACGTCACATATGTATAATAGGAAAAATACTATTAATAACCACGAATGGATGGAAAGAGTGAATTATCCTGAATATACTTAGCAATGAAGGCTAGAACCTTTCAGGAATATTAATAAAAACAATCAGTGGGACAGTTATCCCCCCCCCCCGCCCCCATTTACAATGATAGCACAGCACCAACAATTTGCACTACGCGTTATAGACGCAGTGCACCCCCCAAAAAAAACCACCCCCGATCTCATGTGTAGGTGCCCTCAATATAGGTTGCCAAGCATAGGTGCCCCCAGTATAGTCAGTTGAAGGTCTCCATCACCCCCATAGGTAGCCAGGTGTAGGTGCCTCCAGTATAAGTAGCCATGTGTTGGTGCCCTCAGTAAAGGTAGACAGCTATAGGTGCCCCCACTATAGGAAATCAGGTGAAGGTGCTCTCAGTATAGGTAACCAGCTATTAGGCGCCCCCTTGAAAGCCGGCGCCCTGTGCAACCGCTCTGGTTGCACAGGTCAAAGGCCGGCTAAGCTGCCAAGAGCATGCCTGATCAAAGATGCAACCAATTTCAAGTTGAAATTGGACGTATGTATCGATCAGACATGCTGTCGATGTACCGATCCGAAGATGTCGGCCCGCCATGGTGAATCGGATGGGCGGCGGTAATGCCGAACGATATTGGGACGAGCAATGAAGGCGACAGAACCCCTGTAACTGTTGCTGCCCCTTCCCCCGTGCAGTTCTGGATGTGTGATTGGCTTTTCAAGGACATAAAGGAAAGATTTAAATATTCAGACGTGATGCATCCTGGGAGCTTCTTCTTGCTTACCTAAAGATGGATAATTGCGAATACCTTCTGTGTTATGAAGGTAAATTTATACCATGAGTGGTGATCTCCAGTTTTATACGCCTCCAGTAATAAATCTGGGGGTTCGGACACATTTTCATGCACATTGTGACTCACCGCACTGCCTTATATGGGAATCTTCCTGACAAGCTGCTGCTGAACCAAGTCGGGGGAACTCAGCCATGAACAATAGATGAGTATAAAACTACATTACAAAATGGCACATTGTTCCCTTCCCCCGTGTTCCCTGCTCCATCCTCATCCCAGGCTTCCATCCGCTTTGATCAAGATAAAAATTCTGCACTGCTATGCTGATACATACATATTTCATGTGCCTCCCGGGGGCCCTTTATAGGATTTTCCATATAGATGTAAAGAAAAGATGAAAAATGTAACGCTGCAAATATAGAACCTTCTTTATTAAGTCTGACGTTAAACCCTTCAGTCCTTGATCAGATTTTATTACAGATTTAAAGGGACACATCATAAAAGAGTGGTATCTTATTAGGTGTATCGTACAGTTTCAGAAATAGGACAGCATTGCTTTCTAGGTGACCAGGCTACATTCTAACAGTCTATCATTATCAGAAAATGTTTAAAGGGAACCTTTATGCAAGGGGTATATGCAGGGGCGTAGCAATAGGGGGTGCAGAGGTAGCGACCGCATCGGGGCCCTTGGGCCAGAGGGGCCCCGAAGGGACCTCCCTCAACTACAGTATTAGCTCTTTATTGGTCCTGTGCTCATAATAATCACTTCTATAGATACTATGAATAGTGGTAATAATTAACAAGCTGTTCCCCATCCCCTTCTTGCACCTCTGACACTGTAGTTGCCATTGGCAGGTTTTGGTGCGCCGTATCAATTGCTATGTATAGAGTGCTTGGGGGGGCCCCATGTAAAACTTACACCAGGGCCCATAGCTCCTTAGCTACGCCACTGGGTATATGGAGGCTGCCATATAGGGAATGTTTATGCACACTCAGCTCTTGGCATCCATCTCAATTCTAAACAGTTCTCTTTATTATCTGTTAAATCCTTTTGTTAACTGTAGATGTATAATTAGAGCAGCAAATAGGGTTATGGTAAATAGGCGGACAGTTCCCGGCAAACTTGGGCTGTTCGTCATTTGCATTTGATACAATTTTATTTGTCAAAAATTTGCGTTCACATTTGACATTGAAGTCTATGGCCATCGACTAGCAGTTAATAGCAAAGCCCCCGTACACGCTAGAAGAAGAAAACATTAAGGTGAACTGTGGGAACAAGAATAAAAAATAAAAATAAAAAAGACCCTGTAGTTTTGGAGAAAATCGATTTTAAAGTAACGATAGGAAAAAAGTATCTATCTAAATGCGGTAAATGACAGATAATGTATCAACCTAATAACGGTAGTGTAAATTTACATAGAACAAAAGAAAGAGCCGTGAATTTAGTGATGAGGATTTCAGGGGCTCCGTACGCAGTGTGTATGGACCCACTTACAGACCCCCTGGAAACCCTGTGGAAGTGACAACGCCTTGGACAGGGAATGCTATGCAGCCGCAATATGGTAGTACAAAGATCCCTTACAACTTTACCTATTTTCTTATTTCCCACACTCTGAACATAAAAAAAAAAATAATGATTATTAAATACATTTATATACATGTTGATATATTATCTGTCATTTTACTGCATTTAAATGTAGTCTTTTTCCTTCTAACTTTAAACATCGATTTTCTCAAAAACGACAAGGTCTTTTTTATTTTCCCCTCTTGTTCCCACTGTGCTCCTTAACATACCCTGCAAATTTGGTGTTTCTAGCACATACGGGTGCTTTGCTATTAACCGCTAAAGTTGGCGGCATTTAAACTTTTTAAAAAAACATTAAAAAAACATTCGCGCAAAATAAGTATCTTTTGGTGACTATTTCACAGTTGATCCTCCTCCACCATGCCACTGTCCAGGTTTTGGTACACTTTTTTCACCTTTTTTGAAGAAATTGTGGCTGCAAAGATGCCCTGAAAACTGAACAATACCAGCCCACATGGGTCATGACATGGTGATGCTCTGCAAGAAAGGCTGGGGGTAACTAGCTCATACAGTTGGAGGTAGAGTCTATGGATAGCTTATGTTGGAAAATGGGACCTCCTTTAATAATGAGGGGAAACCCAGATGTGCATCCCTTCCCAGGTAAATATTTAAAGCGGGGCATTTTCAACCCCCTAGTTAATTAGAAGGAAAAGTGGCTGGATAGTGTACTGGTTAAGGGCTCTGCCTTTGACATGGGAGACCAGGGTTCGAATCCTGGCTAGGTCAAGTACCTATTCAGTAAGGAGTTCAAGGCAAGACTCCCTAACACTGCAGGGTGGCCTCTTGAGCGCGTCCCAGTGGCTGCAGCTCTTGAGTGCTTTGAGTCCGACAGGAGAAAAGCGCTATACAAATGTTCAGATTATTATTATTATTATTATTATTAAAACCTACAAAGTTTTTTCTTTTTTTAAAGACTCAAGAATGCATTCTTCATTAAAATAATTCAAAATATCTTTCTTTATTAAAAAAAAAAAAAAAGTGTTCTATGTTTACCGCTCCACGCTTTTATCCTCTTGCCTGTAAGCTTCTTTCGCAGCATTGCTGACACCATGCTGCAGCCCTACCAGCCCCCTTGGCAACAATAGAGTTTACTATTGGAATGTACACTGACCTATTGGACTCCTTGATGCAGAGACCAATAGGAAACTCCACCAGAAAGTCCACAATACTTTTGTTGGGATTCCTAAAATGCGTATTTTCAAAAAGGGCACAAACGTAATTTGGGCACCAGAGAAAGCCGCTAGTGGACTATCGGTAACATACTAACACCTAACCTAACCCTGTTCTCACATGAGCCCTCCCTTTATCTATGCCTAAATGATCCCCCCCACTGCCTAGCCCTAACCTACAGGGGACCTTCACTACAGAGCTGGACTGTGTAAGCACTGTGACCAAGACAAAAAAGGGAATTCAAGCCTTAATTTCTAATGTAATCCTATTTTTAAACAGTGCAATATTTTGATTCAGCCAAGTTCCAGCTAGAGCAGGTAAACACCTTTAGGATGCACATTTATTAGAATTGTGGGCTATTTGCTGCATATGGAGAAACTCACGCTTCTGCCCATATGATTAAAGTCAAAGTGTCACTGAAGATTTGGGCTTATTTGCATTGGTCCTTGTGTTGTTTTTGGTATGGATGGCTTCTTGCCTGTTTCCCACATGAGGTATGCATTTGTAATTCTATTGTATTTTGCCACAAAAACTGAAAATCACAAATGAAAATGAAAAATCACATGTGGAAGAGGCAAATGAAATCTTAATCAAAAAACACCAGAAGTCCACCCGCAATATCGCAAGGACACGCCTGTGTCCTGCTATAATGACTTAACGGTGTGCAGTACCTCATCAAGTGATTCAGAAGATGTCAGTGGTATATAAATACAAAATAGCAATATTTTCCTCTCATTTTAGAATCCCATATTACATGAAACAAACAAGAGGGATGCAATAGATAGTAACTGTTGTTAATAATACCTGCAATTTCTTCTAAGGTATTGGCCCTCATGTCTAGCAGCACAGTACCATGCAGAATACAGCTCCTCAACTCAAACAAGCTGTGAAGTGACAGCGTGGCGACATAGGGCTTGCTCCATCGCTCTCCACCATCCTCCACGTCTTCTTCAAACTTCAACCATCTGCAGGAAGAGAAACATGACGTTAATGAACCTACAGCTGGAAAAACTGACTTCCAAACATCTTATTAAATACTTCTTATAGCATATGGAGTATGTACAAGATCTCACCTAGTACATTAAATCACCTCTATAAGTTCAGGCCCTCCTAACAACAGTGGTGCAGCCGGTGTTTGGGTATAACTAAGTTTAAAGCTTTGTTTGCACTGCAAGTAAAAATGTTACCGCTGTTGGAACTGAACGGAACAGATCCCAGTAGATGCAAACAAATCCTAAGCAAAGTAATAGATCCGTCTGGCCCCATTCCGATGAACAGATTGCAAGAATGTGCAATAAGGATTGAGTGGATGAAGACCAAAGTTGACAGATTGAGTGCTAGCCTATGAGAACAGATGGTGAACGTTCTCACTAGGTTGCTTGCCATCTACGTTTAGGTTTTGCAAAGTACTCACCTTCCCCCCGACTGTCCATTATGGGCATCTGCCACTTCTGCCACTGTCCATTCCGGGCCCTACACTGAAGAAATGCCAGTTATACCAATCCCAGAGAGGCTCCCACTGGTTCACTGAGTATTTGACCAGTGAAAACCCTCCCTGATACTTCTGCTAGGGCTCTGTAATTGGTATCTATTGCTGAGGACTCCAACAGTGCCATTGGTGCATTGCCTGCTGGGTCTTCCCATCTATGTCTTCTCCCCCCAACCCAGTCAGCAAAGCTCACACTCATCTGTCCACTGGTCCATGTCTTTTCTCCATCCCATACCTTACATGACCACTAGAGGCATGTATTGTTTGGTCTTTTGTGTTTGTCTTGTGATAAACAAGACACAGGGGCCCTGAGAGAAAAGAGACAGGGAGGATCGAAGAGACAGAAAGGATCGCCCATTGGTGACACAGGAGAAAGTGCATACGGACAGGTGAGAGTAAGCTCCACTACTCTACGTTGGTTTCCTCGAAATCGAATGCTGCTAGAAACATGTTACTGACCCACCACCAAGTGAGTGACTTCTTCCATCTAGCGAGAATGCATGAAATTCTCAATTTAGCACAAAACACAGTCAATCATGAATCGTTTGCATCATCGATGGGTGTGGATGGAAAGTATCGACTAGTGTATGGAAAGCTTAACAGAAATTCTGACAATGTGTGTTTAATCCAACTTAATTGCTGTGATAAGGAACCCATATTAATACCAGTGATGAACAAAACATTCTCTCAACATGTAAATATCCACTGACCCAGGAGGAAAAAGAAAAAAGGCCAATGAAAGCCAGCAGTCGCCAATGAACTAGCTGGCAGATGATTAGTCGGCAGCTAGATCCTTCGGTTAGATTATTATTGCTTAATTGGCTGGGTCAATGGAGATTAGCAGGTCTGCAGAATTTTCTACTTACTGCTAATAATTACAGTCTGGAGTTCACATTCCAATAGACCTTAAAGAGAATCTGTACTGTAAAATTCTTACAATAAAAAGCATACCATTCTATTCATTATGTTCTCCTGGGCCCCTCTGTGCTGTTTCTGCCTCTCCCTGCTGCAATCCTGGCTTGTAATTGCAATTTTATGCAGTGTTTACAAACAAAAGACATAGCAAGAGATGCTGAGAGTAGCTCAGTGTGTGAGTCATACAGAGTGTGCAGGGGGCCTGGAGAGGGTGTGTATAGCTTCTATCCAATCACAAGCAGCACAGCACATTCCAGCCTGATTGCCTCAGCCCGACAGAGCTGACAGAGGAGAGAAGATTAGATCATATAACAGAGATAATACAGCCACTGTGCAAATAGGAAAGGCTGCAGTAAGACTGAGCACATTAGAACAGCTATTGGAGCATATAGGATAGAAGAAATAAGGCTCAAAATGTTGTTACAGAGTCTCTTTAAAACTCTGTAATTAAAACATTGAATCATGCTGTATAATGTTTATACTGATTATTTGTTATCCACCAAACTGTGTTTATACCCCCCTACTGACCAGGCGATTTTTTTTACAATTTAGCACTTCACCACTTTAATGATTTATTGCTCGGTCATACAACTTAGCACCCAAATTAAAAAAAAAATTTTTTTTAATTAAAAATCCTATGTTTTTCCTCTCCCTCCCTCCCCCTAAATTTACCCTGACTGCTGTATAAATATAATTAGCTGTTTGTTTTGATTCTAACAGCCTGCCAGCTCCGATCGTGGCTGGCAGGCTGATCACGGATCAAATGCACGCACGTTCCCTGCTAATCTCCGCCACCAGGACTTGACGCCAATTGGCATTTGGCAGTCCTGGCGGCACCACCTCCCCCCCCCCCATTAGTGTGAGGCAGTCGGGAAGAAGTTACGGACCAGTATGCAAAAAAATTTGAAAGCAACCACAGTTTATGTTTATCTCCAGTCATAATGATTGGATAGTGCAACTTTCAATGTAGCCAAAAAGTAATTCAGGAGCCTAACATTATTCAGAATTGGTCTTCTTTGAAACATGTGATTGTGCTCTTAAAACTCAACACCCATTTAGGCTCATGTGCTGATTCCTGTGTGAATTCTCTCTAAATGCAATAAGTCAGAGACACAGACTTTCAAATGATCTCTGACCAGTGCTGTAGAGTCGGTACAAAAATCATCCAACTCCAACTTCTTAGTTTATGAAATCACCAACTCCGACTGCAGGTACCTAAAACTGCTCCGAATCCTCAACTTCAACTCCACAGCCCTTGCAGGGCTATGGAGTTGGTACTCCAACTCTGTACTCCTTGACTCCGACTCCACAGCCCTGCCATTGACCAGGGGCGTAACAACAGGCTGATAATTACATTGCAACTTTGCATAGTAGGAGATCCTGGGTAGGGGTTGCGGGCGAAAACCCTGGTTGGTAAGTGAAGTCCACCGGGGTGTAGATACACAATACAGCGGACTAGAGTGGTTAAATAGCTAGGATTTGCACACAAATTTGAGGGATATAGCAACTGTAATATGAGTCTATATTAGCTTTGGCTGAGCTGGTGAAAGGGGTTAAAAAAGGTTGCGGCAGGACCCCTTAATACTACAAGGCCCAGGCACCTGCCTAGGTTGCCTTGTAGATGATCCTGCTCTGGGTTTGAAACCTGGCTAAAGCCAGTAAGTAAAACAGTAAAGAGTCTTCAAGCAAAGCTTCCTAATGCTTCTGGTGGAAAGCGCCCAAAGTGGCTTCAACTCTGAAGTGTTTTGTCTTGTCTAAAATCCTAAACATTTGGTGATACTAACCTGGCCATTTCCCGCCACTCAGCATCATCACCATCCCGTAAGCAGATTTCATCCAGTTCAGTGAACAGGTCATGAGGGATGTGTTCTTCATCATCATCCTCTGTTCCCAGGATAAACTGAACCCTCTGAGATGGAGTATCTGCAATAACAAGTCATCATCAGTCCTCATTGGGACCACCAATGGAAATCACACTTTACTCATATTAATAGGTGACCTGAACTGAAAGGGATATGGAGGCTGCCATATGTACTTCCTTTTAAGCAATACCAGATGCCTGGCTATCCTGCTGAACATATGTCTCTAATACTTTCAGCCATAGACCCTGAACAGGCATGCAGATTAGGCATTTCTTCTGACATTATTGTCAGATCTGACAAGACGTCTGAGTAGATCAGCTGCATGCTTGTTTCAGGTGTGTGATCCCAGGAATGAAATCTTCTACAACTTCTACTTTTTCCCCATCTATTTTTAGATAGTTCGTTGGAGTTCATTGGTTAATTTGTAGATGGTTTATTGGAGTTCATTGGAAAAGCAGATGACCATAAGCTACTTGCATAAATGCCAGTAATTACCCTATACCGTATAGTGAATGAACTCCTATTGACCCTAGAATGCAGTAAGGACTGTAGATTTTGATGGTCATTTAGTAATTCGAATCTTAAGATGTCCTTTATAGAGTTCTGCAGAAACTGTCAATTTACAATAATGATAAAATAATGGTAACAGTACCAGTGCTATCTAAATGTGTATAATAAATAAAGTTTTAGCCACAAATCTCAAATCTCGCAATACTGGACCAGCACTGCAGGCTGCTGCTAAAAGACACTGCAAACCAGATGATAGCATATTTTTTTTAAAGAGAAAGAGAGCAGCAATGGCCTGTTCATATTTTCCATCTTCAGGTCTTGAAAGCAATCTCTTAAAGGGAATCTGAAGTGAAAATAAACTTATGATGTAATGAATTGTAAGTGAAGTACAGCTTAGAAATAATAGTAGCAAATATATGAGACTTTGTTGTTTCCAGTACAGGAAGAGTTAAGAAACGTCACTTATCATTTATGGAAAATAGCTTTTCTGAGCTCTCCGACTAATTTAGTCAAAGAGCAGTGGTATTTTCTGAAACACTTATACATCAAAGAAACAGTGAAAGACAACTTCAGATAAGATTTTACTGCAGTAAAAGTTCAAAGAGTCATTAGCTCTGCTCAGTTTCATATTTTAAAATACAGAGTTTAGTTTGTAAACTTCAAATATTAGAGAATAAAAATATGAGACTCTTTTCTTTGCACTAATCTTCTATTAACCTCCTTAGCAATGTATGCTGTGTCGGGCATACCGCTCGCTCTCCTCAGAGGTCCCCCAGGACTAATTCAACTGACTGCCTGGCTGTAAAAGCTTTAGCTAGCACTAGGCTAGCTAGTATAAGTAGCCGGCACCCCCTGACTGCCCCTGATCCAGCCAGTTGATTACCCAGCCTGGCTCAAGCGATCGCCGCAGCCTCCCCGGACAGCTCCGGTCTCTCGGGGAGGATCGGGTCTGGCCATGACGTCGGTGACGTCATGTAGGATTCTCCACATAGAGAACAGCGGAGCTGTCCAGGGAGGCTGCGCCTTTCCCTGCAGTCAGGCTGGGTAATGTATTAACTGGCTGGATCGGGGGGGGCGATCCGGGGTGCCGGGTACCTATACTAGCTAGCCTAGTGCTAGCTAAAGCTTTTCAAGCCAGGGAATCAGTTGAATTAGTCCTGGGGACTCTAAAGCTGAAAAACCTCCTGAGCGGGGTAACGCTCAGGAGGTTAATTATCCGTACTGCACATACAATTAATTATATCATTTTTTTTTTGGTTCAGTGTCACTTTAAATACCTTTTAACCCCCACCCACATATTAGTGCATCAATACATTATTCAATACAATACATCAATACATTATTCTATTATTCAGTAGTTTATATCAATACATTATTCTCCACAGGTGTGTATATCAATTAAAGGAAACCTGATGTTAGAGGAATATTGACAGACCCATGCTGACTCCCTTTTCAATATGCTACTTACCTGCCTGGCTGCATGTTTTTCTAAAGCATATAACTCTGACACTACTGAAATCACCTGCGTGACAGCCATGGAAATATTGTTTTGTAAGAGAATAAAGATGGCAGCTCTCATTATACCCTCACTTTAAGCCCCCTTTAAGAGCTAGGACAGGTACCAAAGTTTTGTAAAAGTGATGTGCAATCTTGCGCTAATCAAACAAGGTATAGAAGGGTATAAAATGCAACCACTAGCGGCTCCTCAGTCCTGGCTGACAGGATGACTGTAGTAGTAGAAAAAGAAAAACAACAACGAGCGCTCCGTAGTGCATTAAAGTTATTTAATCTTGGACACGCAAAGTATTAAAAACACTTACTAAAAGACAGTAAAATTGAGCATATCATGGGTTAAAAACCTTATCAGACAACCATGGGTGGCAACCTGTTCCTCCTCTGTGGCCTGCAGTGGATGGGTGTCCCAGGTGGTAGTGGACAATGGGCGCCTTCCCTCTGGTGACCACGTGCAGTGACTTCACCATTACAGTTGCCTAGCAGCGCCATGCTAAAACCAGATAGGCTGTTCACTGGTGAGCAGCGTTCCCCCAGTCACGCCCAGGGCGATCGATCACACCGATCTATCACGCCCTCTAACTGGCGAGTGTACCGAGAGAGGGACGCTCCTCTCCTAGACATGCCCAAAGCGACCTATCATGCCCTCTCCCCTTCAGCATAGTTCTTTGTGCGGCATCTAGTCCCGCCCACCAGTTCACACTGGTTTACCGCACGGAGACTCGTCACACATGACGTACTGCACTCATTTTTGTGCACAAATTTTGTAGGCTGGCAGCAGGGCAGTCATGCACTGTAGAAGGTCTTCTGGTGGCAATTCGAGTTGAATTTTCCTCTGAAATCAGGCAGCATTTCAGAACACAGCAAAGAAAACCTATTACCATATGTAGGAGACTCCCGTCCATCTTCTAAGCCCGAATCCCGCTCTTTATCTCTTTTTCGGTGTTTTTGTCCAGCCCGATGTCGGTGACTGTGACGTCGATGGCTTTTCCTGCTACCGAGAGGTACATGGACTCCAATGTATAATGTTCGATGGCCTGAAAACATAAAAAAGAGATATTAAGTCTCTCTGACAAGAACAAAATCATGAATACAACATTATGTAATTCTGTAATAGGATTTTGAACAACATACTCAAAAGAGAAACTCAGTGATAAAATGTTTTACATTTTTGCCAGAACAATATCTTCTGCTTTTAAGGATAAGTGCACTTCTATTGCAGTAACCTTTTTCACATTTCCATCTCATTCACAACTCTCTTGACTTCTTTCATCAACTCGAGACTGGAAGCTACGAAGGTCCAATGATGAAAAATAACAGGTATGCTTCTCTTTCAGAATAACAGAGGGCCTATCTATCTATTTCTATCTATCCGCTATCCATGTCCTCTAGTGGGCAGACGTGCCCAACTGAAACTAAGACTATGCTGAGATACCTTCAGTTCAAATTTTTACAGCAGAATAGTTGATAGTTCCTAAGAAATAGTCTGCTTAGTAAAGTGAGAATGAAACTCAAAAATAAGTTTTTGCTCTAAAACTTTTACCACTTAACTCAAACTGGATGTTTATATGCATCCAGTTTAAGTCTCTTTAAATCAATCAGGACGTATAGGCGTGTACTGTCGATCAGCAGTGGGTGTACATGCTTACCGCTCATTCATGGTGGGACTTAAACGTTGGTAATTGGTGAATGTGTTCCCTAGACCCTAGGTTCTCAACGTGTAGCACGCATACCCTAGGGGGAATTTCTGATGGTGCCAGGGGGTACTGGGGCTTGATATACTTAACCAAGAATAACAAATTTACAGTTTTAGAAAATGTTAAATCTTATTTAAACAACACCAAATTAGTGTTTTAGCTAATTAAAAGCAATAGTAAATGCTTGGAAATTGTTTAGAACCAATAATCATGTACTACGATTAAATATATATTTGTCAAGGGTTACTGGTGATAATGTTTACTATGCTAGGAGGTACATTGTGAGTACAGGGTTTTAAAAGGAGTACTGTAACGATCGGTGTAACACAGAGAGGGTCTGATTATTGGTGATCTGCAGTATCACCAAGAATACAGATATATACCCGATTATTGATGATCTGCAGTATCACCGATAATCAGATATATCACTAACCTCTGGACACCGGAAAGATGTGAGTGTTTTGGTGCAACAGTAAATACTTTGAGAGCAATACCTGGAGAACAGGTATCAGAGCAGTAGGCTATACTGCAAAAGAGAACAAGTGCCTTCCAGTAACCTGAGAATCTCCCGAAGGGAGGAGCCAGGCCAGGAGATGGAAGGACCAGAGCGTTAGTGACACCAATAGGAGAGTGTCACTAATGATCTGTGAACTATCTCTAAGGTAGGGAGATAGCTCTCGAGGTCGGGCAAGCCAGGTCAGCAACACGCGGACAGATAAGTACAAAGACAGGAGACAGATTCAGTAATCCTAAGACATGCAGAGTTTGGCAACAGAATATCAGATATAGCGAGGTACCAAATCAGTAATCAGAAGAGTGGTCAGGAAAGCAGAAGGTCATAACAGATAATAAACAATGCCTAGTCTTGGTGTGAGCTCCGTGATCATCAACACCCTGGAACTAGTCTGAAGTATAACAGAATGGTAATACAAGTCCCTAATCTGGGTGTGAGGTCCTTGATCATCAACACCCTGGAACTAGTCTGAAGAATAACAGAATGGTAACACAATTCCCTAATCTAGGTGTGAGGTCCTTGATCATCAACACCCTGAAACTAGTCTGAAGAATAACAGAATGGTAATACAATTCCCTAATCTGGGTGTGAGGTCCGTGATCATCAACACCCTGGAACTAGTCTGAATATAACAACTGGTAACACAGAATCTAACAAAAGGTCTGAGTGCTTCCACGTAGTGATCGCAACGGCAGACAACCAGTGAATGACCAGCACCCAGTATATATAGCACAGCGCCCTCCAGCTCCTCCCCTAAGTGCTGGACTAATGGGAACTGGTTGAATCGTCAGCTGACCGGCTTGGTCAGCTGACTCCCTTCTGGCTGTCATAAAAGTTCTGCCTCTCAGCGCGCGTCCTTCTGAACCTGTGTGGACTATCAGTCCCAGCCACACCAGCCATGTGTTGTGTACCACCCACCGCGCTGGACGCGGAACCAGCCGCACCGCTATCAGGGCATGCGGCGGTTTCTCCGCGTTCAGCCATAATGGTAGATGTAGGCCTACGCGTGCAAACCGCCGCGTTGGACGCGGAATCAGCCGCCTTGTTCTGAACACACGCGGCGGCGTTTCCGCATTTTCTCACAGGTACATAATAATAAAATGTTCAGAAACACTGCCCTAAACCAATTACAGTGCCTGTATATGAATGAACGTGACTCCAATAAGGAGCCATGTTCACTCATATAAATGAAAGGAAAAGTTATCATAAAAAAAGTAAGCAAATACTTCCTGGTAACCCAGTATAGTGCATAGCACTATCTTGTGGCCAAAAAATTAAAATCAAAATAAATAAATAACACATTTACTATAGTTACTATAATAATTCCCCTCATAGTTACCAAAATAAAACACTTGTAACCCCCCCCCCCCCCCAAAAAAAAAAAAAAAACTACAAAGTGACAGAATTTAAAGAAAAAAAAAGTACATAAATAGTTACCTTAGGGAGTCCGTTTTTTTTTTTTTTTGTTTTTTTTTACTATGTATGTCACGAGGGTATATTACTGTTATTTTTTCAAATAAGGGTCTGGAATTATTGATCGGGTACAAAAATCACAACACATCAAAAATACACCTTTATTTCCAAATAATATATTGCTGCCATACATTGTACTAGGGACACAATTTAAATGTTTTAATATTCAGGACAAATGAAATGTGTGGGTTTTATTTAAAGTAGCATTGTTTTTCTCTTTAAAACGCATAGAAAATAAAGTCATTACTGAAAACAAGTATCAACCCCCCAAAAATGTATGGTGAACAAAACAAGATATAGATCATTTAGATGTGATAAGTAGTGATAAAGTTATTGGGGAATGAATGTGAGGATCGCTGAAAGTTGAAAATTGCTTGCGTTGTTAAGGTGAAAATATCCCATGGGCCGAAGTGGTTAAACACTGCGACAAAAACCAACAGAAAACATGAAAAGACTGATATTCATGTATGTCACTGAAAGACATTTTCACATAATTAAAGCTAAATGATAGCATTGCTGGTTGCAGGACAAATTATCAAATTGTCTTGTAATTAAGTAATTGTAGTGAAAACAGCTCAGTATAGTTCAAGTCAATCTGATGATTTTAGTAGGCAATAGAAATCTTATTAATTATTAGCTTATGAGTGAAATATAAGCTTTAGCATTAACTCTTCAATTGGCTTTATAGCCATTGATCTCTTTTTTTTTTGCTAATAGTTTTATGCTGTGTTTCATTCATTTAGACCATAGATGAGATCTGAGTTTCATATTACTTTCTTTGAGAGTAAGGCATGGCCCCATCCTTTTACATTCCAGGCTTGTCAACTATGTTAGCACTCTCGCCTTGCAGTGTTGGGTCCCTGGTTAGAATCCCAGCCAGGTCAACAACTGTAAAGAGTTTGTATGTTCTCCCTGTGTCTGAGTTTCCTCTGGGCACTCCAGTTTCCTCCCACATCACAAAAACATATAAAGTAATTGACTAAGTCGCTTCCCCCTAAATTGGCCCTAGACTACGATACATACACTACACTATACATACAGACTAGGGATGATCAAAGATATGCAAATTCTTCCGAGTTGATGCAAATTTTATGCAAATATATGCCGCTTGAAAATGGACCAATCAATTTAAACCTGGGTTTAAATTGATTGGTCCATCTACAAACTGTATACATTTGCATTAAATGATGTGCATATTTTCAGAAGAATTTGCATCTCATTGATCATCCCTAATACAGACAAAGACAATATATTCTGTAAAGCGCTCAGGAAGATGACAGCACTATATACATACTAAATAAAAATATTGTTATGTACAAAGGTAAAAAAAATATATTTATGGACTGAGACCTATAGACAAATGCTTAATCAGTATGAGAAGTTATTTTTCTTAAGATCTAGTTTTAAAAGAAGTATGGTAATCAGGCATAGATAAATAAAAAAAATTGTTATAACTCGCAAGGTTAACTCCAATTTTACATGTCTTCCTAATGGTGCTCCCATTAAAGGACTCAAAGGACTTCATAGTAGTGATCTTCACTACAGTGCCCCATTTTAGTGTTGGGGGTGGGCACAACAGTGACATTTACATACAGTGTCTTTTTTTTAATTCAATTAGGACAAGAAAAAGATTCTTTAACATGGCTGGTAACCTTTTACATTTTCAGCCCCTAAAAGGCCTTTTAAATTGGAAGCTCTGGATCCTTAGACCCGTTTACATTTAATCAGTTGGTATGCGTAAGTGTGCCTTAGTACGCGTTGGTGCGCGTTTCTTCCATAGCAGTGCATTGGGAAGAAGATTTCAGTTAAAACACGTTAAAGCAGACACAAACCAACCAATTTTTTTTTTAAATCAAAATATTTAGTTGCACCACTCTGACACATACAAAAATAAATAAACACTCCTTCAAGCCTATGAGCATTTCAGTGTATGCTTTTCACCTTTCTCTTTTGATTGCTAGGGTTATACAGGTGGCAGCCATTAGCAATTCCTCCTTTGCCAGACACCATCTACTACACCAGTTTGCCGGATTCTGTCCCAGCAATATGAAAGGAAGGGAGGGGTTTCTCCAATAAATGTAAAATATTTTATATGTGTTATCATGCAGCTGAAAAAATGCTGCTATTTATTATTATAATTTAGAAAATAGATTTTATTTCTGAAATCTTGTATTTTTAATTTGGGTCCACTTTAAGCCACCAGCAAGCTCTTGACCAGACAGTGTACCCTCCAAAAATCGTTTGCCTGAAGAAGCGGGACTGTTACCCGTGAAACGCGTTGCACTTTTGGAGTTATTATTAAATGTTACTTTAAACTGCAAGTAACTTGCCCGTTGTCCGGCCATTTCTTCCAGAAGGGAGGTGAGTCCACCCACTTCGCCCTTTTTAACGATTTTAATTAATTTTACTCTACCTGGCGCCTCTGTTATCCTGCTACAAAATTTTTCCGTTTTCGGCCATTATAGTTTTTAAATAATGCATGCTACTGTAATTAAAACCCATGAAATGTATTTGCCCATTTGTCCCGGTTATAAACCCATTTAAATTATGTCCCTATCACAATGTTTGGCACCAATATTTTATTTGGAAATAAAGGTGCATTTTTTCAGTTTTGCATCCATCCCTAATTACAAGCCCGTAGTTTATAAAGTAACAGTGTTATACCCTCTTGACATAAATATTTAAAAAGTTCAGTCCCTAAGTCAACTATTTATGTTTTTTTTATTGTATTTTTTTTTTAATTACAAAAAAATAATAATTGAGGAGTGTGGGAGGTAATGAGTTAATTTATTGTGTAAAACTTATGTGTTTGTATATGTAAAATGCTTTAGGGTGTAGTTTTACTATTTGGCCACAAGATGGCCACAGTGTTTTTTTACATGCGACCTGTAAGCGTCCGGAAAGACGCTTACAGGAAGCAGTACGAGGCTGGGAAGATCACAATGATCGCGCTGTTTCTAATAGAAGCAGCGGATCATTGCGGGGGCTTAGATCAACGAACAGGAATGGATTTTCCCGTTCATTGATCTCCGGGCGAGCAGGCGGCAGCGTGCAAGAGCGTCGGGAGCGCGGACAGCGGCGGTAGCGCGGAAGGTACGGATTTCTCCGTCCCTGGTTTTTTAGGGGGGGGGAAAAAGGGAAATTCGTACCGCAAGGGGTAAAGTGGTTAAAGGGCATTTTATTGACAGGAATAAAATACCACCTAGGAGTAAACTCTGGGCCTGTGGCCCGTATGCAATTCACTATTTCTCCTAAGTATTCTCCTAGGTGGCAATTTTTCATCTTCTCTTTAAAAGACAAAGACAAACACTTATATTGCGCTTTTCTCCTGGCGGACTCAAAGCCAGAGCTGCAGCCACTGCAGCCCTAACACTGCTACTCTATAGGTAGTAGCAGTGTTAGGGAGACTTGCCTAAGGTCTCCTGCTGAATAGGTCCTGGCTTACTGAACAGGCAGAGCCGAGATTAGAACCCTGGTCTCCCTTGTCAGAGGCAGAGCCCTTAACCATTACACTATCCAGCCACTTTAAAGTAACATTTCAGCATTTTGCAATAAAAAAGTAAGAAAAAGTACTATCAAAATGTTTTTGTCTATTGTCTTGCTTGCTGGGGGTTTAAAAGGCAATTTATTGAAAAATTGTGAAAATATCACGTAGGAGAAAAAGTTGATTGCATATGGCCCAGTGTCTCTTTCTTTTCTTGTGTTACAGACTACCCAGCAAGCTCATGGTGAACCAGCATTCCAGCGGTTCTGGAGATGTGGCTAGCTTACAGGGACAACACAGGATGAATTGCATATTAAGCAGTGATGCATCGTGAGAGACATCATGTGCTCATTCCAAGTTGAATTATCACAAATACCTTCTGTTTTAAAAAGGCAAACTTTTGTTTTTCTTTTCTTGTCTGTCCTTCTCTCAGGGATGATCTATGTAAATATAAGTAGTTTTGAGCTAAAATATGTAGTGGTTGAAAAGGCATTTTATTGAAAAGGTGTTAAAGTGGTCTGAAACTCCGACATAACATTCAATAAAAATGTGTTTTCCTACTTTTTATTACTAATACAGTTTTCATATTTGCTTTGTGCATAAGTAATATTGTCTGTTTACAAATTACAAGTTTCCAAAGTGTCGTTTTTCTTGGCCTGAAACCTGCCATTGCATTTTATTCAAACTGCTTTTTATTATATATTAACATCTTCTAATTAGCTGTTCTGAGCTGTTTGTGTGCTTAAAGAGACTCCGTAACAAAAATTGCATCCTGTTTTTTATCATCCTACAAGTTCCAAAAGCTATTCTAATGTGTTCTGGCTTACTGCAGCATGTTCTACTATCACCATCTCTGTAATAAATCAACTTATCTCTCTCTTGTCAGACTTGTCAGCCTGTGTCTGGAAGGCTGCCAAGTTCTTCAGTGTTGTGGTTCGGTGATGCATCTCCCCCCTCCAGGCCCCTCTCTGCACACTGCCTGTGTATTATTTAGATTAGGACAGCTTCTCTCTTATCTTTTACAAGCTGTATAAATCCTCCTCTGAGCTGGCTGGGCTTTCACATACTGAGGAATTACATACAGGCAGAGCTGTCTGCACTCTGCAGGAAGAAACAGCCTGACACTTCAGTGGAAGATAGCTGCAGGGGGAAAGAAACACACAAATGATCTCTTGAGATTCAAAAGGAAGGGTGTATACAGCCTGCTTGTGTATGAATGTATTTTCTATGTGTGGACATACTGTACATCAACCTACTTCCTGTTTTGGTGGCCATTTTGTTTGTTTATAAACAAACTTTTTAAAACTGTTTCTAACCACTTTTAATGCGGCGAGGAGTGGCGAAATTGTGACAGAGGGTAATAGGAGATGTCCCCTAACGCACTGGTATGTTTACTTTTGTGCGATTTTAACAATACAGATTCTCTTTAAAGCACAGAGAGCTTCCCAGAGAGCTCCTTTTCACTTGTTACACTGTGTTTACACACATGTATCAACACTGGAATGCAAACAAAGATACTGTTATCTCCAGTTTGGATGTAGATTAGCAGCTGAATAGCAGGACAAAGCGCTTTGTTTAACCATTTCAGTGATGTTCTGCTAAAAAAAAATTCTGGGATAGTAGCTTTCAAGCTGCAAGGAATCTTTTAGAGCAAAGTAGAAATGTTGACTTTCAGACCACTTTAAATGATCATCTAGGAGAAAACTTAGGAGATAAGGTGAACTGAATAAGGCTCTGTTCCCACTTGGTGCAAGACTACGTGCGGCCAGCGGGATATCCTGCAGATCCGTTTAGCAATGAGTGGAGAACGGAGAAAAAAATATGGGAACACAGCCTATGGGCAACTGTTTTTCTTTTGCATATGAATTCTTTGTAGCAAGCTTGATTAGGGATGAGTCAAAAGGCATTATTAGAGGTGTGGCAGCCGGCAGGGCGTATCTTAAAAGTGTCCCTCTTTCTTATCACAAAAAGTTGGAGGTACGTACATCTCTCAAGCTAATGATTATCTCAGCAACCAAAGTTCTAAAGAGAACATTTGTATTAGGAATGTTTTATATGGCCATGTTTTTGCTGCCCAAAGTTGTGACAGATTTCCTTTAAGTGGAATTTAAAACACATTCTAAATAGCACAAAACCTTCTGGTAGAAGCTTAAAGTCTTGGGAAAAAAGTCTGCATCTTACAGAAAAGAAAGAATGGTGAGGTTCATTAATTGCTGTAAATGAAGTACGCAGAAGTGTGCAGCAAACATACATTCCTTAGCACTTGACTGAAATTTACAAGACTCATTTGCATTTTTTCTGTCTCCCGGAGGTATGGTATAATGATCAGAATGCTGACAGCTGTATAATGAACACTAGCGATGTCTTCAAAGCTCGTGTCTACCAGGCCTGGAATCTCACTTGACGCCAGATGTCAACTTTGTAGAAAAGCTAGGGAATGCTCAGTACACAATGTTCTTAATATTGGGGTCACTGACTTAAAGTTTAACTAAATCTTGCTACACAGTTTTCATGAATTTGATAATGAACAGCAATACTGATGTTCGAGGTCTGCATCTATCTAATGCACTAACTTGATCCTTTCTGTGCAATATTCCTATATAATCCAGTGAGTTCACATAAACTTGTAGTAAAAGGGACGTGTTCATCCTTGGAGAGGTGGGCACCAGGAGGATGGGAGATGCCTTTGGACTATCTGGAAGCTTCCCCCTACTGAGGTAAGTATTCAGTTTTGTTTCTATTTTCCCTATCAGGTACACCTTAAAGAAAACCTGTACTGAAAAAAAATTCCCCTGGGGGGTACTCACCTCAGTAGGGGGAAGCCTCTGGACCCTATTGAGGCTTCCCCCATATTCTTGTGTCCCACGGCGGTCTCGCTGCAGCCCACGGAATGCACAGGCGACAATTGTCGGGCTGTGCAATATTTACCCTTTCTGGCTCCAGCTGAGGCGAAAATAGCCGATCTCCGTCGGGTCCGCTCTACTGCGCAGGCGCAGGAGACTTGTGTCTGCGCAGTAGAGCGGCCCGTCGGAGATCGGCTATTTTGCCTATCTCCGTACAGAGAGCGGATACTGCGCCTGCGCTGCAGCCAAGAGGTAAATATTTACATCTCCGCCGCTCCGGGAGGATTTTTGCCGCTGCCGTGGGACCGAGGAGGACAGGGAAGCCTTGATAGGATCCGGAGACTTCCCCCACCCGAGGTGAGTACCCCCCAGGTTTTTTCATTACAGATTTTCTTTAACTGAATTAACTCATTATTTACCTCTCCTTATCTGACTTAAAGAGAACCTGAGATAAACAGAACTTAAGGATTTATACTTGACTGGGGCTTCCCCCATCCTCCTGTAGTCCATCTGCTTGATCACTGTCCTCCTGATTCCCTTAGTTCTCCTGCAGTGGACATTGAGGCCACTGAGTATGCTCAGCCCAGGCCACATGTGTCCCCCGGAACACTTCCCCGTGGCCAGGCGTGTTTTGCGCAAGCACAGTTACACTCTTTATGAGCTGTGCATGAAGCCGTGGCTGGGATCATGGTAGTGCCTGCAGCCGGGACCTCACATGCGCAGTGGCCATTGACTGGGCCAGTCAGGAAACTTACTGGGAGAAAGGAGGGGGCCAAGAGGATGGCCATCAAGCAGATGAACTATGGGAGGGGGGGGGGGGCAGGAGGAAGCCACCGGTAAGTATAAATCCTTATATTCTATTGGTCTCAGGTTCTCTTTATCTCATGATTTATTTCCCCTTATCTGTTCATTTCTTTATGTATTTGCCTTTATCTGACTTAACTTATGATTTATCTTACCTTATCTGTCTATCTCATCAAAAGCTCTCCTTATGGTTGAGGTAAAAATAAAATTAAAAAATTAAAAACAAATAAAAATGCTAGCCCAAGTTAGGTGAGATAATTCAAGAGAAAAGTTTCAACCCCTATACAATGACTCTGTAGTGGATTCCTCTGTGAACCAAGAAAAGACAGCTGCTCTGTGTGTTAAGCATTGTCAGGGAGGAAATCTGAGAAGACTTCAGGGAGAAGAAAAGAAGAATCCTGACAGAGGACTGCACAGATAAGGATAAGAAAGGCGTTAGCAGAAGGGAGGGGATACAGATCAGGGAGGAGTTAACAGAGAGGTCAGGCAGAGTTGTACAGCCAGCCATGCTATGGTCCAATTTCAACAGTTTTCATTTAGTTAGATAAGAAAGAGGAAAACTTTTCACTAAAAATAGTTTTAGTAAACACTCCTCTTTCAGGGTGTAGTAGTGGAGTCATGTAGTTATCTCCACTACAGGACCCATTTCTTTAAATATATTACTTGCATAGTTGTTGTTGTGCTGGTCCTCTGCATTGAATAATCCCTAAACAGCTGTCCTAAGTCCTAACTTAAGAATACAGATAAGATGGCTTGGATACTACTGAAATCTGCCTCCCAACATTCTGAGTAGTGATGGTCATGTCTAGGAGACCTGATGGAGAAGCATGTGATTTGTTTGATCAGCAGATAGGAATGCAAAGCTCTGATTTGCTGTGATCACATCCTGCTTTAGCACATGATCATGACTAGCAATTCAGATACTTACATATCTATCACCTGACTAAAACTGATCACATGCTTCTCCATGAGTCATCCCAGACATGACCACCACTTATTCTAAAATGAGAAAATGAGATGGCTACTCATATACAGGTCCTTCTCAAAAAATTAGCATATTGTGATAAAGTTCATTATTTTCTGTAATATACTGACAAACATTATTACCATGGTCAGTAAACCATTTACCAGTGGTTTTGGCACTGTGAGCAGGTGCCAGGTCGTGCTGAAAAATGAAATTTCATCTCCATAAAGCTTTTCAGCAGATGGAAGCATAAACCCACTTTTGAACCAGAAACAGCGGCAGAAGCGCCTGACCTGGGCTGCAGAGAAGCAGCACTGGACTGTTGCTCAGTGGTCCAAAGTACTTTTTTCGGATGAAAGCAACTTTTAAATGTAATTCGGAAATCAAGGTGCCAGAGTCTCGAGGAAGACTGGGGAGAGGGAAATGCCAAAATGCCTGAAGTCCAGTGTCAAGTACCCACAGTCAGTGATGGTCTGGGGTGCCATGTCAGGTGCTGGTGTTGGTCCACTGTGTTTTATCAAGGGCAGGGTCAATGCAGCTAGCTATCAGGAGATTTTGGAGCACTTCATGCTTCCATCTGCTGAAAAGCTTTATGGAGATGAAGATTTCATTTTCAGCATGACCTGGCACCTGCTCACAGTGCCAAAACCACTGGTAAATGGTTTACTGACCATGGTATTATTGTGCTCAATTGCCCTGCCAACTCTCCTGACCTAAACCCCATAGAGAATCTGTGGGATATTGTGAAGAGAAAGTTGAGAGACGCAAGACCCAACACTCTGGATGAGCTTAAGGCCGCTATCGAAGCATCCAGGGCCTCCATACCACCGGAGCAGTGCCACAGGCTGATTGCCTCCATGCCACGCCGCATTGAAGCAGTCATTTCTGCAAAAGGATTCCCAACCAAGAATTGAGTGCATAACTGAACATAATTATTTGAAGGTTGACTTTTTTTTTGTTTTAAAAACACTTATCTTTTATTGGTCGGATGAAATATGCTAATTTTTTGAGATAGGAAATTTGGGTTTTCATGAGCTGTATGCCAAAATCATCAATATTAAAACAATAAAAGGTTTGAACTACTTCAGTTGTGTGTATTTGAATCTAAACTATATGAAAGTCTAATGTTTATCAGTACATTACAGAAAATAATGAACTTTATCACAATATACTAATATTTTTAGAAGATCCTGTACAGTTGTCTAGGAAAAAGAGGCACCACCTCTACACATGTTAAATAAGTGTGGAACATGTGGAGTATTAGTAAGAGACACATTACAGATGGAAACAAAGTTCTTCATCATCACTAACTTTCTACTGCAGCTTGAAACTAAGCATTGTTATTACAAGGGACCTATTTGTACAGCGGCAACAATCAGCAAAGAGATAACTTCTTCTTTACAGTCCCCATATTTAGGAAAAAATGATCTTATTATTTACAGTAGTGGCTGATCAGTACTTTGATCGCCTAGCTAAAGTGGTGATTCCTAGCTCCAATCACAAGTATGGGGCCTTAGAGCAAAACCGTAGAAAAAATTAACCTCCAGTGATTTGTGTTGTGCTTTCGATTGACACTTTTTGATATGGAGATCTCTTTGAAGTCAGTTGTGTTCTCCATTTTCAATGCTATTTCATTATTTATAAAGTGGTGATCAAACTTTTACTTATAGGCACACCTCGAGCCTGATACGCGTCAGTTTGATCCTGTGGATGTCTTATGTGTGGATTTTTGCAATAAAGGTAACCGGCTTTTATGAATCTAAACTATCTTCTCTCTCCCTGTGCTGGAGCTCCAAGTAGCAGCTGTGATGTTGCGCATCCCTGGCCGCCGCAATGCATGATGGGAGATTTAGTTTATTAATGTGATTACATCTTCAATTTACTTTAATATTTGTAGAAAAGAACAGCATAGAGTATTGTCTCCCAAGCACTTTTAACGCATTGTCCCCCACATGTGCTGGTATTTTCCAGGTAGTTTGCAGATAGCCAGTTGCTTGGGCCAGTGAGGAACAACAACACACATGGTCCATAAGATTGGGGGGTGCCTGTGGAGGGGTGTCAACAAAGTCACATGCATAGTGTTAGTTACTTCCCCTCCTCAAGGGGATCAAAGGTGAGCACAAACCTTTTGGTAATAATTTAGGAAAAAGATGCTTTGCGAAGGGGTGAGACTTTGCCTTTAACCCCCCAATCCTATGGATCTTGTGGGCTGGTATTATTCAGAGATCAGAGCCCCACGTTGGCAAGGTTTACATTCCCAGGTGAATACCTGCCTGCATGTGGGAAAGGGTTAACATTGCTTGGGTTGGGGGACCCCATGCTGTCTATTTCTCTAAATCTTAAAGTAAATGTGTTTGGTCACTTTAAGCGTTTCACCAACTAACTCATGAAAAACAATATAATAGACTGAACCATGGGGGAAGCTAATAAGACCCAAACCTCTGCAATCTGACCCTGCTTCACGTTTAAAAATGCATTTTAATGTTAAAATTGTAAAATTAATTTTTACACAATTTACAAGATTTTTTTTTTACATATTCCTACAATTGGCTCTAACATACGTAGCAGCTTTGGTGACAATAACATGTTAGAGGAATTTCCAATGAAAGAAAACCTGAGATGGGTGGGGAGTTCTGTAGCCTTACAGGTCCCCTGGATTCAGACAGACAGACACAGAACATTTATATTGTGCTTTTCTCCTGGCCAACTCAAAGCGCCAGAGCTGCAGCCACTAGGACGCGCACTATAGGCAGTAGCAGTGTTAGGGAGATTTGCCTAAGATCTCCCCCTGGTCTGCTCCGCTGTGCCACGTCATAAGTTTGCTCATCGCGACCTACTGGGCTGTGTGCCTTCTCAAACAAGATTCTGTTGTTGGAGTAATCTGGGCATGCGCATTAGCTCGCAACTGGTTCAGTTGGCGAGCTTTTGGAGGGACACAGCAGCAGAGTGCAGAGGACCGGTAGAAAACCGAGGAACCTGTAAGGCTACTGGGGGTTAGAAGATGCCCCAGGTAAGTAATAGACTTCAGCGCCCTAGACTTCAATGCATTTTGCTAGTACTGGTTACATTTGAACTGAAACATAGCTTGGAATTCCATAATGGAATCCACAACTGGATTAAAGCAATTTTGCTCATCACTAATCTCGTTGAATAAAAGAGGAAGGAGGCATGTCAGGGACTAAACTTCCGTAATTCCTTATTTTACAGCAAGCACAGCAAGCCATAGTCCCATCTGCTTAGTTATATTGCTCCTTACACAGTACAGATCAATGATGAAAATTCTGGCACCAATGACTGGCAGCCATGGTATTCACTATTTATATAAGTAATAGCAATACAGTGGAATGCCTTTATAGTAAACTCCAAAGTAGGTTACTATATCAGAAGTTTACCATATCATAAATTGCCATACTCAAGCAAGTATGCTATAGTACTGTATCTTAATTTAGCTAATAGTTGGGAGTCATTTTTTCTTATCAATGCTTCAGCAAGCGAGCACAATATTTAAGCTAGATCAAAATGCACCGTACGCAATAAGCATTGATTTGCATGCAATAATTATGCCAAATCTTGCACAGGAAGCATAGGCCATCAGTTAATGCAGATACAGTACTAATAGTGTGCTCCTCTGTCCACATTTCTGTGCAGCCTGGATGATACTGTAGCATTGCAGCCATGCACAAGCAAGTCGCAGATGATGGGCAGTTCCCTCAGTAATCAGGCAGCAGCTTACACAGGAAGTATAGGTCTCACCAGCTGGTGCTTTTGAGATAATCCATGCAGGGCTAGAGTAGTGTGCATATAATGAGTAGGCTGCAAATGGCTGCCAGTCTGCCCATCAACGGTTCATGGGTCTCTGACTGACGTATAATGCATGTTCCCACCCACTTTCCATAATACCCGGATACAGAATATCGCAGGGGCCAAAAAACAGGTTTACTATAACAGAAGTTCTGTTATACCAGGGTTTACTATACCAGGCGTTACTCCTATATACTTCTAATGATGCTTCGCAGGGACCTGTACATTTAGTTTACTATACCCGAATGTTTACTATATCAGAGGTTACTATAACAAGATCATACTGTATATGGTATTGGAATTTTCTTTTTACTTTGTTTTTGCTGGTTCTGCTTTAATTATCCTTAATTGGAAACATAAATGTTTGAAATAGCATTTTTCATATATATTTCTGCCTTGAGCTCTGGTTTAACCGAGGTTTATTTAAACCAGCGATAGACACGTAAGCAGTGCCTGCGAAATTTTATAATTGGAAATAGAATAATGTACTAAATGTTCATAACAAATACAAGCAAACTGTCACATCAGCTTTTGTTCAAGCCGTTCATTACCGCGAGAGCATTAATAAAGCTCACTGATCCAGAACGCGGTGTTCTAGAACGCGCAGCATCCCCTAGCCTTGCTGAAGAGGTCTATGGCAAAAGTACACGGCAACAACACAAAAAAGATCTTCATTGCAGAATGCTAATCAAGGAGAGAGGCTGATGGTTGCATTGGATTGTGAAAAGAACACCACAACGCTTTTATAAACATAATTATAATAGCAGGCATGTTCAATACAGATTTTACCTTGATTTAGCGTAATGGGCTTCATTACCTCTAGCAGATAGATGCTGCCTCCTAGCAATGAGAGTTTTGGATAAAGAGATCTCAGTTTTTTTTAGATCTAATGGTAGCCATACATCCAGCGATTTTGACGGCCGATCTACCAAGATACAGATCCTTCTCCGATGGAATCTAGAGTACGCAGTTTGGTGCCATGTGTATGGTCTGAGCACTGACAGGCAGACACCCCACCCCTTCAAATTCTGCAGCAATGCCGAGGGCACTCATATCTTTTTTCAAAAAACTACTTCTGGATATAACACTGAGCATGTGCACTCAACTCCTCTGGCCGATCATGGCGAGGCCTGTTCTGAGTGGAACTGGTCCTGTTGAACCGCTGTATGGTCTTTGCCACCATGCTGCAGCTCAGTTTTAGGGTGTTGGAAATCTTCTTAAAGATGTTATGGGGTCCTAGGCAAGGCAGTAGATTTGGGGCTCCTTATGCCCTTTTTGGTAAGCTGATATGGAGAGAGGACAAAGAAGGTAGCAGGTGGGCCCCTTGATATCCACCTGGTCCCAAGAACCTGCTTAGGTTGCCTGGTGGATGATCTTGCTCTGGGTATGTGTGTTGCTTTGTTGCCATGCAGTTTCATTCAACCATGCTGAATGGGACAGCGGTTTGGTGCGCTTAAAATGTGCGCAGCACATAAGTGTGCAAATCAGACATTGTTGTCTATGTACTGTCTGATGAACCTGCTCAATGTATGCTGAGCCACACTGCTGAAATCTGATCAGCAACATGGCAGGATGCCCATGCCCTAAGCAATACATGTTGGATTTTGTATTCAATAAAAATATTCTAAATTAACCACTTAACCACCACCTAATGCCGATAGGCGTCGGCAGGTCGCAGTGGTGTTTCCATGGAGCAGCCGTTCCATGTCAGTTCACGGAGGGTGTCTCCGTGAACAGCCTGCGAGCCTCCGATCGCGGCTCGCAGGCGAAATGTAAACACGCAGGGAAGAAATCCCCGGTGTTTACGTCACACGCCGCTGCTGTTGCAGCAGCGCCGTAAAGGAGATCGGCGATCCCCGGCCTCCGATTGGCCGGGGATCGCCGGAATCTGATAGGCTGAAGCCTATCAGAGGCGGTACAGGACGGATCGCCGTCCTGTGCCACCCACAGACAATAGGAGAGGGAGGGAAGGAGAGGGAGGGGGGAATAGCACTGCGGAGGGGGACTTTGAGGAGCCCCCCCCCCCCCGCTAGGCACACATGAGAGGCGGCGATCAGACCCCCCAGTAGGACATCCCCCAGTGGAGAAAAAAAAGGGGGGGGGGGGGAGTCTGATCGCCCAGCCTAAAACCTGATCTGTGCTGGGGGCTGAAGAGCCCACGCAGCACAGATCAACCAAAACACCCCTGGTCCTTAAGTGGTTATAAGATCTCTTCCATAGAGTGATTAAATAGGCTAAGAAAACTTTGGATTGCTATATCATCTGTGAGCACCAACATGCAACATTTGCCATTCATTACTGGAGAATGTCCTTACTGGGTGCGATAAATCCTTTTAAACACGCATTACATCACATTTTGTTTTATCATTTCTTATAAAACAGTCCCAAGAAGATGCAGGAGTGAGAATAACCCACTGAGCACGTGCAGGAAAAAAGATGACAATTTAACAAGAATCGCTGAATACTGCTAATTAAATCTGATCTGTGTAATGAAGCCTAGCATCCCACCACTTGCACAGGGTCCAAGAATGAGTAAGTGGTACTGAGAGCAGGTGCCCCAGAAAAACAATGATAATTGGAGGCAGCGGTAGTTATAAGTACACAATTAATGGGAATTCCATCTGGTTTCCTTTCATGTATAATTAAGAATCTTCTTTCTAGGATTGGTACAGTCTCTGCACAAGCGAAGGAGCAGAGGTTCAGAATAGATGACATAACTAGCATTTTCTCTGGCTCAAAACCTTTTTAGTGTATGCAAGAGACACCTTACCAAGGAGGCACATACGAGCGGAACAGCTGAAAAAAAGCACAAGATGTGTCATGCTGAAAAGGGCGCCCTTTGTGTCTGCTATTTGTAGCCACAGTTCGCATAGCTGGCAATCCCGGCCCCCCGCTATTGTATCAGGCACCCTTTTCAACAGGACAACGGAAAGTAGGGTTAGGCATCGGTGGTGGTGGGGTGGATAAGGAGAGCTGGTGGTTTGGGGTTGATTTAAGGTTGCGGGGGGGGGGTTACTGATAGTCATGATCGGGAGGGGTCATAGTTGGGCACCACTGGAGGAGGTTAGGGTTAGGCACCAACGGGGGTCAGGGTTAGGCATTAGTAGAGGGCGCTGTATGAGAGTAGGGTTAAGTCGTTGTAAAGTTAACATTACCAACATTTTACTACATGAATAAAGTAGAATATCAGTAATTTTAACGATATTCTACTACCGGCTATTTCCTGCGCCATTTTAAATGGGTGACTTCATTAAGGGCTCGTTTCCACTTATGCGGTGTGCATCTCGCAGACGCACGCCGGCACTGAGCAGGTGGGCGGGATCGCGGGTGAATCCCATCAGCCGTGCCATGCAAGGCTATGGGAATCACAGCCTCCACTGCAAATTCTGCGGGGGGTTCCGGCCGAATCGCTAGCGATTCGGCTGGCGGCGGCGGTATACCCTATGGCAGAGTTTCCCCACGCGATAGTGGAAACGGGCCCCTAAATGTTCACATAAAAGAGTACAGTTGTTACCTACAGCGGTTGATTTGGGGCTGACAGTTTGAATACCGGCAAGTGAAATTACTGATGTTCTACTATCTGCTCTGCAATGGTGCTTTTGTCCAAGGACATAAAGGAATTATTTGCATACTAGACCTTAGGCCTGTTACAATAACGGGCAGTAGGCCTTGCCTGCTACGTGCCTCAAGACCCCCTCCCCCCCCCCCCCGGTTGCCTCCGCCAACAACACCGCAACATCGCCCGCATGGTCACAGTGCATGCGCACAGCCACTACGCATATGCGCCCGCTACACGTGACATGCACAACACAATGGCCGTGACACGCAGGACGCAACGCGTGTGCACTTGCCAGCCCCCTGCACCCATCCTCCTGTGCTGTCTAAACTCCGCCCACGTGCCACGCATGCGCACTGGCCTAAACGCACGGACACAGGAACACAAGAGGACGCAGGACACATGCAGATTTTTCTATAGGATTCAGTCACTGAACTAAAGTGGTGCATTGAACTAACGTGGTGGTGGATAAACTGCACTTTGCGCCCTCTCTGTGCCATGTCTCTTTTGTGGCAGTGTAAGTGCACTCTCTCTATGTAACACTTTCCATTCTTACCCATTGAGCAGCTTTTTGCTTTCTCTCACATTCCATGTGCAGCCATGTGTAGAAGGCCCATCCATGTGTAGTAGTCCCTTTCTTTCATGAACAGCTCCCTTCATTATCAGTTACCTTTTTCATGTGTTGCTAGTCATTTTCTCCATGCTCTTTCATATGTAGTAACCCCCTTTTTTCAGGTCCTGGCACAACTTGGGCTGCTGCCGCTCAAGGCCTGGACCTTTGTGGCCTTTCCAGAAATCTGGGCCTGGTGGTCACTGTGCCACTCTCCCCTCTGTTCACAGGTCTTTGTGTGAGTGATGGGGAGGCAGGGACCCCCATACAAGTCACTGACAGGGCAGTCTGGGAGTATGCGAGGTCCCTGCTGTGGGCGAGGCCCCAAGCGGCCGCTTGTTTCGCCTGGGACTAGCTGCACCCCTGCATTTAGCCCTCTCTTGCTCTCTCTCCCACCATTTTGCTATCTCTCACTGTCACTTTGTTCTCTTTTGCCTTCTACCCATCACACCGCTGCCTCAATTCTACTTATATATACTGGTTCTTACAAATAAACATTATTAAAACACACACATATACAGTACATAGTGTATCTACAGTGTGAGTATAAACATATGAATAATCGATTGGAATTCGCTAATCCATAGGTGTGCATAATGAGACCGAGGGTTGCAGCACACAGCTGTGGTATTGCTTTCATTTGCACTTCAAATAAAATAAGACTCTTGTGTTCTGCAACCTTCTGTCTCATTATGTACCGAGACTTAATTATAAGTTTATAATGGTCAATGAGCACAATGTTTATTGCGCCTTAGGATCAACAGAGAACTAATGAAAGAAGCCCCTTCCTGAAGTCTGATCCGCCCTTCCACCCTGCAGACACTGGCAGCTGGAAGCAATGTACTACTATATTCACCTCTCTTCCTTCCTGCGGAGTGTTTACTGTCATTTTTATCAGGGTGTTCTACCTGGCCCCAGGCCCCACCAGTCTCCTTTGCCATATCCACCAGGACCCAGTCTGATGATGTCATGATCATGTCATCATGCTGAGACTCAGTAGACAGAATAATGACCAACAGATGAACACATGACAGGAAAGAAAATAATTAAATCTAATTATTTACAGAACGACATCATATGCTGACTACAGTAGAGAAGGTATTACTGGGACATATAAAAATAAGATAAGTGTTGTTATCATATATGGGTTGCTATAAAGGGGGACACTACATGAAAGGTACTACAAATATTGGGCCACTATATATGACAGAATTATAATGTTGAGACACAAAAAAAGGAGCACTAAAATGGGAGTACTAAACGGGATACTGTTGGAATGTGTATTTAGCAACAACGGTCTATAATGTCCATATATATGCATTGCCAGATATAACTACAAGATGACACTGTTAAAGCAGCAAAGGTCTCTTATTACATCCTGTGCCAGAAGTGAAATAAATGTATTTGTATTCTTGGTGTGTAACAGCCAAGAGCCATGCGGCTGATTAATATCTGTTTCTCCTGTGTTCAACGTTGCTGCACACTAAGAATCTAGTTCATAAAAGCCTTTCTAATAGAGATACATGGAATGCAGCATCTAAGTAGAACCCCATAAATAATAGGGTAATAGTATGGCAGCTTTACACAGGGGCTAGTACAATGGAAATAATATCAGCCACCTCTTCAGAACACATCCCCTTTGAAAACCACACCCTCTAAAAGTTGAACTAATCAGTTAACTCTTATTTAGTCTAATGTTCCCCATTTTTACCATAATTTGTTTTATACTATTGAGACAGTATAAGTAAAAAACAAAAGCACACAAAACAGAAAAAATATACCTTGGTTTTAAAATCAATTTTCAAAATTACCAGTAATATAATTTACCGTATGTTCTGTGCTAAACAGGATAAACAATGCTAATGTTTATTTTAAAGCTATATTGTTTTCTTATTTTCAACTGCTAGCAAGATGAGTCACTATGGAACATCACATGATCTCCCAGAGTGCTCTGGGGTAGAAGGCTGCATGACAACATAGCCTAAGCTAAACATTATTGGCAGTGTAGGGGTAAGGTGCCTTTAATGATCAAATTTCCAAAACAAATGGATTGTCTGATCTGAATGTTGCGATCAATCAGGAAAATGATAAGCAATCCAATCAGACTAATAGAATTGATCTGAAATTTGGATTGACAGAACGATTGTAGAACAATCATTTGTCATCGATTAGTACTCGATTCAATTGATCTTCAAAATCGAGTTGATCAACCTCAATCATCTGGGAGATTGTACCATTAATGGGCACCTTTACACACCAATATGCAGAAATACCTAAGAAATAAAAAAGTGTTTCTGAGACTAAAGCTAGTATAATGAATATAAACATTGGTATATTGAATAATGTATTACTTTCTGCTATGTGTTATTAAAGTTCCTCTATAAGTTTTTCTGCTACAGCAGCTCTTCTGTGGAACAGGACCAGACGTGCATCAATAAGCCTTATGTGCCCAGGACCCTGTCGCAGTTTCACAAATCCTCTGTCTTTTCAATCTTTTAGCTAGGTACTGACCACTGCATACCAGGGACAGGGCCGGCGCTACCATAGAGGCAAAGGGGGCAATTGCCCCAGGGCCCCAGTGCTTGTAGGGGCCCCCAGTGGCTACAAGAGGAAAAACATTTTTTTCAAAAAGACCTTATAGTTTTTGAGAAAATCGATTTTAAAGTTTCAAAGGAAAAAAAATACACATTTAAAAACCCGCTGACTTTACCAGTTAATAGCAAATCCACCTTAAATGCTAAAACCCCTAAATTTGCAGGATATGTTAAGGAGATGATTGGGAATAAGAGGAAAGAATAATTTTTCAAAACGTCCTTATAGTTTTTGAGAAAATCGATTTTAAAGTTTCGAAGGAAAAACGTATACTTTTAAATGCGGTAATTGTCACCTTTAGTAGCAAACCTAACGGTAGTGTAATTTTACATATATCAAAAGAAAGAGCAAAACATTTCCTGACGGGGTTTCCAGGGGGTCCATACGCAGCCGCAGCGCTTTGGCCAGGGATCGCTATACAGCTGCAATATGGCTGTATGAAGATCCCTGGCATTTTTTCCTATTTTCCCAATTATTTTTTATGTTTAGAGTGTGGGATTTTTTTTTAATTATGTGGGGTCCCCCCTCCTGAAACTTTTTAACCCCTTGTTCCTCATGCAGGCTGGAGAAGCCAGAATGTGGAGCTCCGACCGATTGGGGCTTAACACCCTGACTATACCAGCTGCAAAAAAGGTCCCTTAATGCAGATTTTTGTTCCGGGGTATCTGTTGGGGGGCCCCCCAGGTTTATTTTGCCCTGGGGCCCCATTGTTGCTTAAACCGGCCCTGACCAGGGACAACCCACTAAAACTACCATTTGGAGATGCTCTGACTCAATCATGTCGCCTTTAAAATTTTGACCTTGTCAAAGACCAAACTGTTCACTTCCTGCTTAATACATTCTTTACTCTCCTTGAAATTTGCCATTGTAAGGAGACCATCAATGTTTTTTCATTCACCTGCCTCATGGAACGCATAATTTAGATTCTATCTTCTTTGAATTACACTGTTTATAGAAACAAACCCATGTTCTTTATATGACCTAAAGATAGGGCTGAGGAGTTGGTAGAAAAATCATCCGATTCTAACTCCTCAGTTTATGAAACCACCAACTCCAACTCCAGGTACCCAAAATTGCCCTGACTCCTTAGTCTGAAGCTAAGTACTCACCACAGAATGGATCCAGTGACGTCCCCTTGTCTATGAGCATTTGGCAATTCCTCTTCCTGCTCGTGACGTCACACGACGTTACATGACAGCAGACGACGGGCGCAAACGCAAAGTCAAGCGATTGAGGTATTTGCACAGAGTCGTCTGGTATCTTAAAGATCCGATGTGATGGTTGTTATCGGCACACGTGTTCGTATGCCTGTACCCACATCTCCAAATAGCGGAAATAACCGCTCGTCAATAAAAACATTGCCAGTTGTCGAAAAAATTGTTGGGAGAATCACGTGGTGGGGGCAGGCCTTAATACTTACCAGGGCTGTTGAGTTGCTTCAACAATCATCCGACTCCTCAGTTTATGAAACCACTGACTTTTTCCATATGGATTTTTCGCTGGGTCATGGACTATTTCACCCCTCATACATAAGCAAAGTCCAGTGCAAGCCTCTATTACTGTTAACAGGCTAACGAACTTGCTAACCTTAATGCAGTGAGGGGGTACCATTTATTCTTACCAGCTCTTATTGACTGAACACATGTTATGCAGCAAGATGTTTATACTTGGATCAAACCTTCATTTTATGGATTATTCAGCTTTGACGCTCCATTTCCATGAGAAGTCCCAATGAGCTTATACTGCTCATATCTTGGATTATATCGATATTGTACGGCTCTAGATGCTAGTAGCACCCAATCCTCTTTGATCCAGATAATTCAGAGTGCCCTTAGCGACTTTAACAATAACATATGGTGCAAGCAGTTTATAGTTTGTTTTAGTATTCATGTATGGTCTGGTGCACCAGCAGGACTCTGCATGTTTTTATTTCTATTTTATATTTTGACTGTTTTTGGAGCAGACTGGATATTATTAACAAACTGTATTCCCCAAAGACCATCTCCTCTCACTAGTGGACAACACACCATCATCAAGAGTGTAGGACCAAGCCAGCCTTTGCTCCTGGATCAGATGAACCTTATAACTTTGGAAAGTTTATTGATTTTATTGATTAAAATCAAGCATGACAGACCATGGATGAATACATCAATACTCCATAATTACACCCCCTGGTCTTTATTTATGGAGCATCAGTGTAATGTAAGCCTTTGGGGCCTAGTACACTAACCGCGTTGCGTCGTGTGGAGCGGGAAGTATCTGATTTGCTGCTGACACACTGCAAAGTCAACAGCGTGTTACCGTTAAACTTCCATGGCGAACAAATGCATGTAAGTCAGTGGGCGCTGCAGAAACTTTAAATTTAAACAGAGGAGGTGTGGTGTGCATGCACAGGATGATGCAAATAGTAATGTACTTTTTGTCCAGCAAGGAGTATGATGCCGGGCGAGAGGTGGCAAAGGGCCTGCGAGGCGGCGGCGCTATGCATATGACCCTGTCAGTGTACTCTGCCGCAGGGTCATATGAATCTATTTTTTGTCATTGCAGTGTGATGCGAGGGGGGCGCATGGGGGGTGAAATGTGTTGGATTGAAAGGGCTTGGTTACACTTGCTTTGCATGGCATGCACTCATCAATTGTAGTATATGATTTCAGTCTTCTTAACATTTAGGGAGCTCTATTTTTCTAGTGTTATAGAAATCTCTTTTTCTCTCTCTCTGATAAACATTGTACTGTAATGTACTTCCCAGAGCCATGCACTCTACGCTGCCACCCTGAGGCTTCTGATAAGGGATAATGTGACATGCATCAGGAGCCTAAGGATATCACCATGCAGTGCCTGAATGCCAGGAGGAGGCTAGAAGCAGCATGAACTCAGAAAACATAACAGCGCTCCTTGTGCTTACACTGCTCAGGAGGCAGGGAGGAGGCGCAGCCCCTTAAAAAGCGAATGCTGAAATAGGATCTATGCTATATAAGAATTGACTTCAGTCAGAGGGAATAAAGATGGAAAATGCCAGGAACCGAAATTCTCTTTATTTACTATAGAACATTCACTGAAATCAAAACATGGACAGTACAATACATCTGTTATGTAAGTAGCTCAAGTATTTATCTATGTATTGATATATGTGTTTTTTACCTGGGATAGTATGGCTATCATTGCTGCTTTAAGGCAGTGAAGTGCTTAGTGTTGAAAGATAAATGACCTCACCTAACACCTGTTAACTGGCATCAGACATCTTCACAAGAATGAGTTTCTTAGACTGCGTTTGCTCCGGGGCCTACAACAATTATATCTCAGCGACCTTTGGAGAGTTTCTTTTTGCAGCTGTTAAGACAATAATGAAAACTTGAAATTGCTATTTCATTACCGTCAGATTGAAATGGTGAAACTGACAGGTGGCATCAGCAATTTGTTTTGTTCGTTGTGACTCATTAAACTGCAACATCTCTCCAAGATGAGACTGTGTACAGATTCTTTGGAAACTGTTGAAGTAGTGCTGCAGGAACATGGGGTGCTCAGTGGGTGTGTAAAGATTGAGCTGATAGAAGAGCGTTATTTTTCATGTTCTCGTGGTAGAGCAGCTTTCACATACACAACGGGATCTGTGCTTTCCTGTTGTCGGCAGTGATGAGTGGAGCAATGGACTCACGGCCAGATTTTAGGCAAGGCCACAAAGGCCATGGCCTAGGGAAGCAGGAAAGCAAGGGGCGGCCTGTGGGCAGCAGGGTGGCAGTAGTAGTTAGCCTGCCAAACATTTGTCCTGCTACACAGAGTTTGCACAGAGAAGTGGGTGGCAACTAACAGCCAGATCTGGCACTCAGGGGATGAAGGGGCAGCGAACGGGCACTTACAGTGATCTCTGAGCTGCCTGTCACTCACCAAATGTGCCGCTCGCCAAGAAGCTTACAGTCTAATCCCTGCCATCTCAGAGGCGCTTATAGAGTAATCCCTGCCATCACTTCACTAAGGGCTTGTTCACACTATCAGCGCTTTTTAGTTTTTAAAAAGCGCTGGCGCTTGAGCAATGTTTCTTAATGTGAGTATTCTCAGCATATAAGGAGAATCAGGACATAGATGGATAGATACATATAATAGGCATGTACTTTTAAGATGAAGAGGATATTTGCAAAGCCAAAGAGAGAACTTGAACTATTCTTGGTTATAATGTGACTGTTTTGATGGTTTATTTTTTGTTTATGTGTTTTTGTGTTTACATTTGATCTTTACGCTATTTATACTCTGGCTAAGTAGGATGTAATAGGTTGTTTGATCACCAGAGTATAAGTGACACTGCTTATGTCCATATTTTGGCCTATTATGGTTTGCTTGTATTTTGTCCTTAATTGGACTAGTGAGCTTGGAGTGTACTTGTTGTTACTTGTTACTTTGTGTTTAAAATCAATAAAACTTCTCAGTGGAAAAAAAAAATGTGAGTATTCTCAAATGAATGATGAGCTTTATTTTCAATCGCAAATGCGGCTCCTGCACCATTTCCTAAGCTTTTTAAAATATAAAATACATGGGCCTCGATTCACTAAAGGGTGCTAAGTATTAACTCGCCAGTGAAAAGGCACTTAGGACGTGAAAATGGCAGCTTCACGCGCTAATAGGCGCGTAAGCGCCTGCGCATGTAAAGGTTAGCGCTGCACGCGAAACGTTGCATAGGTGCACGTGAAACGTTGCACAGCTTGTGCGCAAAATAGCCTGAAAAGCTATTTTACACGTGAACGGTGCGACGTTTCACGTGCACCGGTGCAACGTTTATTGCGCACCAACTTAACGCACGATCAGTAACAGCTTTGGACGTGCAAACTACTTAGCACCCTAGTTTGCTAACTGTGTTAGCACACTTTTGTGATTCAAGCCCATTGTATCTATTAAAGGGAATGTCCAAGAAAAATTAAAAAATGAGTTTCACTTACCTGGGGCTTCTACCAGCCCCATGCAGCCATCCTGTGCCCTCGTAGTCACTCACTGCTGCTCCAGTCCCCGGCTGGCAGCATGCCGGGGACGCATTGCGTACATTTTTACGCATTCCCGCCAGTGCAGGAACACTAACACATACATTTTTACGCGTTACTGGTTTAATGCGTACATTTTTACGCATTAAACCAGTAGTGCGTAAAAATGTATGTGTTCATGCTCCTGCACTAGCGGGAATGCGTAAAAATGTACGTAATGCGTCCCGCCGACCTCCGAGGTCGGCATGCTGCCAGCGGGGGACTGGAGCAGCAGTGAGTGACTACGAGGGCACAGGATGGCTGCATGGGGCTGGGAGAAGCCCCAGGTAAGTGAAACTCATTTTTTTATTTTGCTTGAACATTCCCTTTAAGTTCCAGGTCAAAGAGTTCACTTCCTGATTGTCGTCTGGAAGAAACAAAAAAATCGCTTAACAAAAGCGCTTAGAAAATTGCAAATCACTCTGAATAGTGCAAGGAAAAGCGCTTACAAAAGTGGCCAGAAAAGCGCTCAGCGCTTGCGATTTCTAATGTGAACCAAGCCTAACTGTCCTCAGAGGAGACTACAGTCTAATCCCTGCCATGTTGGATGGGGGGGGGGGGGGGGTAGGTTGCTGTAGGTCCAGTGGCAGCTGGTGATAGTGGGGGTAACCTTGGGGGTAAAAAGTACAAATCCGGCCCTGAGTGTACTGCATGTGTCTCGAGCTCTGGGTGACTTCTCTGACAGTGGTTTGGCCAGAGGTTGGCTAAGGGGATTACACCACTATACTAACAAGGAAGAAGAAACAAAAATCAGTGACTGTAAAAGTCAGCCTTTTTCATGAGGATGTTTTTTTCTATATAAATTCTATAGTGGCTGCACAAGTGGCCACTTTCTTTGCGATGCATTACCCTTTTTGCACGCAGGGTAAGGCAACAGCAATAAAAGTCTATGGGGCCCAGTACACTAACCACGTCTGATGCGCCGCAAAGTCAACTGCGAGTTACCGTCGGACTTCTGCGATGACCGAATGCATGTAAGGCAATGGGTGACACAGAAACATTAAATATGTTGGCGACAGTGGTGCACATGTGCAGAACCATGCAAATATGGCAGGGAAGCTGGAAATCCCGGTAATGTACTTCCTGTCCAGCAGGAAGTACCTCACAGGGTGAGGGGAGGCAAAGGACTTGTAGGGGGGCATGCGAGGGGCGCGGTGCTATGCATATGACCCTGGCGCACTCTGCCGCAGGGTCATATGAATCTACTTTTTTGGCATTGCGGTATGCCAAAAAGCATCACACCGCAACAATCTGTCCAGGTGTAAAACTGGCCTTAAAGAGAACCCGAGGTGGGGTTTTACAAATCCTAATTACACACAGAGGCTGAGTCTGCATTTAATCACCTGCCTCTGTTGCTATATTATATCCCCCCAGGCCCCCCTACGCTCTGCTGGCCCCCAAAGTAAACCACCGTGCTAGTGACACACAGCGTGTCGCCAGCAGGCTGTTTACATGTACACTGTCACTCTCCGCTGCTCCTCCGCCTTCTCTATGTCGCCGCTCGCCACCCGCATCCCTCCCCTCCCTGATTTATTGCTAACACTTAGCGCCGGTGTGAAAAGCCCTTTTTGGCCGCTAGTGTGCGCAAACCTACTTTGCGCGCGGCCTCGTGTACTGCAAGTGCGCCGATATTAAAGCGCGGCGCAACGATAACGTTGCACCCACTGGCCCTTTAAAGTCGCACCCGATGCGACGAAAATGACGCATCGGGTGCCCCCTAAGTGGCGCATCATAGCACTGCTTAACGGGCACCCAATGCGTCATTTTCGTTGCATCGGGTGCAAATTTTGAGGGCCAGAAATGCGCACTATTATCAGCGCTGCGCGCGCAGTGAGCGGAGTTATTTCAACTGTGTGGGCGCAAACCACCTAACGCCGTGGTTTGCGCACACTAACACTTAGGGCACACTAACTGGCTTAGAGCCGGTTAGTGAATCAAGCCCATAGATGGTCAACTTTTTGTGAAACAGAAGGCTTCCACATCTAAAAATTGGATTTTATAAATAGAGAAGAAGAAAGTTGTGGGAATGCGAATTTAGCAACAACAGTCCGTTATTTGTATATCTATGCATTACTAGCTATAGCCACAGGGGGGTAGTGTATTCTAGTCACAAAGGTCTTACTACATTCTGTGTCTATAAATGAAGCTGTGGATAGACTTGTTTGTTATTCTTGGTGTGTAACTTCCAAGAGAGCCATTAGCCATGAACCATCGATTTTAGAGTTTGTCCTATGCCTTGACAAAGGAGACCCCTAGTGGCCCCAAAATGATCATCGGATAACGCAGTCAGATGGTATGTTGTGTGTGTAATGGAGCAATAAATCTGTGAGTTCCTGCAAACTGTCTGAGTGTGGACCCTTTTTTGGAATACTGTATTGGATGGCTACTGGGTCCAGCACCTATGACATTCCTGCATAAGGTATACGATTTTCTTGGATTGCTGTGCATTAAGATGCTAGATTCTAATAGCCTTTCTGATATAGGTTATCCTGGAAAGGCTGCCATTGCTTTGCTTGCATCATTGTGCTGTTCAGAATGCTAAAAGGGCGGGGCATAGACCTTATTCTCGCGCAGGTGCAGTATGGCCGAGCTTGTGTCTGAAGAGGAGCGTGGTCACAATGTGATTACCGACAAGCCCTCGGTGGTAATCCCTGGGGGGGGGGGGGGGTGGTCCAACCTCTAGTACACTTTAAATGAAAAATTGATCTCTTGGGACAACAAGTTTGGTAAAATTAGTTATCATTGTTGTGCTTTACAGTAAACAGAATTCCACAATTATTTGTAAAAAAAATTGCTCCAAAGCATTCTGGTCACAATCCAAGATTAACAGACAATCATATGTGTGTTTCCTCCATGACTTTGAGGTAAACACTGCACTTGCACCTCTCTCCTGGCCATAAATAAACCTGCCTGCTCACAGTAGAAGGACAAGGAGCATATGGAAGGCTGGGTAATGTCTGCTCCCTTAGACAGACATATGCTAGAAAGGAGTTACAGTTATTGCGTGCCAATTGTCCTGAATAAAAATATACAACAGCATATGCTTCAATTATTACTCAGTTATTACATGTAAATAGAGCAGCTGATAGTGGAAGGACCTGCAAATCTGTTACCCTTCGTAGATATCTTTTTTTCTTACTTTTTTAATGATTATTGTTAAAGTGAACCTGAAGAAAAAAAAAAGTGCCCCTAGGGCCTCCCTACCTGTTGTGAGTGGGCGATATGAGTGGGTTAAAATTCACCTAATTTCCACTTCTAGCTTCGGGTCTCCATGGTCAAAGGGCATCATGTGACACACCGTCAGGACGTGCCAGCATGTAACATGGATACGGTTCGCGGGCTGTAGTTTGCCAAGTGCTGCCCTAGGGGGTGCTTACCTCAGGAGTGGGAATTCTCTGGATTCTAAAGAGGCTTCCCTTGTCCTCAGCAGAGGGCACTGGCCGTCTGCGCAGTTGAGAGGACCCAATTGGGCGTGGCTATTTCCGCTGTGGGGACAGTTATAGGTGAGTATCTGGGTTTTTTTTTTACTTCAGGCTTGCTTTACAGCAAAGCTATAGCTACCTGGCACATTGTCTGAGTAAAGCATCTTCTATGGAACCAGTATCAGCCGGGCTCCAGCATAGGTGAGTATCTGTTTTGTTTTTTCATTTTTTCATTTCAAATTTGCTTTAAAGAGTCACTGAAGCGAAAAAAAAATTATGATATTATGATTTGTATGTGAAGTACAGCTAAGAAATAAAACATTAAGATCAGATACGTCAGTCTAATTGTTTCCAGTACAGGAAGAGTTAAGAAACTCTAGTTGTTATCTCTATGCAAAAAAGCAATTAAGCTCTGGAGAGGGCTGTTATCTGACTTTTATTATCTCAAGTGTTATTGAACTCTTTACTGTTTCTCTGCCAGAGGAGAGGTCATTAGTTCACAGACTGCTCTGAAAGAATCATTTTGAATGCTGAGTGTTGTGTAATCTGCACATATTATAGAATGATGCAATGTTAGAAAAAACACTATATACCTGAAAATAAAAATATGAGAATATTTTCTTTGCTGCTGAACTTCTAGTAATTATTCATAGTACACAACCAATTCATTAAATCATATTTCTTTTTCGCTTCAGTGTCTCTTTAAGCGGTTTGTTACTATGAAGCACAAAATATTTGCTCCAGTCTCAGGTCTCTTGCAGGGCTGAGTTTGTTGTTGAATAGACTCAAGGGTCTTCCCTTTAAAAAGCTGTTACATTGCATAAATTGTGTTTAAATGACATGCCAAGGTAATTAATAACACTGCTGTTTTCTTTTGATGTACACCTAACACCATGTCCCATAATGCCTCACTGCAGTTTGGGCAGAAGATAAATAGCTTGAAAACCACGACCATCTGTCAGCACATGTCCTAGTTTTCCTATAGCTGCAAAATCTCCTCGGCTTACGTTTTTTCCTATGATACTCCCTGTAAAAGCCAAGGCTTCAGCCAGCCATGCTAAAGCAGCAGTAACTGCTCATTATCCCAATTCAGTAATGTAAGGCGAGTGTTAGAACGCAGAATAATTTATACAGATCAGCTGAGATGAGGGATGAAATGGATGTCGTGACCACTTTATATTTTATGGTTTGTAAGCTTCTAGAAAAAAAAAATACTTAAATACATTTTATCTCCCAAAATATGAGGCAAACCTCTATCTATAATAATAATTTTTGAGGTGCACGCTGCGTGTATGAATGTCCTTCCGTCCAGCACACGTCCCCTCCCGCTCTGATTGGCTGCTGCACGGTCCCTATCCACCCTGCACACGCCCCCTCCTGCCCTGCCCTGACTGGCTGCAGCACTGATTTGCTGGTGCTTGCAAGGTATGATGAGATGACGCTCCACTCCTGCACAGCACAATGCGCCCCACCAGCTAGCAACCCGAATCTAGAACTAGGCAATATTGCAGGGATCCCCAAAGCAGTAAATTTGGACTTAGCATCAGAGAATTGGGTACTGGCCCATTTTGTAATTCGACATAAAATTTTTGTTCAAATTTCTCCCCAATGTTCACCTAGCCCTAACTAAATTCTTTAACATGTTGTCCTTCACGATACTCAACCTTAAAGTAGATGTGAACTCTTGCACAGGATACAATACAAAACATAAAAGAAATGCACCCTGTATGTATTTAAAGAGTTTAGCCTGTGTAATTCCCCCTCATTTGTGTCTAATCACTAGTTGTAATTTGATCTCCCCCTGTGTCACATGACTGCCTATGGATGATAAGCAGATAAGCCCATTTAAAAGTAAAGCCTGTAAACAATATGTCTGCTTCCATGAATCAAAAAGTAGAAACTGTGCAGATTTATTTTAGTATTTTGTTTTTAAAGGTTATTATGCTGTTGTCTTTTAGAGCAGAGAAGAAGTTCTGAGTTCAGGTCCACTTTAAGGGGAACCTGAAATGAGAAAGATATGGAGGCTGCCATATGTATTTCCTTTAAAACAATACCTTCCAGTTTGCCTGGTTGTCCTGCAGATCTTCTGCCTCTAATATTTTTAGCCATAGACCCTGAAGCTAAATGTTCCTTATATAAGCAGCTCTGCATTGTTGTGTCACTCTCCGTCACTGTTGGACTAGTTTACTTTCAAATAAGGGGTGTTTCTAATTTTTAGGCCACTCAGTGTACATGGCATATTGTTTTCAGAAGATCTGAGAAGAGTGATGATATTATGCTGGAAGATTATGCTAGTAAATCATAGTCACTAAGCAGTCATACTAAGCAGAAAACACAGCATCTAGGTCTTATGAGGTGAAATGAATGATCATCTGTACAACTAAGATGTGAGGTGTTTCTAAAAAAAAAACAGGACCGAGTTTCATTGTTTACAAACAATGCCAAATGTGAAGTGGGGACCAGAACCTTGGAGTATTCTCCACTACCCCCACAACTGCCATCTTCATGCACATTCTGGTCAGCTGACAGTTGCCATGTCAACCAGATACTGTTCAGCTTTATTGCTACACAAACGTCATCTCACAAAATAGAACAGCGTTTCAACTTGAACTTTCTGGTTAAAAATTACAAGACTGCTGCAGAAAGTTATTATTTAAAAAAAAAAAAAAACGTCATCCTTTTAAAGAGAACGAGGTTCTAACAATGAAATCCCCATACAGAGGCTGGGTCTGCTAATAGAGCCCAGCCTCTGTTGCTATTTAGATTCCCCCTAACTTCTCCCTGTGCTCAGCGAGACCCCATAATTCACAGCCACGCTGTGGGGCTGTGTTTATTTTTGTAACATCAGTCTCCGCTCTCCCCCACCTCCTGCAGAGCTCCGGTCCCCGCCCGCGCCCCTTCCCTCCAATCAGCGTGGAGGGAAGGGACGTGGGCGGGGACCGGAGTGATGCAGGAGGCGGGGGAAAGCGGAGACTGGCATTACAAAGGTAAACTTGACACGCTCAGTGTCGGCAGCGCGGCTGTGAATTATGGAGTCTCGCTGAGCGCAGGGGGAAGTTAGGGAGCAATCTAAATAGCAACAGAGGCTGGGCTCTATAAGCAGACCCAGCCTCTGTATGGGGATTTCATTGTTAGAACCTCGCCTCAGGTTATCTTTAAAGCAGGGGCAGCCATATATATAAGTAGATAAATACTTGTTCTAGTTACATAACATATGCATTGTACTGTCCACATTTTGATTTCAGTAAATTTTACATAGTAAAATAAAGGGTTCCAAGCATTTTCCATCTTTACTGCCTCTGACTGAAATACATCCTGATGTCATTTCTACCCTTACTCTTTTTTAATCTTGCCTGGAATGGTGTATACTTTGCCAGCCCTTCTCCCCACTGAACTTTGTACTAAAAACTGCACTGTAATATCTAGCTTGCTTTGTAACACACATGAGAGTGCAGCATAGATGGTATTTCAACAACTTCTGCAGAGGGTTGAGGTGTATTTCCCTTCTCAGGCTCCTGTCACACTGAAATGCACTCAGCCAACCAGTGAGGAGCAGGAATGTGGGAGGGAAGATAACTGTACCAGAATAGAGCCAGGCTGAGCCAAGATTAATTACAGCAGAAACATTTATGATTATATTGGATTACGTGCAATGCAGGGTCAGAATGTAAACTACATAATTAACACAGAGCAGTGGGTACATGGAATTTGATTATATGGCTGACAATCTTGTTTTAAAGACGAATTTTAAAAACATAGAGTATTATGTGGTAAATTATTCAGGATACCCACTTTCATGTTAAAAAATCCTGTTTTCAGCATCAGAAACACTTGCTATAGCTATATGCTGCGCTATTGGTATGTAGCCACACCAGTTCCCACTGAGGCTAAGCTTAGGCCCGAGTATTCTAGTAGACCATAGATCTTGTCTAGTGGCTTTAGAACTCTCAGTAAACAAACATTCTGCAGAGATCACCTGACAGCGCTAAAGCTGTCGCCGCTACATTTCAGGACGTAAATCAGGGATAGGAAAAATGTTACACTGTGCAAATACTATAAAACAATAGCCAACTGTATTCATTATGTTATTTTGACTTCAGTTCCTCTTTAACTTCATATAGCACAGACTTTATTTCAGCTGTGAGATGTACGTAGACAAAACAGCACCACCTGCATATCCCCAAGATGGTTCTCCAGGTCTTAATCTTGGCAACATTAAAGCCTCATAAACACACTAAAGAAAATGCAGTTGAGTTGATCAATAAAACCTCATAAACACACTAAAGAAAACTGAGTCTAAATCAGTGGCACAACTACAATTCATTGGACCCCCGAACTAACCTTTGATGGGGCCCCCAATGTTCACACCCCGTCCCTTGTCTCCCCTTGGTGTCCCTTACAACCTGGGGACCAATTCTCACAAGGGTCATAGAACAAGTGTGGTCATCATGATCTTCACATCCATAACAAGTGTAGCCACAAAAACACCTGATCTGAAGTATAGTCCCGTGTAGATTCAGGGGAAGGGAAGGTTAGTAGTTGGAGCCCCAACAGCTCTGGGCCCCCCTGCGATCGTAGGTGCTGCTCCTCTTTAGTTACGCTCCTGGTTGAGATGATCAATTTTGGTCTGAAACTGGTTGCATCATCGATCACCGATTTTGATATATAGCCACTAGCATAGCTCCCAACTGTTCCTCTTTCGGAGGGACAGTCCCTCTTTGGGAGCCCTGTCCCTCTGTCCCTCTTTCCTCCTCATTTGTCCCCCTTTCAGGACTTTGTCCCTTTTTCTATGTAAATATATATATATATATTTCTCTGCTAAAAAAAAGTGTTTGATTGGCTCTAAACGTTATTCCCATCCTTTAAATTGATATATTTCTGATTTTCTATGAATATGAAGGAAAATGAACCAGGATAGAGAGGACCAGTGTCGTTTGAGTTATAAAACAACATATTTTTCTTATAAAATCTTTATGGTATTTTATGACTGGGGTGTGTCGAGGGCGTGATCATGGGTGTGGCAGGGGTGTGGCTTAAGTGTCCCTCTTTCTCATATCAAAAAGTTGGGAAGTATGCACTAGGGATGATCACAGATATGCAAATTGTTCTGAGTTGATGCAAATTTGTATGCAAATATATGCAGCTTGAAAATGGACCAATCAGGTTTAAATTGATTGTCAGTTTTCAAACTGCATATATTTGCATACAAATTTGCATAATTTTGAAAAAAATTGCATCTCATTGATCATCCCTAATAGCCACCTTTACTCCCACATACACCATTTGTTCTGTCTCTCCTTCCCATGCCCCCCCCCCACCCCAAGCATCAATATGACTGGAGACGTGCACTGCTCTGTAGGTGCGGAATACATAGAAAATAACCTGAAATTACATTTTCATACACACTCTCCATCATACAGCGAGTTCTGTACCATTGCATAATCCACAGCTCTCTCTTACTCACAGGCCATTTGCATATGACATTTCAGGCTCATTGTGCCTGTCAGTGTAGATCGCAGCGTTGGGGAGGCCGTTTGTATAAACGCTGACAGGCTCATTGTCTCTGCATCTTTACAGTATGGAGGTGTCAGCTATAATATGTCACACATGCAATTTACACTAATGGCACCGGGCAATAATAAAAGTATGCATGAAAGGGGATTTCATAGAAACAGAAAATGGAAATGGCAATCAAGCTGATTCGCTGATAGCAACATAATAAGTGCCTATTTAAAGTATAAGTTTGCTTTTTAAAAGCACCCTTCAAAGATAGTTTTTAAGGGTACCTCTTTATCAATATTACAAATACTTTGCAGTTATACTGTTTACATACAGCTCATTTTATCTGCCAACCAATGTTGACGTCTTTCCGCCATTGCATTAGGTAAGGGTACTGGTATTTGGACGCACACATAGCAAATGGGCAGGGGTGTAACTAAGATCCACCGGGGCCACCTGCAGAAATTCTGACGGGCCCCCCATCAGACCTTAACCACCACCTGCCACCAACCCCTGCAGAAAAAAATAAAACCTTTTTCAAGTGCCGCCATAGGCACCCATTTGCATAGCGGTGTTGAGGAGTAATTTTGGCACCTGCGCAATTTATTGAGCACTGCAGATGCCCAGATTTCCCCTCAATACCGCTATTTCAACGGGTGCCTATGGTGCCCACCAAACTTATACCGCTAGCTGGGGCCCAAATTTCCTGCTACTGATCACAAGGGCTATCACAAGCGCCCCTTGCAAGCAATCTGTGTCTGGCTCTAGCTCATACATGCCAAATTCCCGCCCGCGGGCAAAGGCCTCTAGGCACCAGGGAACTGTATAGGGGAAGGAGGAACACTAGACACCAGGTAACTGTATAGGTGTTGGAGGGGGTCCGTTAGACACCTGGGAACTTAATAAGGAAGGAAGATGGCCAGTAGATATTGTGGTTGGCGAGCGACTAGGTCCCAGTGTACAATTTTGGCCCACTTTGTGCTTCAGTTTGACACCTCTGCTCTAGCTGCTTATACACTGCTATAGGCCTGTAAAAAGCATTATTGCATTTACAGATTTTAGAAGGTATCCTCATTGATGCCTCTGAAGTAGAAAACTTAAACCTGAGCACTTACCCTCCAAATCTTCTTTTTCAAACTGTGTATTGGTAAGAGATCGTGTTCCTCCTCTGTCGAGTACTGCTTCTTCATCATTTCTCTGCAGAGATAAAAGAAAACCACAGCTTAAGCACACTAGTCTTGAAATAATGGCCACACAGAGGTCACATACTGTATATAACCCCCTGTTATGATGTAAAACTGACAAACTTTAATGGCAAACTCTGTGATACCAATTAGAGTGCAGTCAATAGAACCATTACTGCAGAGGGAAACTGTCTAACAAAGCAAAGTGATGAATGAGAAAACTTTTCAAGTTAGGTCTTGATTTCACGTGATTTCACCTCTTTAGGCTGCTATAGTCACAGGGATGTGACTATCACATCTGTCCTGTCAGCCATGTGCTGCCCACTATTGCCTGCATGTGTGGGCTCCTGATGGCCTCTAAGTAGGAAGGATTGGTTGGCGGAAGGGGATATATGTGTCCCCTGACCCAATCCTTGCCTTCTTAGTAAGAAAGATCACTGTTACAGCCAGTAACAGTGATCATTCTCAAAATTGCATACATGACTTCCTGTAAAGATCGTAAGCTCAGCAGTGCTTTGTCAAAGGGATCATGTGATCTCTTGACCCCTGTGGCTGCAGTGATTGGCAAATTGACCCATCAGTGTTCTTCCAGTCCCTTGATAATCACTGCTACTTTTTTCACAACAGGCGACTTTCACAATATCGTTTAACATTGTTTAATGGAAATTAGTTAAACAATGTTTGACTATCATGACAGACCACTGAGTGATCGATCACCCAGATACCCCATTGCCCACCATGATAACTGTACCATGATCAACGATTGTGTTAAAGGACAACTGTACTGAGAAGAATATGGAGAAGGCCATATTTATTTTCTCTTAAGCAATACCAGTTGCCTGGCAGCCCTGTTGGTCTAATTGGTTGCAGTGGTGTCTGCATCACACCAGAAACAAGCATGCAGCTAATCTTGTCAGATCTGACAATGTCAGAAACACCTGATCTGCTGCATGCTTGTTCAGGGTCTATGGATAAAAGTATTAGAGGCAGATGATCAGCAGGATAGCCAGGCAACTGGTATTGCTTATAAGGAAATACATATGGCAGCCTCTATATCCCTTTTGCTACAGTTGTCCTTTAATGATAGTTAGTGCCGCCATTACCAAGGTTGTGATCATAGATCGGAGCACCACCGCTGGTCACCGCTGATCCCCGATCTATCTCCACGCAAGTACTTATCTTATACTTGATTAATGACTGTTACAGCTAGTAACAGTAATAATTTATAAAAAAAAACAAGTAACAATTTTAGGTAAATAGTAAGGTATTGTTGAAATATGTGTGCAGTTTGGCGCAGTGTGAAATCGCTCGTAATGCTTTGGCAACGACAATGTTTGTTTGTTTTTTCAGCAGCGATTTGTGCGTGTAACAAAAAATGATTCCCGCCACATAAAATTGCTACGAACATATGATTCCCATAGACTGATAACAGGTGCTGGCTGTCTATGGTGGATGATGCTTGCACACAAAAAAAAAATCTGCACAGGATGTAAAAAATTGTCAGTGGAAAAATGACTGTGTTTTCCACGGACACAAGTGTAGCCTCTCACTAACTGTGCCTCTCTCACATAAGTTCTGTCTTACCTCTCATCTGAGTTCTGTGGTGACAGGAGTAGCTGTGAAGGGTAATGTAAATGTGGGTGCAGTGCGTGCTGGTAAGTTTGAATGCCGCCATAGGTACCCATGTAAAGCGCCACTAATATCAGCTATAACAGTAAATTTGGGCGCCAGAGTCGCCCAATAAAACAACAGGGGATGAACTGTCTACTATAGAAACTGTGGCTATAAATATAGCAGAATTAATGGCATGCTAGATGCCCAACTAGCCATCAACTGAGAGATTAGTGGTATTATTTAAGTGTGAAAAGTTGCAGAACAGATTTTAGGGTGTTTTAGGGTTGAGGCTTAAGTCTTTTGAATTCTTTTTGGTGACAAACTGAATCAAAAGCAATGAAATGTTTATTTTTATATATGCTGTACCAAAATAAAAAGCTTGTAAAAAGAAAACAGTGACAGAATTTAAAATAGAAAACATACATTGTTACCTTAGGGACTTAAATATGTATGCCTTAAGGGTATATTTATTTATTAGTATTAATAGTAATTTATTATGTATCTGTTATTTTTGCAAATAAGGACTTGCAATTATTGATAGGGTATAATGAGAAAACGCAATATAGAAAAAATATACCTTTATTCTCAAATAGTATATTATCCCCATACATTGAACTAGGGACATAATTTAAATGTTGAGATAACCAGGATAAATGGCCAAGAAAATTATTGGGTTTTATCTACCATAGTTTATTTTAAAACTATAGTGGATGGAAATTGAGAAATAGTGTATTTTTCCATTTAAAATTCATAGAGAATAAATAATTACTGAAAAACATATCACCCCCAAAAAACCTAATTTGTAGTGAAAGATAAAGATAATTTAGGTGTGATAAGTAGTGTTAAAGTTATTGGCAAATGAATAGGAGAAGTGCTGAAATATGAAAATTGCTTGCGACCATAAGGTGAAAACAACCTGTGGGTGAAGTGGTTAATGATCATCTTCTGATCATTTACTTTTATTATGATCGTTTTGTCTAACCAATGTGCCAGGTTTGCAAAGCCAATTTGCAAAATTCTCGCCAACTGATCGAAAGTTTACAAAAGTTTACTCACTGAGTTAATAAATTGTTTGAGGATAATTTGGTTTGAGGTGACATGTGTAAGAACTGTATGATGAGCTGGTAAAGATGGAGAGAGGAAGTTTCAGTAAGGCTGTGTGTGGGGTCCTCCAATCAATGGAAGTTGTGAAACACTCGCCTACATGACTGGAAACATGCATATACACACACACACAGCTTGATGGCAGAGTTCCTCCCTAACTTGCTTAAAGTGTAAACTGAATTCTCTGTTGATTTAATCCAAGAAGATATCAAATGTCTGTGAAATAACAGGAAGACGCACACAGCATGCTGGGGTGTAACTATATTGTGTCGGGCCCCCTAGCAGAGATTTGTTAGAAGGCCACCCTTACCCCCACCTTCCCCTCAAGTCAATTTTTTGCCCGGGGCTAAAGGGCTTTCATTTCTGCAAATCTTTATGCTTTTCAAAAGAGTATGTACTGCCTGAGCCAGGGGCGGTTCTGATTACAATGGGGCTCTCCGGGTAAAATTAAGCTGGGGGCTCCCCCAACCCCCCCCCCCCCCCCCCTCACAAATGGCATTAGAGGCCCCTTTGTTTCTGTCAAATTCCTCCACAAACCACCTGGGCTCCCCCCAGGTCTCCCCCTAACTTAATTGTGGCAGAGATTTCGGCAGTGTAGCGACTCATCTGTTCCAGCTGGTGCGTTCCTCCATTATTCTGTGGCTCTGTGCGTTCCCATCTTCATCCTTACAGGGGAGCCTCTCCTCCATGACCCAGCGCTGCTACTACGTAATATGCCATTGGGTGACTGAGAAGATGCGGCCAGCAGTGATGAGGATGGGAGGAGCGCACCAGAAGGCTGAGTCGCTACACTGCTTATAACTCTGCAGGGACCCCAGAGACCACAAAAGTGTTGGAGGGAGACCATCAGCTGCATACATCAAATAGGGGCGCCTGGAAAATAGGGCGCAGGGTAAAGCCGAAATGTTATAATATTGTTTATAACCATATTTTAGTATGTCTTCATGTAATAAATTCTGAAAATACCATCTATAACAATAAAAACAAAAATATATGTACAATCGTAATCATTTTATATTTTATATTGGCTATAACCATATTTTATCGTTCCTTCATGTAATAAAAATCAGAAAATATTGTCTATAACAATGAAAATGAAAATATATGTACAATCGTAATAACTATAGTAAACATTGGTAAATATTACTAATATTTTACTACAACTAAACCTAACCCTACTCTCACACAGAACCCTCGCAGTGGCGTAGCAATAGGAGTTGCAGAGGTAGCAACCGCATCGGGCCCTTGGGCCAGAGGGGCCCCGTGGGGCCCTTCCTAAACCAAACAATAAGCGGTTTATTGGTCCTGTGCTGGTAATAATCACTTCTATAGATGCTTTGAATAGTAGTAATCATTAACAAACTGTTCCCCATCCCCTTCTTGCACCTCTAATACAGTAGATGACCTTGGCAGGTTTTGGTGCACCGTAGCAATTGTTACGTATAGAATGCTTGGGGGGCCCAATGTAAAAGTCGCAACGTGGCCCATAGCTCCATAGCTACGCCACTGTCTCTACCTTTTTCCTAACCCTCAGACCCTTCCCCCCCCCCCGGTGGTGCCTGCCTAACCCTAAGACCCCCCTTGGTGGTTCCTAAACCTAAGACCCCCCTAGTGGTGCCTAACCCTAAGACTCCCTTGGTGGTGCCAAACTCTAAGACTCTCCTGGTGGTGCTTAACTCTAAGACTACCCTGGTGGTACCTGACCCAAAGATCCCCCTGGTGGTGCCTAACCCTCAGACCCCCCTGGTGGTGCCTAACCCTAAGACCCCCCTGCTGGTGCCTAAACCTAAGACTCCCCTGGTGGTGCCTAACTCTAAGACCCCCCCCCCCCCCGTAGTGCCTAACCCTAAGACCCCCCTCCTGTTGGTGCCTAACCCTAAAATCCCCTTCCTGAGGCCTAACCCTAAAACCCCCTTTCTCCGCTGCAAATAACATTAATACTAAAAACTATTTTTAACGAAACTATAACTCTCAAAACGAATTTCAAAATGCTATAAACAGTTTTAAAGCGCTATTTCCTTAATTATAAAAACAAAATAATTGTATACAAAGTTAAACCAATAACTTATCTAATATATATCACTTATATATAACTTAATTAAACCATTAAATTATCAAAACAAAATTTATCGGGCACCCTAATTTCTTCTTTGGCAGCCAATGGCCGATATTTTGCATTACCGCCTAGGGGGTGCCCAAATAGTCCATGAGCCCCAGGCGCCCTTTTTTCCTGATTCTCCATCAGCTGGCTCAGAGCGTTGGGGCAACATCCTAGTGCAACCGATGGAATTGCCGACCCTGACCTGGGCACAACAATTTCACCACTGATATGTGAATGAATCCCTTTGTGACTGATGACTGGGCTTTGTTCAGTATGACGTTATTTTGCCTTGACTGCACAATGACAAAGCTTGCCAGTCACGCAGCGTGCCACCCAAAGATCACATTATCACTTGTCATGTTTAATATTTTACTGATTAAAACGCAGAAAATGCTTTAATGGCAGTGTATCAATTTTGAAGCTGAACACCAGCCAAAAGAACCCTTTCTCTTATAGTACACCTGAAGTGAGAGGGATATGGAGGCTGCCAAATATATTTCCTTTTAAACAATACCAGTTGCCAGGCAGCCTGATAATCTCTTTGGCTGCAGTAGTGTCTGAATCACACCTGAAGCAAGCCTGTGGCTAATCCTGTCAGACTTCACCTGATCTGCATGCTTGTTCAGGGTATATGGCTAAAAGTATTAGAGGCAGAGGATCAGCAAGAGTGACCGGCAACTTGGATTATTGAAAGGATAACTGTAGCGAGAAGAATATGGAGGCTGCCATATTTATTTCCTTTTTAAATAATACTAGTGGCCTGGCAGCCCCGCTGATACTGGTTGCAGTAGTGTCTGAATCCCTCCAGAAAGGAGCATGCTGCTAATTTTGTCAGATCTGACAATAATGTCAGAAACACCTGATCTGCTGCATGCTTGTTCAGGGTCTATGGCTAAAAGTATTAGTGGCAGAGGATCACCAGGATAGCCAGGCAACTGGCATTGCTTAAAAGCAAACAAATATGGCAGCCTCAATATCCCTCTCGTTACAGTTGTCCTTTAAGGCTACTTTCACAGCAAAATGTTGCGTTAGATGCGACGTTAATGTCGCATAACGTGCCCCTAACGCAACGCATGGTGATGGTATTGGAGGACGCTACATAGAGCCACGTTAAGTGGCTCTTGATGCGTCCGTGATGCGTACTTTTTGACGCATGCACCGGCGGAGACCACGTGAGCGGAACACTCCGCATCACGTGGTCACGCCAGCCAATAGGCGGCCGCTCCAGGAAGTAAACACTGCAGTGCAGTGCATATTTAATAGCCATGTGGCTGGCCGCAATAGCGGACTCTCCCCGCCTCCTCTCCTGCCCCAAAGTTAAAAAAAAACCACATCACTGAGCATGTGCAAACAGCCTAACGCGGCTAAAGCTGCTATAACGTACGGCATGCAGCACTTTCTTTAAATGTGCTGCGTTACACTGTAACGCAACGTGGGCACTGAACAGCCCATTGATTTTTCATTGCTGTGCGGTGGGCTGCGTTACAGGCTGCTCTAACGTGCGCCAGTGATGCTCATCTGAGCTAGGATATTCGAGTTACTCGGATATCCTAGCTCTTTTTTCACTATTCGAGCTCGAATACCGAGCTCGAATAGTATTAGCTATCCGGGCTGTGCTATCCGAGCGCACTCGGATAGCAATCAGCTATCCAGAGATATCCTAGCTATCCGAGCTCGGATAGCGTCACGAGCTCGGATAGCGTCACGACAGACGTCACCTCGAGTCCTCACAAGCGAATCAGAGGGCTCCCAGCCCTCTGACTGCAGCCAATCACAGAGGGGGAGCCTGGCCAAGCCCCCCTCTATAATTAGCGGACGCCATCTTGCCTCACTCGTCCTGCTTGCGACTTACTGACTGATAGTACTTAGAGACTGCTCCAGTGCTTTTTGTCTGTGTGCAAGTGCATTGCTATTGTTCTAAACCTAGCGTTTTTACACTCCAACACTTGATATTCAACTGTATTGCTTTGTATTGTAGATAGATTGTATTTTAGGCAGTTTAGTTTGTGTGATTACTAGGGGGACTAGGGAGGGAGAGAGACTGTCACTGGTGTTGCTGCAGGCCTGCAGCCAGCAGCTACGCCCTGTGCCTAGGCAAAGCAGCCTGCCCTGCTCTGTGCTCTAGTCTCTAGTTACCTTACCTGTGCTATCACTAGTGTTGGGCGAACATCTAGATGTTCGGGTTCGGGCCGAACAGGCCGAACATGGCCGCGATGTTCGGGTGTTCGACCCGAACTCCGAACATAATGGAAGTCAATGGGGACCCGAACTTTTGTGGTTTGTAAAGCCTCCTTACATGCTACATACCCCAAATTTACAGGGTATGTGCACCTTGGGAGTGGGTACAAGAGGAAAAAAAAATTTAGCAAAAAGAGCTTATAGTTTTTGAGAAAATCGATTTTAAAGTTTCAAAGGGAAAACTGTCTTTTAAATGCGGGAAATGTCTGTTTTCTTTGCACAGGTAACATGCTTTTTGTCGGCATGCAGTCATAAATGTAATACATATAAGAGGTTCCAGGAAAAGGGACCGGTAATGCTAACCCAGCAGCAGCACACGTGATGGAACAGGAGGAGGGTGGCGCAGGAGGAGAAGGCCACGCTTTGAGACACAACAACCCAGGCCTTGCATGAGGACAAGAAGCGTGCGGATAGCATGCTTTGTACCACCATGCAGTCATAAATGTAATAAAGATAAGTGGTTCAATAAACAGGGACCACGCGGCAACGCTAACACAGCAGCAGCACACGTGATGGAACAGGAGGAGGCGCAGGAGGAGAAGGCCACGCTTTGTGAGACACAACAACCCAGGCCTTGCATGAGGACAAAAAGCGTGCGGATAGCATGCTTTGTACCGCCATGTAGTCATAAATGTAATAAAGATAAGAGGTTCCATAAACAGGGACCGGCAACGGTAACCCAGCAGCAGCAGCAGCACACGTGATGGAACAGGAGGAGGCGCAGGAGGAGAAGGCCACGCTTTGTGAGACACAACAACCCAGGCCTTGCATGAGGACAAAAAGCGTGCGGATAGCATGCTTTGTACCGCCATGTAGTCATAAATGTAATAAAGATAAGAGGTTCCATAAACAGGGACCGGCAACGGTAACCCAGCAGCAGCAGCAGCAGCACACGTGATGGAACAGGAGGAGGCGCAGGAGGAGAAGGCCACGCTTTGTGAGACACAACAACCCAGGCCTTGCATGAGGACAAAAAGCGTGCGGATAGCATGCTTTGTACCGCCATGTAGTCATAAATGTAATAAAGATAAGAGGTTCCATAAACAGGGACCGGCAACGGTAACCCAGCAGCAGCAGCAGCAGCAGCAGCAGCAGCACACGTGATGGAACAGGAGGAGGCGCAGGAGGAGAAGGCCACGCTTTGTGAGACACAACGACCCAGGCCTTGCATGAGGACAAAAAGCGTGCGGATATAGCAGCAATGCTTTTTGCCGCCATGCAGTCATAAATGTAATACAGATGAGAGGTTCAATAAACAGGGACCGGAAATGCTAAACCATCCCAGATGTTCATCGGTCATGTTACTTGGTTGGGGTCCAGGAGTGTTGCGTAGTCGTTTCCAATCCAGGATTGATTCATTTTAATTTGAGTCAGACGGTCTGCATTTTCTGTGGAGAGGCGGATACGCCGATCTGTGATGATGCCTCCGGCAGCACTGAAACAGCGTTCCGACATAACGCTGGCTGCCGGGCAAGCCAGCACCTCTATTGTGTACATTGCCAGTTCGTGCCAGGTGTCTAGCTTCATGCCCGGTTTCAGGTCCAGCGGTGCCAGCCACAAATCCGTCTGTTCCTTTATTCCCCTCCAAATTTCCTCCCCTGTGTGCTGCTTATCCCCAAGGCAGATCAGCTTCAGCAACGCTTGCTGACGCATGCCAACAGCTGTGCTGCACTGCTTCCACGATCCTACTGCTGCTGGTGCTGGGTTAGCATTTCCGGATGAGGTACAGCTTTGAGATGCGTTGGAGGAGAAGGAGTCAGAGAGGTAGGTGCTGCTGTTGTTATCCAGCTGTTTGCGGCGTGGGCAACACCCGCGCCGTAGCAGGTGAGGAATCGCTGCCAGGCTCCACAAGGTTCACCCAGTGCGCGGTAAGGGAGATGTATTGACCCTGGCCGAACGCACTCGTCCAGGTGTCAGTGGTGAGGTGAACCTTGCAGGCAACGGCATTCTTCAAGCTTCGGGTTATTTAGCTGACCACGTGCTCATGCAACTCAGGCACTGCAGAGCGCGCAAAGTGGTAGCGGCTGGGAACCACGTAACGTGGGATGGCCACTGACATCATGCCCTTGAAGCTGTTTGTCTCCACCACTCGATATGGCAGCATTTCGCAGGCCAGAAGCTTGGCTATGCTGGCTGGCTGTTACTGCCACGGCCCGGGGGTCATTTGCTGGCAATTTCCTCTTGTGCTCAAACATCTCAGAGACAGACAACTCAACCGTAGCGCTGCACACCGAAGGGCTGTTGGTTGTTGTGTTTGATGAACACTGGGAGACCTCAAGTACGGAAAGTGACAGTGTCAGCATCGTCTGATGTTTGTGAATGTTGTGAACCACGCAATGGCTGGGCTACTGCTGCTGCTGAGGCGGGTCTGGTGGTGAGTCTGGTGAACCCAAGGGAGGCAGTGTTGCTGGTGGTACCCTGTCCTGCCGCGTTTGCCCACAGAGTGGGATGTTTGGATAGAATGTGGCGGCTCATGCTGGTGGTGGAGAGGTTGTTAATACTTTTCCCCCTGCTCAGGCGGGTCTTGCACACCTTGCAAATCGCCATGGTAACATCCTCAGTGCAGTCTTCAAAGAAAGCCCAGACTTTAACTGGCTGAGGACTCGGACCTCGTGCGTGATGTGCTGGTGCTGCTTAACCCACTGCTGGACGCTTGAGAGGTCATCCAAGTAATTATCTGGTCCTGTTCTTTTGGATCTGTGAGGGTTGTTGTCCTGGACAACATGGGCAGTATTGAGTGGGTTTTCTTGGGTGCTCCCCTGTGGCCTGTACGTGAACCGTCAGGGGAAACACCTCTTCCCTTGCCCCTCCCTCTTTCACCGGATTTCTTCCTCATTTCACTTATCCTTAAAGTACACGCTGACTGGCAGCAGTACAGTGGCAGTACAGAAATGCTATACAGTGGTGGGTGAGCGGTGTACCACTATTGTCAGCAGTGACACAGAGCACAATGCTATACAGTGGCGGGTGAGCGGTGTACTACTGTTCCCAGCAGACACAGAGTGGAAGTAAACACAATGCTATATAGTGTGGCTGAGCCGTGTACACAGAGTGGCATTAAACACAATGCTATATAGTCTGCTATATAGTCACCCCGAACAGGGTGATGTTCTGCAGAACCCGAACAGTGGCAAACACTGTTCGCCCAACACTACTGGGAGGGAACGCAGATTTTAGTACCTAAACACACGATACAACATGTTTTCCGGGGTCGGACTCTGAGGCACATACAGATGGTCCCGATCATCATCCTCATCATACAACTCTTCTCCTGAGTCTGACCCACCCACCACCTCTGCCACCCCAACATCCCCAGACACAGACCCCTCATCGTCCTCAACATTAACTTGGGATGCTGGCCTGAGCCAGACCTCCTCCTCCACATCAGGCCCCATCATCTCCTCAATGGCAGCCCTCATTAATCGCTCTGGCGACGGACTGATGGACACAACGTTCTCCTCCGGGGAGGGCTGCTGCTGACCACTGGCTGCTGGGGTGGATGTTATAGCTTGCGTGGGGCGTTGGCTGTTGCTGTTGTTGGGAGTGCTGCTCACAGCGGAGGTCTCTGGGGAACTCATGTTGAGCTCATATAGTGGTTGACGGTGAGTGGAGTATTACTGATCCCAGCAATATACACACTGACTGGCAGAGTACGCAATGCTATATAGTGTGGCTGAGCGGTGTACACAGAGTGGCAGTAAACACAATGCTATATAGTCTGGCTGAGCGAGCGGTGTACTACTGTTCCCAGCAGAATCAGAGTGGCAGTAAACAATGGTATATAGTCTGGCTGAGCGGTGTACACAGAGTGTCAGTAAACAATGGTATATAGTCTGGCTGAGCGAGCGGTGTACTACTGTTCCCAGCAGAATCAGAGTGGCAGTAAACAATGGTATATAGTCTGGCTGAGCGGTGTACACAGAGTGTCAGTAAACAATGGTATATAGTCTGGCTGAGCGGTGTACACACAATGCTATATAGTCTGCTATATAGTGTCAGTAAACAATGGTATATAGTCTGGCTGAGCGAGCGGTGTACTACTGTTCCCAGCAGAATCAGAGTGGCAGTAAACAATGGTATATAGTCTGGCTGAGCGGTGTACACAGAGTGTCAGTAAACAATGGTATATAGTCTGGCTGAGCGAGCGGTGTACTACTGTTCCCAGCAGAATCAGAGTGGCAGTAAACAATGGTATATAGTCTGGCTGAGCGGTGTACACAGAGTGTCAGTAAACAATGGTATATAGTCTGGCTGAGCGGTGTACACAGAGTGTCAGTAAACAATGGTATATAGTTTGGCTGAGCGGTGTACACAGAGTGGCAGTAAACACAATGCTATATACTCTGGCTGAGCGAGCGGTGTACTACTGTTCCCAGCAGACACAGAACAGTAAACAGAATGCTATATAGTGTGGCTGAGCGAGGTACACAGAGTGGCAGTAAACAGAATGCTATATAGTGTGGCTGAGCAAGCGGTGTACTACTATTCCCAGCAGACACAGAGTGGCAGTAAACAGAATGCTATATAGTGTGGCTGAGCGAGGTACACAGAGTGGCAGTAAACAGAATGCTATATAGTGTGGCTGAGCAAGCGGTGTACTACTGTTCCCAGCAGTGACACAATGACAGGGGGGACCCTGGCTAGCGTGGCTGGAGCGCGAACTACCCTGCCTGCCTACCCAAAGCTAAACCCACAGACAAATGGCGGAGATATGACGTGGTTCGGGTATTTATTTACCCGAACCACGTGACAGTTCGGCCAATCAGAGCGCGTTCGGGTCCGAACCACGTGACCCGTTCGGCCAATCACAGCGCTAGCCGAACGTTCGGGGAACGTTCGGCCATGCGCTCTTAGTTCGGCCATATGGCCGAACGGTTTGGCCGAGCACCGTCAGGTGTTCGGCCGAACTCGAACATCACCCGAACAGGGTGATGTTCTGCAGAACCCGAACAGTGGCGAACACTGTTCGCCCAACACTAACTATCACCTGTCCTACTCTACTCCTGTACTACTAATACTTCTGTGTTAGATAGATTTGTACTATTTTGTAGTTAGCAAGGCCCAGCTTTACTGCTATACCTGTCCTGCTGTATCTGCTCTCTGTAATCTAGTCACACCTGTTGTATTATTTAGCTAGATTCTTCTATTGTTTAGTTAGTAGTACTGTAGTGTACTGTATTCTAGTCTGTGTATAGGTACCGTCCGTCACAGCGTTACCTAGGGTCTTTGTGTGCGCAGTGCACGTCTGCACTGTCCGCACCCTCTCGTTAGTGCTACACCCGTCCTATTGTTTATATATTACTTCTATTGTGTATTCGCTGACTTGTACTGTAGTCTGTGTATAGGGACACCGTCAGTCAGCGTCAGCTAGGGTCTTTGTGTGCGCAGTGCACATCTGTGATGTCCGCACCCTCTCGTTAGTGCTACACCGGTCCTATTTTTCCTATTACTTCTATTGTGTATTTGCTGACTTGTACTGTAGTCTGTGTATAGGGACACTGTCAGTCAGCGTCAGCTAGGGTCTTTGTGTGCGCAATGCGCACTCTCTCGTTAGCGCTACACCGATCTCTGCTGTAGAGTACACCTGTCCGTCACCTCACACACCCACCACCACCAGTCCCACCCCATTAAAGTACCCCACTTGTCCCACCCGCCTTTACATACATAAGTTTTTTTTTTTCATTTGTATAATATTAAAAATATACAATGTCTGGCACTGGCAGCCACGGTTTGGGCAGGGGCAGCAAGGGCATCGCCAAGAGAGGAGGTCGTGGGCGTGGCAGCCATGCCACCACCACCATGCGCAGTTCTGCGTCTGCACCAGTGGCTATTCCGCCATTAGCCACTGGCCGTGGACGCCTTAGCCGCCCAACAGCTGGGAGTCACGCTGCAGAGACACAGCAGCAGCAGCGTGTGGCTAAGATGTTCCTCCCACCGCCAGGTCGTAGCCGTCCTATTGAGGAGAAGGACGCAGACGCTGTGGTGGAACTGATGGTGGATGAGCAGGCCCCCATTAGCTCTGGAACCAAGTCCTCAACCCCCGCCACCACTCCTGTTCGCAAGAGCAGCAGCAGCCGACCAGCACTGCCTAGGGAGCAGGAGGAGGAGGAGGAGTACAGTTCTCCAGCCCCAGTGGGCGACATTAGCACCCTGTCACTCAGCACCTTGTTATCCCCAAGCGCAGTGGGGTTATGGAATGCTGTTGCGGAAGAATTGGCGGAGGAAGGAATGCTCATGGGCACTTTGAGGGATGATGCTTTGGACAGTCAGACAGTGGTGACTGTCCATCCGCCCATGCATGCAGAAGGGGAGTTTGGGGGATTCCAGCAGGACAGGGGGAGGATGATGATGACACTGAAGGACAAAGACTGGTTGCCAGGTCCTGGGAGTGGGGATGTCATCAGCTCTGAGGAGGAGGAGCATGCGTCTGCGGGCCTTGCTAGAAGGATCTGCATCGCAGGCATGGGCAGGATCACAAGTGGGCGTGGTATGCAGGCCACACAGCGTGCTGATCAGGAGACGAGTTCTGCCAGTGCCACCACCAGCCGCACCAAGAAACCCCCAACCACCACAGGGAGACCAGCGGCAGCAGCACCTTCCAGCCGAAGGGGCAACTTCACTTCCCCAATATGGAATTTTTTCACCCTTCTATATTTGGAGTGCAAGTATGCCACCTGCAACCAGTGCCGCAAGCAGCTCAGCAGAGGGAAGGAGCCCTCTGCGTTTGGCACCATCTCTCTGGTCAACCACCTTGCAGGGAAACACTTTCACGAGCATGAGGAGTTCGTGAAGTTGAAGGAAGCTGGCAGTGGCAGTAGCAGACCCACCACCACTGCGAAGCCGTCGGCAGCAGGAGTGCATCAGCAACGCACTGCTCCTCCTCCCTCTGCAACTCCTGCCGCCGACACTGAGGCCTGTTCTGGCAGCCAGTCCTCAGTGGCCTCCTTAGCTCCCTCCACTGCTTCCCGTGCCAGCAAAAGGCCTCGCCAGACCCTGCTCAGCGACACCTTCCAGGGGGTGGTCAGGGTTCTGCCTCCCAGCAGCCGTCGCGTGCATCAGCTGAACGGCTTGCTGGCAAGGGCCATGTGCTCCCAACTCTTGCCTTATTCCCTTGTGCAAGAGGGGAGCGACATGCGTGCGCTCCTGATGTGTGCAGCCCCCGATTGGCCAATCCCCAGCCGACATTATTTTGCACGCACGGCCATCCCTGCACTTCACCGCTCTGTGATGGCCAATGTCGGGAGAGGGCTGGAGTACGCGGTGGGTCAACGGGTCCACGTCACCATGGACTCGTGGAGCAGCCGGTTTGGGACAGGCCGCTATCTGTCCTTCACATTGGGTCAGCTTGGTGGAAGGGGGTGAGGAGGGGGGAGCAGCATCGGGCACTGTCAGAGCAGCAGCACCAACAACGCAGTGGGTGGTGCCACCATGCAGGGTCAGCGGAACAGCAGCAGGTTCCTCTGATCTGCTTCCATCCTCCGGCACACCAGCCCAAACCCCCCGCCTCAGCAGCAGCGTGAAGCCCCGCCACTGCCAAGCACTGCTGGAATTGGTCAGCCTGGGGAAGACTAAACTGACGGCGAACCACGTCCTGGCCAAACTCCGAGAGCAGGAGAGGAATTGGCCGACCCCCAGAGGCCTCAGAGTCGGAGAGGTGGTGTCCGACAATGGGGCAAACCTGGTTGCTGCCATCAGCAGGGGAGACCTGACCCACATCCCCTGCCTGGCGCACGTCCTGAACCTGGTAGTCCAAAAGTTCCTGCGGACCTACCAGGGGATGGACCGACTCCTTGAGGCGGCAAGGAAGGTTGTGCGTCACTTCCGGCACTCGCCTGCAGCCGTGGCGAGCCTGGAAGAGGTGCAGAAGGAGCTGCACCTGCCACAGCACCGGCTCATGCTCGATGTTCCAACTCGCTGGAACTCCACCCTGGCGATGTTGGAGCATCTGGTTGAACAGAGGCAGGCTGTCAGCCAGTACGTTGCACGAGCAACAGTTGCCTCCCTCACTGCAACTGGGCGTGCCGCCACCAACCTCCCGTCCATCATCTCCACGGAGGACTGGGGGCACATGCAGCAGGTGTGCTCAGTCCTGGCACCCTTCCTGCAGGCCACCAACATGGTCAGCAGGGACCATGCAATGGTGTGCAAGTGGGTCCCCTTGGTGTGTGTGCTGGACAGGGCCCTGTATGCACTGCTGGAAGAGGGAGCGGCAGTCTTGGACCAGCAGGAGCTGCAGGAAGCTTCACAGGCCAACTCTGAGGAGGAGGGCTTGGAGTTGGTGGAGGTCCCTGACCTTGCTGCTGATGAGGGGGAGCAGCAGAGCGCAGCTAGACTGGTGCGGGGGTGGAGAGAGGATGAAGTGGAGGAGGCAGAGGAGGACAGCAATGTCGACTCTGGGGCTGCCGATGATGTGCCAACAGCCGTGGCCAGACTCTTCCCAATGGCAGCGCACATGCTGAGGTGCCTGCGCAAGGACCCAAGGGTGATCCAGATGAAGCAGAGGGAAGACATCTGGATCTGCATGATGCTGGACCCACGTCTGAAGGGGAAGCTCAGCCAGTTCCTGCCTGGGATTTGCAGCTGTCCCTTGTTGAGCGCTTGGAGGAAGCCTTCCCTCAGACATCCACCCCCACTGTGCAGCCAGCACAGAGGCAGCAGCAGGTGCCTGCATTCACCAGCAGCAAGCGCACGCGCACCACAGACCTGCTGTCTCTGACCCAAGAGCTCTACATGAGTGTAGAGCTGCCAAGGAATAGAGAGGAGGTGCCTGCAGCAGCATCCTTCTCCAGTCACAGGCAGCGCTTGACCCGCATGGTGGCTGACTACATGGGGTCCTTCAGCGGGCTTGACAGCGTGGCCCCTGTTGATCCCATGGAGTATTGGGTCAAGCACCTGCCGATCTGGAGCGAGCTTGCGCAGTACGCCCTGGAAGTGCTCTCCTGCCCCCCTTCCAGCGTACTGTCAGAGCGTTGCTTCAGTGCAGCCGGTGGAGTCGTCACTGAGAAGAGATCTCGTCTGTCTCACAAGTCTGTGGACAGACTGACGTTTCTCAAAATGAACCAGGCTTGGGTGGAAGGCGAATTCATGGCCCCTGTTGTCGGCAAGAGGGGGACATGAAGTGACGACTGCCACACACACATACACCTGCTGCTGCTGCTGTTGTATTTCATCCTGCTGTCTGTGTCTCCACTGCCAGGGAACACATTACAAGGTGCTGCTGCCCATGCGCCACCAGCTATTACGCTCAACAATAGCTGCAATAATTTAAAAAAAAAAATTGTAATTATTTTAGAGGTGTCCGGGTTGAAAACTGTGCTGTCCCAATTGTGTATTGGACACAATGTGGGCTTCACGACCGCTGTCTGGAACCTCATGCTGTGTATTTACGGCCCTGGAACCACCGCTAGGAACCAGGGCCTACTATGTCTCGCTGCCCGCCCTCCTGCCTGCTGCCAAATGCCAGTCTGCCACACACTTATCCTCCTCACGCTGCCTGCTGTTATATTTCCTCCTGCTGTCTGTGTCTCCTCTCCACTGCCAGGGAACACATTACAAGGTGGTGCTGCCCATGCGCCACCAGCTATTACGCTCAACAATAGCTGCAATAATTTTAAAAAAAATGTAATTATTTTAGAGGTGTCCGGGTTGAAAACTGTGCTGTCCCAATTGTGTATTGGACACAATGTGGGCTTCACGACCGCTGTCTGGAACCTCATGATGTTCATTTACGGCCCTGGTACCACCGCTAGGAACCAGGGCCTATTATGTCAGTCACATCACACTGCCTGACACACATTACTCCTCCTCCTGTAGCTGCATTGAGCTTCTGCTGTCTGTGTGCTGCTACCACTGCCAGGGAGAACAGAAGAAGAACTATTTTCTGCTGCCACCTACCCACCCACTCTCCTACCGAGTACCGACCGACTATTACCACACACTACAAATAGCTGCAAGCCTGCAACTACTTCCTCCTCCTGCTGATGTCTGTGTTTTACCACCGCCAGGGTACACAAAAAAAGGCGCTGTGGCTTGCAATGTGCCACTACCTACCTATTATGCCATCAACACAAATATAACTATGGTGTTATTAAAATAAAATATTTCCACAAATGAAGTAAAAAAAAAAATATTACAAAAGAAAGGAAAACCAAGACACATAATATAATGATAGAGAAGAAGAGGAAGAAGAAGAAGATGAAGAAGATATAGAAGAAGAAGATATAGAAGAAGATGAAGAAGATGAAGAAGATATAGAAGAAGATGAAGAAGATATAGAAGAAGAATAAGAAGATATAGAAGAAGAATAAGAAGATATAGAAGAAGAATAAGAAGATATAGAAGAAGAATAAGAAGATATAGAAGAAGAATAAGAAGATATAGAAGAAGAATAAGAAGATATAGAAGAAGAAGAAGAAGATATAGAAGAAGAAGAAGAAGAAGATATAGAAGAAGAAGAAGAAGAAGAAGAAGATAAAGAAGAAGAAGAAGAAGAAGAAGAAGAAGAAGAAGAAGAAGAAGAAGGAGAAGAAGAAGAAGAAGAAGAAGAAGAAGAAGAAGAAGAAGAAGATATAGAAGAAGAAGAAGAAGATATAGAAGAAGAAGAAGAAGAAGATATAGAAGAAGAAGAAGAAGAAGAAGAAGAAGAAGAAGAAGAAGAAGAAGAAGAAGAAGAAGAAGAAGAAGAAGAAGAAGAAGACAACGTAAATTAAGACTGTTACAACAACCATTTTGGACACACCTTCTCATGCAAACACTTTTCATGAAGTTAATTTACTATTTTTGAGACCTTTTTTATAACTACCACATCACCACATAATCACTTGATGTTTTTCTTCATAAAAAAGGTGGTTTCATGCATCATTGACCTCCAATACAAGTTTTACAAGCTATTTAAGGCCAGCTCGAATATTTTACTTGAATACAGACTCGGATAGTGACGTCGGATATCCGAGGTCGAATCGGATATTCGATTACATCGGATATTGAACTTCGAGTGAATTCGGATAGTTTACTATCCGAATTCGACCAAACTCGAATAGGATAATGAGGTATCCGATCAACACTAACGTGCGCATGTAACGTCCCACTGTGAAAGCAGCCTAAAAGGAAATAAATATCTCAAACTCCATATCCCTCTTAGTTCTGGTCTTCTTTAACTCGAGGAAAAAAAGAAAAAAGTGGTGAAAATTCAACAGATCTGTGCAACTGTCTGTGTGACAACTGAGATGTTTTAACACTCCTCACTCATCTAAGCAAAACTGTTTATAGCAGAAAATGAGGCAAAATCTTAACAGCATAAACATAGAAAAACTTAAAAAGGATACCGTAAGTTTTAAACCTTCCTCACTATTTACAAAACTTGAAAAACATTTGAAAGCAGTGTTATCTTCAAAGCCCAGCTCTAAGCAAAGCTGTAAATACAGTTATAAAATAAGGGAAAGCCAGAATGCTGCTTTGAGTGGAAGTAAACTTCAGCAGCTAAACATCCTGTCTGAAAGAAACAATGTATTTATATGACCTGACGCAGCCTAGGTGAAGAAGATAACAGCAGTGAGAGGTAAGAGTGGTACAACTCCTGTTTTGTTAAATATTTTTGAGCAAGGGGGAGGAGCACAGACAAAGTTGAGAGAGCCTACAAATCTATAGGTCTGTGCTTCAGGAAGTAGCTGTTGAAGGGTCCTCTGACCATGTAGCACAAAGTGATGTTTCAGATAAAAAAAAAATACATGCAAACAAAAACTAGGCAGTCATGCCTGAAGTTGTAGAATAGCAACAAGCCTGCTATAATTAATTTGCATTATCACTATTATCAATCAGCAAGCACACCAATTAGACAAGCCATTGAGAACTGCGGCCAGACTGTGTCCCAGACAGTCATAATATTCCGGCACTGTGTCACAAGTCATTACTTCTACATCAGTGCCATAAACTCATACCACGTTCCACAGTTACAAGCTAGGCGTAATGTCATTGTGTGAAAGTCACATGAAGTCTACCAATGCTTCTTCTCTGGGGAAGTGGGGATGCTTTATTGGCGGATACTGGAGTCTGATTTACTAATGCATCTTGGCAATTTATGTCATATATTGGCATACGTACACAACCATAGAACATGATTAATACATGAAAAGTAATAGGCTTTTGTCGGTACTTTAAAGTCCCAGAACTCAGATTGGTGAGTCAATACGCTGTCCTGCTCTGATCCTGGTTTACATTCATTACTGGGATTCTTTCTGCCATGACGATACATAATTCCATAGTTGTTGGCAGACAGAGCAGTAATGCAGCACCTCATTTTATTTCATTTAAAGAGGTACGAAACTCAGCATTTCCTCTTTGCACTAAAATATTTTGCCATAACAGCCGGAGGAGACACCATACCATCCGGGATCCAGGCAGCGCGACGCTGCCCCTCTGATGAGGCCCATGGATAGCGAGGGCGAAACGACTGTTAGGGCAGTCGCCCTGGAGAGTCCCTGAATACCGGCGCTTCCATCTAGATCTACACCTGCCACCACAGGGTCATGCAAGTATAGCCTGCACTGCAAAAAGTCTATGCTCCCTGCATGCCATGTGCTTTGCATTCTGCTTTGCTTAGATAACAGTTGGAGACACTTGTATGGTCTTTTGATCAGCGTGTATTGTCACAAGTTGATTGATGCATAGCAGTGACATTGAAGCTAATCATTGTGTGAATAAAGTGGTGACAGTTTTTATCCTGAAGTGCTTGCCAGCCCAGTCTCTTCTTTTTTGAATACTAAAATATTTTTACAGCATAAAATCTACTACCAAAAAAATCTGTACTGAGCTAAGAAGCAGAAAGGCCTGGTGCACACCAAAAACCGCTAGCAGATCCGCAAAATGCTAGCAGATTTTGAAACGCTTTTTCTTATTTTTCTGCAGCGTTTCAGCTAGCGTTTTGCGGTTTTGTGTAGCGGTTTTGGTATAGTAGATTTCATGTATTGTTACAGTAAAGCTGTTACTGAACAGCTACTGTAACAAAAAACGCCTGGCAAACCGCTCTGAAGTGCCGTTTTTCAGAGCGGTTTGCGGTTTTCCTATACTTAACATTGAGGCAGAAACGCATCCGCAATCCAAAATCTGCAGCAGCCCGGGAGTATGCGTTTCTGCAAAACGCCTCCCGCTCTGGTGTGCACCAGCCCATTGAAATACATTACCCTAGTGGATCCGCACCCGCAAGCAGATCGCAAACCGCAGCGGAAACGCTCCGGTGTGCACTAGGCCAAAGAGCTGACAAGTGATCACTAGATAGATTTTAACATATAAATACAGCAGCTATGAAAGAATTGCATTGGAAACTTTCAGAGCAGATAATCTGTACTTTCGGAATTTGTAATTTGTTTACAGACAATATTACTTGTGCACGAAAACAAATATGATAACTGTATGGGTAATAAAAAGTAGGAAAAAAAATTTGTATTGAATGTTATGTCAGAGTTTTATCCCACTTTAAAGAGACTCTGAAGCGAGCAAAAATACTTTTTTTTCAGAATCCTCTTCAGGAGTATCGCCCAAGATGATTCACCGCATCCCCGCGTCCCTCTAAGATCTCCATCCCCCCCAAAACCCGGGCAAAATCCTACGACTTTCAAAGTCGCAGATTTTGCTGCACGGGAAGGCAGAGCTTTGGGCTGTAGCTCTGCCTCCAGTCCATTCAATCACCGCTGATCGCTGCCTTTCCCCGCCCCTCTCAGTCTTCTTTCAAAAAGAGGGGCGGGAGAGGCTGATTGAACGGACTGGAGGCAGGGCTACAGTCGAAAGCTCTGCCTCCTCCAGGAAGTAACGGAGGATTCTGTCTGGGGGATTTCAGGGGGGATAGAGACCTCGGATGGCCGCGGGGATGCGGCGATTCACCTTGGGCGATAGTCCTGAAGAAGATTCTGAACAAAAAAAAAAAAGAGTATTTTTTGCTAGCTTCAGACTATCTTTAAAGGGTACCTGAAGTTACAGTACATGTAACTAGAGATGTCACGAACCTCCGATTTTCGGTTCGCGAACCTTCGGGGAAGGTTCGGTTTGCCGAAAAGTTTGCGAACCGCAATAGACTTCAATGGGGATGCGAACTTTGAAAAATAGAAAAAATTATGCCGGCCACAAAAGTGATGGAAAAGATGTTTCAAGGGGTCTAACACCTGGAGGGGGGCATGGCGGAGTGGGATACATGCCCAAAGTCCCGGGGAAAAATCTGGATGTGACGCAAAGCAGCGTTTTAAGGGCAGAAATGACATTGAATGCTAAATTGCAGGTCTAAAGTGCTTAAAAACATCTTGCATGTGTATACATCAATCAGGGAGTGTAATTAGCGTTCTGCTTCACACTGACGCACCAAACTCACTGTGTAACGCACCGCAAACAGCTGTTTGCGTAGTGACGGCCATGCTGGACTGGTGCGCACCACGGTGAGAGTGTAGGCCGTGGCGGTTTTCAAGCCCATATGGTCGCCGGGCTGTGATAGCTCAATGATAGAACAACAGTGACTGTCCAGCTGATCAAATTTGGTCTGTCCACAATGAAGCAACAACCTTATTATCTTCTTGTATGTAGGCAGGCATAGGTAGGTGTCCCAGTAGTTAGCTAGGCATAGGTAGGAGTCCCAGTATAGGTAGGTAGGCATAGGTAGGAGTCCCAGTATAGGTAGGTAGGCATAGGTAGGTGTCCCAGTAATTAGCTAGGCATAGGTAGGAGACCCAGTATAGGTAGGTAGGCGTAGGTAGGTCCCCTAGTATAGGTAGGTAAGTAGGTGTCCCCGTATAGGTAAGTAGGTGCCCCAGTAGTTAGGTAGGCATAGGTAGGTGTCCCAGTATAGATAGTTAGGAAGGGCCTGGCTGGCACAGTAATAACAATTACCAAGGTCCAGCTGCAACAGATAGGGCTGTATAATTCAGTGAGCAACACACACAAAAAAAACACATCAGGAAAACATTAGAGCTCCCAAAAGAGCTGTTGAGGGGTGCTATTTTAGCAATAACAATCAGCCAGGAGCAAGCCAAGAGCCTAACTAATCTTTCCCTAGGACAGTGATGGCTAACCTTGGCACTCCAGCTGTGGTGGAACTACAAATCCCATGAGGCATTGCAATACTCTGGCAGCTCTAAGCATAACTCAGGGGAGGCAGAGCCGTGATGGGATTTGTAGTTTTGTCACAGCTGGAGTGCCAAGGTTAGCCATCACTGCCCTAGGAGAACAAGTCTGCAGCAGCTGTCCCTAGTCTGTCTCTAGCAGGCACACGAGTGGGTGTAATGACCGGCAAACCTGCCTTATGTAAGGGTGGGGTGGGGCTCCAGGGCTTAGTGTAGCCTGAATGGCTACAATGTGCCTGCTGACTGTGATGCAGAGGGTCAAAGTTGACCCTCATAGTGCATTATGGGGCGAATTGAACTTCCGCAAAAGTTCGCTTGGTCCAGGCCCCCAAAGTTCGCCTGGAACCGTTCGCCGGCGAACCGTTCGCTACATCTCTACATGTAACATGATACGATAAACATTTGTATGTACAGTTCCAATCCTACTTAGTACTACCCCTCTTAATCACTTTCTCTATAGTCAGACTGTAGTGTAAGGCCCAGTTCATACTGCTATATAAATAAAAAAAGGCCTAGGTTGGTGGATGATCCTGCTTTGGTCATATTCATCCAAGTCCAGTAAAGTTCTGGTGCACAGAGAGCACATGGCAAATTTACAGATGCTTACACTGACAGGGTAACGCACGTTATGCAATTAGTGCTGCCCATGTTACCTAGGTAACCTGTGAATTGCTAGGGTAACCCATTACGCTACCTGCATAGCGTGCATTAGGTAGGGGACACACATCTTTCAGTTTACTGAGTGCGTTTCTGCACACCATGTGTGTTTGTAAGCAGGAAAACACAAGTTTTTTCACAACAGCTATTGTAATTGATAGATAAAGCTGACAAAATGTGCAGATTTATCCTGCAGGATGGCCTAGTGCATACCAGAGCGGTTCGGCTGTGTTTTGCGATCATTTTTTTTTCTGCATGCGAGAAAACGAATTAAGTGTGAACTAGCTCATTGATTAACATGAGTTCTCAGTTTAAAACTGTTTTTTTTCTGTGCAGAAAACACAAGAAAACAGACAAGTGCGTGAAAGCAGTGGTGCTCATCCGGAATCCGGATATCCAAACTACCCAGATAATCCGAACTTTTTCCACTATCCAAACTTTGAATAGCAATTTGGATATTTTTTTAAATCCGAATAGACTATCCGAGCAAACTTGGATTTCCCATCGGAAATCCGAAATCCGGGCGGATAGTTAGTTCAGATATCCGAGCAAAAGCCAAAATCACCTTCAATGGCAAAAATCCCTTTCGAAGGCATCCAGGCAGAGAGAGAGATAGAGAGATAGAGAGAGAGAGAGAGAGGGAACTCCAAAAGGGTTTTTTGCCATTTTCAGGTCACTTCCGGTTTTCTATCCGGATATCTGAATCCGGCTGGATATTGAACTTCGGATATCCGATTCGGATCTGAATTGGAAAATTTTAAACTCGGATATCCGACCCGAATCGGATATCTGGATCCGAATTAGATCCACATAGTGAAAAGTGGTATCCGAGCAGCACTGCGAGAAAGTATTGGTAAAATTGCTGTGAGCTCTCTGAGTTGGAAGTGCTAATTATGCAATGCCCACTACCTTGTTAATGTAAGTATCGGTAAAATTGCCATGTACCTTGCCAGCATAAGTAAAATTGCTGCATGTTGTCTCCACACAGCAACTTTGCTTGACTTTTGTGACTATGGTCCTATGTGTATAAAGGGGAGGAAATCAAGGGATGGAAAAGCCCTCCTAAGGCCTTACTTGATTGGTTCTAGCCCATTTCCTGCACAGAAAAACTGATTTAAAGAGAACTTATTAATGGGCAAGTTCACACTTAAAGAGAAACTGTAAGCAAGAATTGAACTTCATCCCAATCAGTAGCTGATACCCCCTTTCCCATGATAAATCTATTCCTTTTCTCAAACAGATCATCAGGGGGCTCTGTATGGCTGATATTGTGGTGAAACCCCTCCCACAGTGTGATGTCAGGACCATGGTTCTGACATCACACTGTGGGAGCCTTGTTGCATTGTTGGAAATACCAGCTGTTTACAGCTTTTTCCAACTGCCAACATTCACTCAACATTTCTAAAAGTCAAGTACATTGACACCAATAAAACATGGATTCCATGATCATGTTCAAAAACTGTAATATCAGCAGCCCAACGCACGTTTCGTAGCTATACTGCTACCTCTTCAGAGGCATAGAATTGTGAGTAGATATCCATGAAGATAGAGATAAAATCATAAGATCATATAAACATAGCACTATAGTATCCTCCTAAACTAGACAGTCCTCCAATCACAGCACCCTCTGCAACATAATGTGTTGTGATTGGCCAAATAGTACGGGCGTAGCTTACTACAACCTATTGCAACCCTAGCAGTCCGAGAGGGTGCTATCCATCCAATCATGTTGGCTGAATTTCCCTATGCGGTTTCCTGCTGGGTCTTCTAAAGTAGACTAGTGCTGTTCTGGGACCCATGTCAGTCACATGGTCTGCTATGGTAGATAGAGTTATAACCCTAATGATGTAATTCTAGTTTCTGTATGAAGTCATTATTCATTCAAACAATCCTCATTTAAAACCTGTTATTTGCATGTAAGTTAGAACTGTCATTTGTTTTCTAAGACTCACGTGTTTTATCGATATCAGTTTCTACCTCTTTATGTGATGCTTTGAGGTTCACGCATGGGCAGCCTGTAGGAAAACAATCTCTTCGATCTCTGCCAGTTGCGGCTTCCATGACCTAAATTCTGCTATTGAATTTTGACCTCCTGACAAACGATATCTGATAGAAGAGCCTTATAAATCCTAGTCTTACACTGTTACCATATTATTTAGGTAAACAAAGCACAGTAAGGTTCTCATATTTGCTGCTGAGTCCTTGTAGCCATAGAAGAATTACATGTTCAACAGACGCTGGCCTACTGGCTGAGGAAGAACCATCATGTGAAGAAAAATGCTGCCTTCTCAGTTGAGCGGGGACAGAACTCCCAGCATGCTCCAGTGGCCTAACCTTTTGGTTGCACTAGTACTATAAGTATCAGCATGCCCTGGTTCTCCCACTCAGAAGGAACCAAATGTTTCAACAAGCCACACCAGTCTCAAATCCTACAAGTGAAACACAGTGCTAACAGCACTACAAATCCCAGGATTCCAAGGCTTGCCCTTAAAGGCTTGACCTTTGCCCTAATCTATTCATTGGCAGCAAACCTGGGCACACCTTTATCACAGTGTCTGTTAGGAACCCTGTGATATGATTTAAACATGTACATATCTTACACACATGCACGTAAGCACGCAGCTGAAAGCTACCAAGTTTCACCTTAAAGAAAGGGCTTCCTCAGAGGAACCACCAGTATGCAAAATAATGTGCATAAAACATCAAAGTAAAATCTCCCAGACTAAAGACATGAGAGTTGCCATACTGTATAAACAGTGGGATGCGAAAGTTTGGGCAACCTTGTTAATCGTCAGGATTCTCCTGTATAAATCGTTGGTTGCTACGATTAAAAAATGTCAGTTAAATATATCATATTATAGGTGACACACACAGTGATATTTGAGAAGTGAATGAAATGAAGTTTATTGGATTTACAGAAAGTGCACAACAATTGTTTAAACCTTTAGAACTAATTATTGGAACTCAAATTAGCTTGGTAAACTCAGTGACCCCTGACTTAAATACAGAGGTGAATCCAATTATTAGAAAGAGTATTTAAGGGAGTCAATTGTAAGTTTTCCGCCTCTTTTAATTTTCTCTGAAGAATAGCAACATGGGGGTCTCAAAATATCTCTTAAATGACCTGAAGTCAAAGATTGTTCACCATCATGGTTTAGGGGAAATATACAGAAAGCTGTCTTAGAGATTTCAGCTGTCTGTTTCCACAGTTAGGAACATATTTAGGAAATGGAAAACCACAGGCTCAGTTCAAGTTAAGGCTCGAAGTGGCAGACCAAGAAAAATCTTGGATAAAAAGAAGCAATGAATGGTGAGAACAGTCAGAGTCAACCCACATACCAGCACCAAAGACCTACAACATCATCTTGCTGCAGATGGAGTCACTGCGCATCGCTCAACCATTCGGCGCACTTTACACAAGGAGATGCTGTATGCGAGAGTGATGCAGAGGAAGACTTTTCTCCACCTACAGCACAAACAGAGCTGCTTGAGGTATGTTAAAACACATTTGGACAAGGCAGCATCATTTTGGAATAACGTGCTGTGGACTGATGAAACAAAAATTAAGTTATTTGGGCATAACAAGGGACGTTATGCATGAAGTAAAAAGAACACAGCATTCCAAGAATAACACCTGCTACCTACAGTAAAATATGGTGGTGGTTCCATCATGCTGTTGAGCTGTGTGGCCAGTGCACAGCCCCACGGGGACTGGGAATCTTGTCAAAGTTGAGGACGCATGGATTCCACTCAATATTAGCAGATTCTGGAGACCAATGTCCAGGAATCAGTGCCAAAGCTGAAGCCGGGGCTGGATCTTTCAACAAGACAACAACCCTAAACACTGCTCAAAATCCACTAAGCCATTCATGCAGAGGAACAAGTACAATATTCTGGAATGGCTATCTCAGTCCCCAGACCTGAATATAATTGAAAATCTGTGGTGTGAGTTAAAGAGAGTTGTCCATGCTCGGAACCCATCAAACCTGAATGAACTAGAGATGTTTTGTAAAGAGGAATTGTCCAATATACCTTTAACCAGAATCCAGACTCTCATTAGAACCTACAGGAAGCGTTTAGAGGCTGTAATTTCTGCAAAAGGATGATCTACTAAATATTGATTTTATTCATTTTTTGTGGTGCCCAAATTTATGCACTTGCATAATTTTATTTAAACAATTATTGCACACTTTCTGTAAATCCAATAAACTTAATTTCACTAGTGTGTGTGTCTCCTATATGATATATTCATTGACATTTTTTATCTCAACAACCAACGATTTATACAGGAAAATCATGACGATTAACAAAGGTTGCCCAAACTTTCGCATCCCACTTTTTGTGTGGCGCTTGTCAGAGGCATATTTCGAGGATTAATAAATCTTTCAGCTTCATTACTTTGTTTTTATGTTTATGTAAAACACAGCGAAAAAAAATTCTAACAGGAAGTGGCAGATGGGAGAGTCAAGTTTGCTTTCTAGGTGTCAAAAATGAATAACAAGGGCTCTTGCTCTTTCTGACCTTTCCGACCAATTACCTACGCAAGTTTACACAGATTACCAAAACTGGGAACAAAAAAACGATTTAAGCTGTACGTTGTGGAAATTCTATCCTGACTGCATGTTTAAATGAAGATGTAACTTTTAATAATATTAAACGTATGCAAAAAGATTCATGTAACTCATATCTATATTTATGGTAATTTTATAACCAAAGTGGACTCTCCAGTTAAAGTGTACCTAAGACAATTGGGTCAAAAGTATTTTTATTTACCTAGGGCTTCTTCCAGCCCCTGTCCATCTCCCCCCTCAATGTTCTCCCGCCACCTTCACTGTGCTGCTGTTAGCCCCATAAAGTCCACAACCTGGCTTAGTTCTGCGCAAGCACAGTTCATTTAAACTGTATATACACTTGGGCAGGCCATCTGAGCATGATCAGGTGCTGCGCATAGATGGGACTGCGCATGCGCAGTAGTCGTCAACCCCACTGGATCACAAACTTCACAGTGGCACAACGAAGGGGGCTTGAAGAACATCAAGGGAGCAGACAGACTACAGGGGGCTAAATGAAGCCCCAGGACAGTAAGAATCATTTTGACCCATTCATCTCAGGTTTACTTTAATTATGAATTAATTAACATTTAAGACCAGGTCACACAAGTGACTCATTGGCCAACTAGCAGCTGCAACTTCATTTCAGTATATTTTAATGGCATGGCCAATAACGGCAACTAGTCAAAATCACTAGTGATCAGTCACACCAACTAGCTGCTATGGTTAGCATCAAACTGCTGCAACTAGTTGCGAGAGACTCAGTCAGTGTGTGAAAAGGACCTACTGATCAAGCAGAAGATTAAAACCAGCAAAATATTAAATGAAGGTTTCAAGTAAAAACTATTTATCTGGTTAAAATTTAATTTCACTAGAGGTGGGATATATTAGGCTGCAAGTAAATAGCCAGATCTTGATGGTAGTGTGTTGGAAGCATGTGTAAGCATAAGGATATGAGTGACTTTGAGAAAGGTCAGTTTGTGATGGGTAGACAACTGGGTCAGAGCATCACTGAGATGTGGAGTATTGTGTGGTGTTCCTGATATGCAATGATTAGTAACTACTAAAAACAGTCAAAGGAAGAACAACGGAACTAGAGATAAGGTCATGGCCGCCACAGACGCAGAGATGCATGTGGGGAGGGCAGAGAAGCCTGTCTGATCTGATCTCACAGAATGGCTCAGCTACTGTAGAACAATTTGCTGGGTAAAGTGTTAGATCACACAACATATTGCAGCTGGCTACGCAGAGTGCTCACCCTGAAACCTGTCTAGCACTAAGAGTGTTTTCACCCAGTCTCAGAACAGGCCCATGGGGCAGTTTTTTTGCCTCCAAGTTCCCTAGATTTGAATCCAAACGAGCATCTGTCCAATCACTGGAGGCTCCACTTCACAACTTACATCTCTTGCTAATGTTTTGGTGTCAGATACCACAGAAACCGTCGAAAGGTCACAACTGTGACCTACACAATATTAGACAGGTGGTTTCAATGTTTTGGCTGATCACTGTATGAGTTGGACCCTCAAATTTTAACGTGCAAAGGATAAAAAGCCCTAATATTTCCTTGGCAGGAAGTACACGTTCAGGGCACCCTTGCCAACATTTTAGAATGCCAACTGAAAACTCGAACACGAAAAATGAGGTTCCTATCGCCAACCTCCAATGAACCACAAATCCCTACAAACCACTGGCCTGCCATTTCAAGGGGAACCAGGGGGCACCTCTAAGAGAAAGCCCACAACATGCCCATAGTTGGTATGCCTTGCCTGCTCTAGAGGGGGACAGGCTAAAATATATAATCAGGCAAAGGCCAGGAATAAAAAACACAGTGAGAAAAAAAGCTGAACAGAGAGGAACCCTTGAGGCCTTACCTGGTGACATAGCTCTTGGAATTGCTCACTGCTCGTAGACAGCATGGCTCCGCCGGTCACAAAAGCCACTGCAAATTCTATTTATTGACTCCGACCGGCATCCAAAACCCATTTATCTGCCTATTGTAACGTGGAATCATTAAATAAAAAATAAAGTGGCGCAGGCTGTGCGTTTTGGCGTCAGCAGCTCTTTGCTGTGCAGCCCTCCATATCTGCTCTGTTGTCACACTAATGCTATCTGAACAAGCTGAGCTTAGTGCCCAGAGCTATTCAGCCTCGTCCAACGACGCTGCATCTCTCAAGCTCATCACTGTCACGGCAAAATCCATCTTGCTGGCATGGATTAATTTTCCTTTTTCGGTCTCTGAAACCAACCAGAAAGGGAGGCAGGGGTTTCACAGGGAAAAATCTACCCAGGGAATGCTAACCATGCCAGCAGGATTTGTAGATCATGGCAGTGGAGGGGGAAGGGGGGGAATAAACATGTCTTGGAAAATATGACAAGCATAAAAGCAAAAGTGTGGATTTCCCCCTCCCCCTGGATCTTTATATGTGCTGTTCTGTCACAGCCAAGCTGAATGGCAAATTTCTCTGTGTGTGACAGATGCTTGCTCCTGTCACAGGGCCCCTCCCCCTCCCTGCATCCCATACACTTGTCAATTGACAATGACTAACAGTGTGTGTCACTAGATCTGAAAGAACTGGGCTGACGGTCTACAGACTTGAGAATTCAATAAGTGCAAAAAAAAAACAATGATCAGCGTCGATAGCAAAACGCATCCACCAGTCAGAATTCATCAGCTGCTGACCTGACTTGAGCACTCTGAGATTCAATTATCAGAGGTTAATTTCCTTGCCTTTGGAACATTGGGTCTAACATATCGAGCCTCTCAAAGGCTGAGAAAACTCATAATAAAGAAGGACAGAAAGACTGTAAAAATGAATATTGGGAAAATAGACCTGGACGACCGAACAAGACGCTAACAAAACATGCATGGTGGCATGGTGTCTTTTTAAACATCTTACTATTTAACCCTTTATACTATTTAACACTTTATGATAACCCCTAATATTTATTTACCTGTGCGGAGATGGTTTGCAAGGTGATCCTCCCCCACCTTCCCCTCATATTAAAAGTCAGTTTGGATGTTCACCTGAAAGCAGATCGCCAAGCTCAAAGGCAATTTCTTCTTGGCTACCTATTGTGTGTGGTGACTAAGGGGATAATTCTTATATAAATGTGGCTTGGAGAGTGACAGTTGCACACTGTTTTTTTTTTATAAAAGATCATTATTTCCTAAGTCCCACATCTCACACACTGTGCGTGCATGTGTGCACATCCATGTCAAGTGCTTTATCAAAATTTCACATAAAATACATGTAGACAAGGTATAGAGGAGCACCCTTCAAAAGGACTAATCATTGTCAATCCACAACCCCCACCCGTGTCTCAAGGGGTATACAATCATCGGTCGAAAAAATTGGGTCGGCACCACTTTAGTAGTAAATATGCTCTTTTATTGCATAAAAATGAAAGGCAGCAGTGACAGGCCGCTGCTTCGAGCTATCAAGCTCTTTTTCAAACTGAAAGAACTGCCATCTTTTTTTGCAGAGCCTGATAGTGATGCTGACCCAATGTTGTGACATAAAAAACATGTGTCTGGCCATCCAGACTGTCTGATGAATGCCTGTCAGACTGATGGCAAATAGGAAAATGTACACACACAGCTTCCTATTAATTTCAATGGACCAGGATTCGGCTCCTGAAGATGTGTGGAAAGCTGTGGTAGTCAAAACACCACACTGTAGCCACACTGCTGATAAAGAACACTGGCACCCTACAGTGCCTCAATGGGTTCCTGGAGAGAGATGGACCTCCATGCAGGGAAGACCAGCCACATACCCTTCTGTCCCAGTCACACCTCCTTATCTCTCATCCACATATCATTCTGCCTCTGCCACACCTCCTTCTGCTTCATCAACATATTCTTCTTCCCCAGAAACACCTCCTTCTGCCTTAGCAACATATCCTTCTGCCTCAGCCATATTTTATTATTCTCTAGCCCCTGCTTCAATGCTTGATTTGGTAACAGGGTGCTGAGGCTGCCTAGAATTTATTTTAGAATGTTGTGTACATGTTTAAGTTGAGTATACACTAACTAGATGTGGTATGCGCCCAATATCTACTGTACCTGATGCCAATCTAATATCCAGCTCCATATCATAGCTACCATGGCCTCATGCCATTTCCACCGACCCCTCTCCTGCCTCCTCTCCCTCACCCCATACACACACACTCCAGCACACTCAATCGCGTATGTATTAGTATGCTGGGTGAGTTGGGCGCAGAGTAAATCGATTGACGGCTCACCCTGCTGTCACTGAAATTCCCAGCGGTATTAAATATTATTCCCCCTCGGAGTTGAAGCAACTTGGAGGGAGAAGTAATTTGGCTGCAGTGATCGCTGGTAACCCGAATTACCTTTGTACAGGCCACAGACTATAGCATTGTCACTATAGTGGCACCCAACTGAGGCGCTACGAGCAGATTCATGGCACCGAGATGACCTACTTTGCACTTAATCTCCCAAAGAGCAACCTTTCCTGGTCAATATTCAATCAACAACAGCCAAAAAAAAAAAACCTTGATCGAAGGGGTCATCTTTTTCAACAGATTTTCATAATACTTACTATACTGTTTCCACTATACCTAGGCAAACCCGCATAGAAAAAAATTTGCATGCATACGCAATTTTTTTTTCCCGTCACCATTCATTACTATTGACTACTGCATGCAAAAACACGTATGTGTTAATGCAAAAACGTGTAAACCACACGGAAAATTGTAACAGAGGCGTCCTTTTTTTTCGCCTGTAGGGGGAAGCAAATTTTGCCTGTAATCAAAAAAGGCCCATTGAAATACACTGCTATGCGAATTTGAATGCAGATAATGCATACGAATTTGCCATAGTGGAAACAAACCCTTAGGCAGCTAAACAGCATATGCCGTAAGAAGGCACCCTGACACGTATTATCCATCCCGAGATAATGTGTGCAGGGCTGCTAATAGGTTACGCAAAAGGTGGATCAGCGCATCACCAGGCCGCCCCGAATGGCCTCCAATCAGAGGTGCGCTGAGCCCCCCCAGAAACTGCAGACGCACCTTGAACCCAAACAGAAGCTCTGCATATACACCAAAAGCAAAGCTGTTAAGTGGGAGCAGCTGACCAAAAACGAATTAAATTAGTACATGGCAAGGAAATGAACAGCGCTACTTAAAAACAGATAAGTGCCTACCTGCAAGAGAGTGCAAGCCCCACTTGTGGGATAAAATACACACCTAGCATACACATGACCTGTCTACCACTGAAGGATGTTGGTTTTCTTTAACAGCTTGCATGCAACTTGTTAAGTACTCATCCCTCCCACTGCAGAGAAGTCCTCCTTGATGGGAGGGGACCTAACACTAACTAAATCCTAACCTATGTATATGCATAGCCTGGGTTGCGCAATTTTAAATTTTCGATTTTACTTGATTGGCCGCACCCAGGCTATGCATATACATAGGTTAGGATTTAGTTAGTGTTAGGTCCCCTCCCATCAAGGATGACTTCTCCGCAGTGGGAGGGACGAGTACTTAACAAGTTGCATGCAAGCTGTTACAGGAAACCAACATGCTTCAGTGGTAGACAGGTCATGCGTATGCTAGGTGTGTATTTTATAGCACAAGTGGGGCTTGCACTCTCTTGCAGGTAGGCACTTATCTGTTTTTAAGTAGCGCTGTTCATTTCCTTGCCATGTACTAATTTAATTCATTTTTGGTCAGCTGCTCCCACTTAACAGCTTTGCTTTTGGTGTATATGCAGAGCTTCTGTTTGGGTTCAAGGTGCGTTTGCAGTTTCTGGGGGGGCTCAGTGCCCCTCTGATTGGAGGCCATTCGGAGGCGGCCTGGTGATGCGCTGATCCACCTTTTGCGCAATTTTCAATTTTTTATTTTACTTGATTGGCAGCACCCAGGCTATGCATATACATAGGTTAGGATTTAGTTAGTGTTAGGTTCCCTCCCATCAAGGATGACTTCTCCGCAGTGGGAGGGACGAGTACTTAACAAGTTGCATGCAAGCTGTTACAGGAAACCAACATCCTTCAGTGGTAGACAGGTCAGGTGTATGCTAGGTGTGTATTTTATCCCACAAGTGGGCTTGCACTCTCTTGCAGGTAGGCACTTATCTGTTTTTAAGAAGCGCTGTTCATTTCCTTGCCATCTGCTAATAGGTTAATTGTACCTTCTTTCCCAGACCCATCATGTCCCTCCATCTTATTTGATCTATGATTAGTCTTAACTGATTTACTATTTAATTGGCCAATTACATGTACTGTACTGTATGCTGCTGCTACTGCTGTCCATGGTGCTGAAACAGATCTGCAGTGTCACCACTGCTCTCTTGGTCATTTCCTCACCTGCAAACAGCAAATCAAGTCAGTGCTGTAACCCCTATTTGAAGAAGACAGATGTGTACATTGCTGTGCAGAAGGCTTGAAGGTTTTCAGTTGATGATATAGATTAAAAAAAGAACAGTGTTTTTAAAAGTAATACCTTTTCATGGCTAACTGATAAAGTTAAATTATGCAAGATTTCAAAAATCTAGTCCCCATGGCCTTTGTTCAGGCATGTCAAATGTTAACGAAAATCTATAACGCCCCCCCCCTCCTCCCCGCAGCCCCGGGGGATACTTACCTTGGGAGGGGGGGGAGGGGGAAACCTCTGGATCTTACAGTGGACCCAAATTAAAAATACAAGATTTCAGAAATAAAATCTATTTTCTACATTATAATAATAAAGAGCAGCCTTTTTTCCAGGGCTGTGGAGTCGGAGTTGGAGTCGGAGTAGAGGAGTCGGGGCAATTTTGGGCTCCCGGAGTCGGAGTTGGAGTCGTTGATTTCATAAATTGAGGAGTCGGAGTCGGGTGATTTTTGTACAAATTCCACAGCCCTGTTAAGTATTAGACTAAGGAGTCGGAGTCGAGGTCGGAGTCGTGGTTTCATAAACTAAGGAGTCGGTGTTGGAGTCAAAATTGCCATTTTGGGTACCCGGAGTCGAAGTCGTGGTTTCATAAACTAAGGAGTCGGTGTCGGAGTTGGAGTCGGAAGATTGTTATACTGACTCCACAGCCCAGTTTTTTTCAGCTGCATGATGACAAATGTAAAATATTTTACATTTATTGGAGGAACCCCTCCCTTCCTTTCATATTGCCGGGACAGAATCCAGCAGACTGGTGGAGTAAGAGGTGTCAGGCAAAGGAGGAATTGCTAATGGCTGCCACCAGTATAACCGTAGTTATGAAAAGAGAAGGGTGAAAAGCATGCACTGAAAGCTCATAGGCGTGAAGGAGTGTTTATTTATCTTTGTATGTGTCAGAGTGGTGCAACTACATATTTTGAATTAAAAAAAATGTTTGATTTGGGTCCGCTTTAAAGAGGCTTCCCCCGTCCTCCTCCATCGCTCCGTTCCAGCAATGTCAGCCCTTGAACACCCTCGAGGTAAATAACACAGGCACAGTAGCAGCTTTCTGATCGGGCTTAGTTCAAAATAGCTGAGCCCAATCAGGTTCACTTTATTACACAGGGGCATCCAACTTGCACCTGTGCAGTAGAGCAGACCTGATCGGACGGCTATTTCTGCCTGAGCCCGATCGGAGAGCAGCTACTGTGCCTGTTCTAGAGCTGGTGAAGATAAATCCTTGTCGGTTGTGGTTTTGGGAGAAGCCAGCGCTGGAACTGAGGGACAGAGGAGGACAGGGGAAGCCTCATAAGGATCCAGAGCCCACCCTCCCAAGGTAAGTATTCCCCGGGGGGAGTGTTTGTTTGTTTTGTTTGTTTTTTGTTTTTTTTATACAGTGTCTCTTTAACCACTTCCCGACCGCCGTATGTACAATTGGCGGCCGGGAAGTGCACCCCGCAAGGACCGCCGTATTGACAATTGGCGGCGGTCCTTGTAGGGGCATGGGCGGAGCGATCGCGTCATCAGTGACGCGATCCTCCGCCTCCGCCTGGCGCCGCTCACCCGCCGCAACACGCCGGCCATACGGAAGCGCCGGCGGGATGTTAACCCCGCGATCGCCGCATACAAAGTGTATAATACACTTTGTAATGTTTACAAAGTGTATTATACAGGCTGCCTCCTGCCCTGGTGGTCCCAGTGTCCGAGGGACCACCAGGGCAGGCTGCAGCCACCCTAGTCTGCACCAAGCACACTGATTTTCCCCCCCCCCTGCCCCAGATCGCCCACAGCACCCATCAGACCCCCCCCCTGCCCACCCCCCAGACCCCTGTTTGCACCCAATCACCCCCCTAATCACCCATCAATCACTCCCTGTCACTATCTGTCAACGCTATTTTTTTTTTTATCCCCCACCCTGCTCCCTGCCCCCTCCTGATCACCCCCCACCCCTCAGATTCTCCCCAGACCCCCCCCCCCAGACCACCCCCCCTGTTTACTGTATGCATCTATCCCCCTGATCACCTGTCAATCACCTGTCAATCACCTGTCAATCACCCGTCAATCACCCGTCAATCACCCCCTGTCACTGCCACCCATCAGCCAGCCCCTAACCTGCCCCTTGCGGGCAATCTGATCACCCCCCCACACCAATAGATCGCCCGCAGATCCGACATCAGATCACCTCCCAAATCCATTGTTTACATCTATTCTCTCCTCTAAACACACACTAATTACCCATCAATCACCCATCAATCACCCCCTATCACCACCTGTCACTTTTACCTATCAGATCAGACCCTAATCTGCCCCTTGCGGGCACCCAATCACCCGCCCACACGCTCAGATTGCCCTCTGACCCCCCCTTATCAATTCACCAGTGCATTAATTACATCTGTTCTTCCCTGTAATAACCCACTGATCACCTGTCAATCACCTGCCAATCACCTATCACCCATCAATCACCCCCTGTCACCCCCTGTCACTGCCACCCATCAATCAGCCCCTAACCTGCCCCTTGCGGGCAATCTGATCACCCACCCACACCATTAGATCGCCCGCAAACCCGCCGTCAGATTACCTCCCAAATGTATTGTTTACATCTGTTATCTTCTCTAAACACCCACTAATTACCCATCAATCACCCATCAATCACCCCCTATCACCACCTGTCACTGTTACCTATCAGATCAGACCCTAATCTGCCCCTTGCGGGCACCCAATCACCCGCCCACACGCTCAGATTGCCCTCAGACCCCCCCCTTATCAATTCGCCAGTGCATTAATTACATCTGTCCTTCCCTGTAATAACCCACTGATCACCTGTCAATCACCTGCCAATCACCTATCACCCATCAATCACCCCGTCACTGCCACCCAACAATCAGCCCCTAACCTGCCCCTTGCGGGCAATCTGATCACCCACCCACACCAATAGATCGCCCGCAGATCCGACATCAGATCACCACCCAAGCGCAGCGTTTACATCTATTCTCTCCTCTAAACACCCACTAATTACCCATCAATCACCCCCTATCACCACCTGTCACTGTTACCCATCAGATCAGACCCTAATCTGCCCCTTGCGGGCACCCAATCGCCCGCCTACACGCTCAGATTGCCCTCAGACCCCCCCTTATCAATTCGCCAGTGCAATATTTACATCTGTTCTCCCCTGTAATAACCCACTGATTACCTGTCAATCACCTATCAATCACCCATCAATCACCCCCTGTCACTGCCACCCATCAATCACCCCCTGTCACTTCCACCCATCAATCACCCGCTGTCACTGCCACCCATCAATCAGCCCCTAACCTGCCCCTTGCGGGCAAACTGATCACCCACCCACACCAATAGATCGCCCGCAGATCCGACATCAGATCACCACCCAAGCGCAGTGTTTCCATCTATTCTCTACCCTAAACACCCACTAATTACCCATCAATCACCCCCTGTCACTGCTACCTATCAGATTAGACCCCTATCTGCCCCTAGGGCACTCAATCACCCGCCCACACCCTCAGAATGCCCTCAGACCCCAGCCCTGATCACCTCGCCAGTGCATTGCTTGCATCTATTCCCCCCTCTAATCACACCTTGAGACACCCATCAATCACCTCCTGTCACCCCCTAGCACACCTACCCATCAGATCAGGCCCCAATTTGCCCCGTGTGGGCTCCTGATCACTCGGCCAATCCCTCAGATCCCCCTCAGACCCCCTTCCGATCACCTCCCCAGTGCATTGATTGCATCTATTTTCCCCTCTAACCACCCCCTGAGACACCCATCAATCACCTCCTGTCACCCCCCTAGCACTCCTATCCATCAGATCAGGCCCAATACAACCTGTCATCTAAAAGGCCACCCTGCTTATGACCGGTTCCACAAAATTCGCCCCCTCATAGACCACCTGTCATCAAAATTTGCAGATGCTTATACCCCTGAACAGTCATTTTGAGACATTTGGTTTCCAGACTACTCACGGTTTTGGGCCTGTAAAATGCCAGGGCGGTATAGGAACCCCACAAGTGACCCCATTTTAGAAAAAAAGACACCCCAAGGTATTCTGTTAGGTGTATGACGAGTTCATAGAAGATTTTATTTTTTGTCAAAAGTTAGCGGAAATTAATTTTTATTGTTTTTTTTTCACAAAGTGTCATTTTTCACTAACTTGTGACAAAAAATAAAATCTTCTATGAACTCGCCATACACCTAACGGAATACCTTGGGGTGTCTTCTTTCTAAAATGGGGTCACTTGTGGGGTTCCTATACTGCCCTGGCATTTTAGGGGCCCTAAACCGCGAGGAGTAGTCTAGAAAACAAATGCTTCAAAATGACCTGTGAATAGGACGTTGGGCCCCTTAGCGCACCTAGGCTGCAAAAAATTGTCACACATGTGGTACCGCTGTACTCAGGAAAAGTAGTATAATGTGTTTTGGGGTGTATTTTTACACATACCCATGCTGGATGGGAGAAATTTCTATGTAAATGGACAATTGTGTGTAAAAAAATCAAACAATTGTCATTTACAGAGATATTTCTCCCACTTAGCATGGGTATGTGTAAAAATACACCCCAAAACGCATTATACTACTTCTCCTGAGTACGGCGGTACCACATGTGTGACACTTTTTTACACCCTAAGTACGCTAAGGGGCCCAAAGTCCAATGAGTACCTTTAGGATTTCACAGGTCATTTTGCGACATTTGGTTTCAAGACTACTCCTCACGGTTTAGGGCCCCTAAAATGCCAGGGCAGTATAGGAACCCCACAAATGACCCCATTCTAGAAAGAAGACACCCAAAGGTATTCCGTACGGAGTATGGTGAGTTCATAGAAGATTTTATTTTTTGTCACAAGTTAGCGGAAAATGACACTTTGTGAAAAAAAACTATTAAAATCAATTTCCGCTAACTTGTGACAAAAAAATAAAAACTTCTATGAACTCACCATACTCCTAACGGAATACCTTGGGGTGTCTTCTTTCTAAAATGGGGTCATTAGTGGGGTTCCTATACTGCCCTGGCATTTTAGGGGCCCTAAACCGTGAGGAGTAGTCTTGAAACAAAAATGACCTGTGAAATCCTAAAGGTACTCATTGGACTTTGGGCCCCTTAGTGCAGTTAGGGTGCAAAAAAGTGCCACACATGTGGTATCGCCGTACTCGGGAGAAGTAGTACAATGTGTTTTGGGGTGTATTTTTACACATACCCATGCTGGGTGGGAGAAATACCTCTGTAAATGACAATCTTTTGATTTTTTTACACACAATTGTCCATTTACAGAGGTATTTCTCCCACCCAGCATGGGTATGTGTAAAAATACACCCCAAAACACATTGTACTACTTCTCCCGAGTATGGCGATACCACATGTGTGGCACTTTTTTGCACCCTAACTGCGCTAAAGGGCCCAAAGTCCAATGAGTACCTTTAGGATTTCACAGGTCATTTTGAGAAATTTCGTTTCAAGACTACTCCTCACGGTTTAGGGCCCCTAAAATGCCAGGGCAGTATAGGAACCCCACAAATGACCCCATTTTAGAAAGAAGACACCCCAAGGTATTCCGTTAGGAGTATGGTGAGTTCATAGAAGATTTTATTTTTTGTCAAAAGTTAGCGGAAATTGATTTTAATTGTGTTTTTTCACAAAGTGTCATTTTCCGCTAACTTGTGACAAAAAATAAAATCTTCTATGAACTCGCCATACTCCTAACGGAATACCTTGGGGTGTCTTCTTTCTAAAATGGGGTCATTTGTGGGGTTCCTATACTGCCCTGGCATTTTAGGGGCCCTAAACCGTGAGGAGTAGTCTTGAAACGAAATTTCTCAAAATGACCTGTGAAATCCTAAAGGTACTCATTGGACTTTGGGCCCTTTAGCGCAGTTAGGGTGCAAAAAAGTGCCACACATGTGGTATCGCCGTACTCAGGAGAAGTAGTATAATGTGTTTTGTGGTGTATTTTTACACATACCCATGCTGAGTGGGAGAAATATCTCTGTAAATGGACAATTGTGTGTAAAAAAAATTAACAAATTGTCATTTACAGAGATATTTCTCCCACCCAGCATGGGTATGTGTAAAAATACACCCCAAAACACATTACACTACTTCTCCTGAGTACGGCAATACCACATGTGTGGCACTTTTTTGCAGCCTAACTGCGCTAAGGGGTCCAAAGTCCAATGAGCACCTTTAGGCTTTACAGGGGTGCTTACAATTTAGCACCCCCCAAAATGTCAGGACAGTAAACACACCCCACAAATGACCCCATTTTGGAAAGTAGACCCTTCAAGGTATTCAGAGAGGGGTATGGTGAGTCTGTGGCAGATTTCATTTTTTTTTTGGTGCAAGTTAGAAGAAATGGAAACTTTTTTTTTTTTTTTTTTTTCTCACAAAGTGTCATTTTCCGCTTACTTGTGACAAAAAATAATATCTTCTATGAACTCACCATGCCTCTCAGTGAATACTTTGGGATGTCTTCTTTCCAAAATTGGGTCATTTGGGGGGTATTTATACTATCCTGGAATTCTAGCCCCTCATGAAACATGACAGGGGGTCAGAAAAGTCATAGATGCTTGAAAATGGGAAAATTCACTTTTTGCACCATAGTTTGTAAACGCTATAACTTTTACCCAAACCAATAAATATACGCTGAATGGGTTTTTTTTTATCAAAAACATGTTTGTCCACATTTTTCGCGCTGCATGTATACAGAAATTTTACTTTATTTGAAAACTGTCAGCACAGAAAGTTAAAAAAATCATTTTTTTGCCAAAATTCATGTCTTTTTTGCTGAATATAATAAAAAGTAAAAATCGCAGGAGCAATTAAATAGCACCAAAAGAAAGCTTTATTAGTGACAAGAAAAGGAGCCAAAATTCATTTAGGTGGTAGGTTGTATGAGCGAGCAATAAACCGTGAAAGCTGCAGTGGTCTGAATGGAAAAAAAGTGGCCGGTCCTTAAGGGGTAGAAAGCCCTAGGTCCTCAAGTGGTTAATGTCACAGTCTTTCTGTACTTTTGTGCAAATACACTCACTCCTCCCCAAGGTAGAATATTCTGAAAGCGGTGTCCTGTCATCCAGCGCTGGCTGCTCCATTCAAGTAAATGAAGCACTAAGCTAACACTACCGCAATGACACCATAGTGAACAGCACATGACCTCTCATTCTGCCAAAAGCCTTACCAGCGGCTTCACTGAAGCCATCGTAAATATGACTCTGGCCATCTTGGCACCAGGTGGCATTGGTGGCATACAGCAGTGGCCCTTTGCATTTAGGTATTTAGGATTCTTTATGTGTGGAGATGCTTTGTGTTTGCCACTGGGAGAAAATTAAAGTTAGATATTAGGGAGTTCTTTTGGGGTAGCCGGCAGCAGTAAAGTAACTAGTACACAATAAGAAGGGATAGTGAGGTCAGAAAACAGCTTGTGGATAAGCATTCGGTGGAGTTTAGAGTTAGACATTATGGAGAGAGTTACCATCCTGTATCAGAGAATGGTTAGGACGCGGAAGGAGGAGGAGTTTAGTTTAAGCACCAGGAACGAGGTTAAAGGACAACTGAAGTGAGAGGGATATGGAGGCTACCATAATTATTTTCTTTTCAACAATACCAGTTGACTGGCAGCCCTGCTGATCTATTTGGCTGCAGTAGTGTCTTAGTAACACCAAAAACAAGCATGCAGCTAATCTTGTCAGATCTGACAATAATTAGTGATGAACAAACATCAAATCTTCACGTACGCAAATTTACAGCAAACGTTTGTGAGCCGGCCATTCGCGACAGGCTCCATAGACTTTAATGGGCAAGCGGACTTTCAGGGCTTCTCTGCAGCCATAGTTTCTTAAAAAGGTGTAAAAAGTGTACCAAACCCGGACAGTGGCATGGCGGAGGAGGACCAACTGCGAAATAGTCACCAAAAATACTTATTTTGCGCAAACCCCTTTTTAATTGTTATTTTTAAAGTTTAATGGATGCCATCTTTAGTGGTTAATAGCAAAGAAACACCAAGGAGGAAACCAAGGACACGAAGCAGTAGCCTGATATTAATGTGCTGTGGGTGCTCCAGGGTGTCGGCATGGGTGGGCCCAATAGGTGCGGTGGCGGGGAGGAGAACGGGAGCCCCGCAAAGACGAAACTCTAGCTATACTAAGTACAGTATAGCAGAGCTTAAAGCATCTTTAACCACTTAAGTCTATCTGGACGGATATATCCGTCCATCCGTCCAGATACCCTGCCTTGCTGTCGCTGAGCCGGGCGCGCAGTCTCGCATGCTCCCGCCACCTTCCATTTCTCCAGAGATCAATGAAAGGGAACACAGTTTCCATTCATTGATCTAAGTCCCCCGTATGAAAGGCCGACGCAGTTAACGAGACGTCTTTCATAAATCCCCTTCTGCCCCATCCACGCTTTACTTCTGCTTCCGTAGTAATACTATGCATGCAGAAGTAAGCTCCGAGGGCTTCTTGTGGCCAAATAGTAAAATTACATCTGGATCGCCACTAGGAGAATGTTAGATGGCGAAACCGCTGTATAATTATCTTGTACAGTGTTGTAATCCACGGCAGGGCTGTACTGGGGACAGCCGTGTGACAAGTCTGTCACCTCCAGAGACTCAGGGGTGATCCGCTGTCATAGGTTTAAACCTATGACAGCCGATCACAGTGATTGGCTGGCGGGGGGAGGTAGGGAGGATTACAGTATAAGAAAAAATAGGAAAATATTACAAAAATAAGCAAACAAATATGTATATATATAAAAAAAAAAAATTGGGGGAGCGATCAGACCACATCAGTAGAGAGCTCTGTTGGTGGGGAGAAAAGGAGGGGGGAAATCACTTGTGTGCTGACATATGCAGCCCTGCAGCGAGCCCTTAAAGCTGTAGTGGCCAATTTATTGAAAAATGGCCTGGTCTTTAGGGGGTTTAATACTGTGGTCCTCAAGAGGTTAAGAACAATAAAGATAAGAACTATAAAGGACGTTAGTCAAAGGGTACATTGTGCCCCTATACTCTTTTCATCTGGGGAGGGGGCTAGCATCTGGGGATTCCCAGATGCCACCATGAACACCCCCCTTCAGAGTGTTGTCGGCCCCCACTTCCTCCTGGGGCACCGGAGGTAGGAAAGATCCCCTTCTCCATGGATTGGACAAGGGCTCTGGTGGAGAGGGGGAAGCTTGGCTGCCCCCTCTTCTCTAGAGCCCTCCCCCCCCCCATACCATGGACCATGTGGGCTGGCATAGCTCAGGGTGTGAATCCCCCTGCGGCTGGGGCTCCGCATTCTGGTTATACCAGCCTGCATCGGGGACAATGGGTTCAGGAGGCTAGGGAAGGGACCTCATGTCATTTTTTTTTATTTCCCACCAAAACATAGGTAAAGTTTTCAGGGATCCTTATATAGCCATATTGCTGCTGTATAGCGATCCCTGGTCAAAGCATTGCCACACTGCATACTGAATCTCTGGAAACCCCAACATTAAATTCACTGCTCTTTCTTTTGATGTATATAAATTTACACTACTGGTAGGTTCACACGTTATCTGCCACTTACCTCATTTAAATATATAGTTTTTTTCCTATTGTAACGTTAAAATTGATTTTCTCCAAAACTACAAGGTCTTTTTAAATTTTGTTTCCTCCTTGCTACAAGTGTACTCCTTAACATAACCTGAAAAGTTGGTATTGCTAGCACATATGGGGGTTTTGCTATTAACTGGCAGCCATACGATGCGTAGATTCGCGCTGGCGTAGTTTACGAGCAACCCTGGCCATCACTAACAATAATGTCAGAAACATCTGATCTTCTGCATGCTTGTTCAGGGTCTATGGTTAAAAGTAATAGAGGTAGAGGATTAGCAAGGTAGCCAGGTAACTAGTATTGTTTAAAAGGAAATAAACATGGCAGCCTCTATATGCCTCTCATTACAATTGTCCTTTAAGGTTATGCACTAAAAGAGGCTGAGAATTTGCATAATGGGAAAGAGGGTTAGGGTCTGACTTCAATAGCAAATTAGGAGTTTAGGCAACCAGAAGGAGGGGGAGGGGTCTGGTTAAGCATTCAAGGGGTGTTAATAAATAGGTGTAAGATGAGAGAGTTAAGGTTAGGCACTTCAAGTGAAATGAACCTGAACCAAGTAAAATTATTTAAAATAAACACATGATGTGCATGCAAATTAATATTGCACTCTTACCTCACCGTCAGTTCCTCTCAGAAGCTCACCATTTTCTTCTAACAATGATTCTTTCCAGTTCTGACAAGATTTTATCAAACTAAAATATATCAGTTGCTGTCAGTTATAACTGAAGGGACAACTGATGAGCAAGTTAATGTCCCTGTTTCCCTATGGCTCAAGTGGGCAATATTACAATTTAACAATGTGCTGACACAAAAAAACTGTTTTAGGGTAATAGCCGTTTCCAAAATGGAGGACAGAGAATTCCAGCAGGATGCAGGAGAGGAGAAAGAGATTGATAAGTAGACTACAGAGGAGGTAAGTATGATGTGTGTATGTTTTGACTTTTAATTTTCAGTTCAAGTTTGCTTTAAGAATGAACTGAGAGCTTCTCTCAGTCCTCCCCTGCCAGGCTCAGCTGTGTGGTAGCAACGCAGTCTCTCCAGCACATACAGCACGCTGTTTCCATGCTGCCTGGTGCCCGCACACAAAGTGAGATGGCTGTTCCAGGTTTAGCTGGATTAGACGCATGCTTGTTTCAAGTGAGTGATCCGGGCACTACTGCCACCAAAAGTACCAGCAGCACAGCCAGGCAACCAGTACTGTTTAAAGGGAAATAAATATGGCAGCCTCCATATCATTGTCAGTTCAGGTGTCCTTTAAAGGTAAACATGAAACACTTTTCCCTGCAGTTTGTCCTGGTTTCTAATGGCTGTAGGAGCTGCATTGCCCCTTCCCCCTTTTCCCTGCTCTTATACAGCAGAAGGGTGTGAAGTTAAGCATGTGTGACTTCTCCAAACTGTTAAAAGCACAGTGTCCCCCCTCCTCCCTCTCCCCGATGCTGAATGTTTGATCTCAGCTACTGTGGAATAAACTAATTACAGCAGTCCTTATTTGCCTGCAATATCAGCGATGGCAGCCCCTGTTGTCCACAGAAGTAGGGTAATAAAAGCCTCTACAAAACATTTAAATGTAAAAAGAAGAGGTAAATTGGGAGATTTGTTTTTATTATTGAGCCACATTGTTAGCATGTATTTTTAATGTGCTATTGAGATACCCTGGGGGCTAAAGATGCTGATTGGTTCCCTATAAATCCATAGTTACGCCTTCCAGGTGGGTATGAGCACTATGTTTTTACTCACAGAATACTTAGGGTAGGAACACACTAGGCAGAATCGCATATGCATTTTCCATAGCGCATAGTGGAAAACACATATGCGATTCTATGTGTTCCTACCCTCAGCGCATGCAGAACTGCCATCTCCGTGTTTACTATTTACCTGCATCAGTGTTTTACTTCAGCTAACATCTGGAAATATGCCTGAAGAAGGGGACTAGATCCCAGAAAGCTTGCATCATTTAACGTTATCAGTTAGCCATTAAAAGATATTATTTTTACAAGACTGTTTTTTTCTACCTTCTCTTTGTCTGCTTAGACATGAAAAGTCTGTCCTCTGGGACTAACCAACAAGAGATGCTTATGTTATTCAAGATTACCTTATTGCTTACATTGCAACCTCTTTATTCTGGGCCTACTTGCTGGGGCTTTGTCAACCGTCTTGTCTGCCTATGCACAGTCTGTCCTCCTCTAGCACTAATCAACCAGTGATATTTGCACCATATGCTACCTTTCCGGATGGCTGTGATTTGGGGGATGTGTTTTTCCTTCAAGTGGGAGCAATTTCCCTTGCAATGAAACAATACAGTAGCTAGCAAATGTCCTGTTCACAGAGACTAGTTATTCCTTGTGCTTTTTTGAGATATATTTATACAGTGTGTCATTTAAGGAGATAGTCTTTCTCGTGTGGTTAGGTTGTTTGGACCCTTGAGTGAAAGTGGAGGCTGCACTAAAAACATGTATATGGTGCTATAAACTAACATCTCAAGTAAATCGTTCTGCACAACTCAACCACGCTTTACTGCTGATCAATACGGCCTCCAATACGGGGGCAGGAGTGACGTCACCACGTAACAATAATCATCAATAGAAAATAAAGCACCATCACTCACTGATCTTAAAGGGGCACTATGGCGAAAAATTGTAGGATTTTAAATATGTGCAAACATAGACAAATAAGAAGTATGGTTTTTCCAGAGCACAATGAGCCATACATTACTTTTCTCCTATGTTACTGTCACTTACAGTAGGTAGTAGAAATCTGACAGAATTGACAGGTTTTGGACTAGTCCATCTCTTTATAGGAGATTCTCAGCAAGGCTTGTATTCTTTATTAAGATATTGCCTAAAAAGGATTTAAACAATGATGCTGGCCAGCTTCCCTGCTCGCTACACAGTTTTTTAGCAGTTGGACAGAGCAACTGCCATTCACTAAGTGCTTTTGAAAATAAATAAATCCCTGAGAATCCCCTATGAAGAGATGGGCTGGTCCAAAACCTGCCACTTCTGTCAGATTTCTACTACCTACTATAAGTGACAGCAACATAGGAGAAAAGTAAATTATGGCTCATTTTACTCTGGAAAAAACGTACTTCTTATTTGTCCATGTTTGCACATATTTTAAATTTTACAATTTTTCGCCATAGTGCCCCTTTAAGCAAAATTACAAAAGGCCATCTTTGATAGAATTTGGTATGTGCACCAATACAAACATTAAAACCATCTAAAAACAACGTCTGATACAGCGCTCTGAATACACAGCTGTCACACATAGTATTCTCCCACAAACCATTCATACAGGTACCGGTACCAGATTGGTTAATTGGTATCTTCAGAGCAGCAGAGATAGATGACAGACTATGCGACCACAATTGACCAGTCTAACAGTCAGTATTCCGGGATCAATTTAGCCAATGACATGGCTGTAAAGCAGAACAATGTTTGCCTCTCACAGATGCAATCAAGTGCAGCTTTTACCTTGCAGGTCTTGCACAGCTTGCTTAATGCGTTATTTAGCCAGGTCTCCCGCATGTGATGGCTGGGGTCATGCTAGGTCTGCTTGCACGCAAAGTCCAAAGGATTGCCAGAAGTTTAGTCAAGGCAGAGCGCTCTGCCGACTAGTGAAGTGTTGTCCCACCGACCTATGAGTTAGGCAACACTATATAAATCCAATAAATAATAAAAGTGTTTTGTATTTGTGTAGTTTTTAAGAGAATATTTACATAAAATATTTTTTTAAGATACTGGTCTGGGATCTTCAGATTACCCCCTCTCTCTCTCTCTCTCTCTCAGTCACACAATACAGAGATCCATTCACAATACAGGCTGCTGCCAGGAGAGAGGAGGGGCCAAAAAAAACCAAGGGTCCCCCTACATGAAACTTGCTGACAGTGGTGGCCTAGTTGTCTCCCTATTCCTCCCACAGTATTTCTAGTGGCTGCCTAATGGTCTCCCGATCCCCCAACAGTAATCTCATGGGTGACCTAGTGGTCCCCCATGCCCCCACAGTATTCCCGGTGGCAGCCTTGTAGTCCACCCATCCCCCACAGTATTACCAGTGGCAGCCCTGTAGTCCCCCCACCCCCCACAGTATTTCCTGGCAGCCTTGTGGTCCCCACCCCCCCCACCCCCCCCCCACCACCACTGTACACCCTCTCACCAACAGCTAGTTACTTGGCTTCCCACTGTACACTGTCCCGCTGACAGCGAGTAACATTGCTTCTCTGCTGCATTTTATGGTGGCTATTCAAACATATCTCTTTAGGCCAACTTTAATTGTTTTGCTCCCTTAGAACAATTGAGAAGTACACCCCAAATCCAACACCCATTAAAATATTATCCACCATTGTCAGCTATCTTTACAATTCAAGTTGGCAATTGTTTGCTTACTTGTGTGGTGCATACCTGGGCCCATATGAAATTCACTTTTTCACCTGAGTTTTCTCCCAGGTGATATTTTCACAACTTCTAAATAAAATGCCTTTACTCCACCAGCAAGCAAACAAATACTCAAAATAATTTTGGCAGTACTTTTTAGCCTACTTTGTGGTACTTTTTCCATTGCTAAGTACTAAAAAGTTAATTTAAATTGAAGATGAAAACAATATCTCCTAGGAGAAAACTCAGGAGAAAAGGGGAATTGCATATGGCCTACTGTCTGGTACTTTTTCAATTGCAGAGTGCTAAAAAGTTAGAAAAAACTTTGGGGAAAAGTGTATTGGATCAAAATATAATATATGCAATTATATTTTTCACCTGAGTTATCTCCTAGGAGATAATTTTTTATTTTCTCTGTAAACCAACTTTTTAGCATTTTTACAACTGAAAAAGTACCCAAAAGTTGGTGTAAAAGTATTATTAAATTTATTTTGAGTATTATCTTGCTTGCTGGTGGCTTAAAAAGGCATTTTATCACAAGTTATGAAAATATCGCGTAGGAGAAAACTCAGGAGAAAAAAATAATTGCGTATAGGCTTATGGGCCATATGCAAATAACTTTTTCTCCCGAGTTTTCTCCTGGGTGATATTTTTAAATTTGTCAATAAAATGCATTTTAAGCCATCAGAAAGCAAGAAAATGCTCGAAATAATTGTGATAGTACGTTTTCATTTACTTTTTGGTACTTTTTTAGTTGAAAAGTGCTGAAAAGTTATTTTAATTTGAAGATGAAATATCTCTTAGGAGAAAACTCAGGTAAAAAAGTGAATTGCATATGGCCCTATGTCTTCTAGTACTGATCATTTATATGGTGTACCACTTTATATAAGTAGATATTAGATAAGAATGCCTAATATTGATATTACTAGCATAACTAATAGCTCCTGCTGGCAGCAATCAATTAAAGAATGGACAAATCAATGTTCAATCAACATTTAAGTCATACCCATATGGATTAGCTTTTTCTCCTAAGTTTTCTCCTAGGTAATATCTTCATGCCTTGTCAAAAGTACCTCTTTTAAACCACCATCAAAACATTCAAAACAACTTTGATAGTACGTTTGTATCTATTTTTTGGTACTTTTCCAATTGCAACATGCTTAAAAGTTATTTTAAAAACAAGTTGAAAAATTATCTCCTAGTAGAAAAAGTTAATTGCATATGGGCCATTGTAACGGTCATAGCTTAATAGGTTTTTGCTAGATTTTATGTTATATTGTAACGATTTGTGTCAGCAAGAAACAGAGTTCTGATTATTAGGTGATGTGCAGTATCACCTATAATGCAGATATATACCTGATTATATGGTGATCTGCAGAATCACCTATAATGCAGGTATATCAGACAGCTGATGTGACAGCAATAGCAAGTATAGTGATTGGTGCAACAGTAGTACTGATAGGTTTAGCTATACCTCACCAGAGGAGCTGGTGGGTACTAACAGTACAGCGCCCCTCACCAGAGTCAAGGGCCCTCTGGTGAGAGTAGAGTGGTCAGACTAATCGGGTTGGCAACAGACAGACAGATGCAGTACAAAATCGGAAGGCAGAGACAGGAAGGTTTAAACAGGCAGAGTCGGCAGCAGGATCAGATGGGCAGAGGTACAGAATCACTGAGCAGAAGAGTAGTCAGAACGAGCCAGAGTCATGCACAGATAATAACACAGTAATGAATAATCTTTATAGCTATCAAACAATTCCTATCTTGTGTGAAATCCCCGGTTTCCTCCAGGATCAAAGCACACCGGAACTATCTAAGGTCTGAGCGCTAACACCAAGTATTCGCAACAGCAGACAAGTTGCGAGTGATTCAGCTTGGCTTATGAAGCAGAGGAGACCCCTCCCTCATGCCTACTCTTCTCAGCCAATGAGGAGCGGCGAGTGTCTCCTCTGCCGTCAGCCGACCGGCCGGTCAGCTGACGCGCCTCCTCCCCGCATAAAGGTCCTGTCTGTGTGCGCACGCACGCGATAAGGCGATCTTATGTGCCACTGACAAACCCGTCCTCGGCGTGCTAGACGCCCGGGGCACGGATAGATTGCTAGGCAGGGAGCTGGAGGCAGCTGCGGTGGTAGCGCTGTTCACCGCAACTGGCTCTCCAACGTTTGTTACATATATCAAATCAAATATCTATTCTATTATATTGGGTAGTATATGACTGATGTGACGGTGATACCAACTCAAATTTGCTAATTCTTTGGCCAACATGAGTCCCAAGATGCAGCCTCCCCTCTAGAAAGTTTGTATGTTTCAAAGTAAAGTAGGGATTAAATCCAACATGGCATGTACAGGCAGTCCCCTACTTACAAATACCTGGAGTAACAACATTTCAGAGATACAAACAAAGTTGCCTTCATGAACAATTATACAATACTTTTCTATTTACATTGACTACAATGTTTCAAAATTGTATAAATTGTCTAAACTGTTATAAGTAAGTTTCAAACACTTAAATGCTTAAATTTGGACAAAACTCTAACATAACATTCAATAAAAATGTTACCATATTTGCTGTTGTGTTCAAGTAATAGGGCTCGTTTCCACTAGTGCGGCGTGCGTCTCGTAGACGCACGCCGGCACTGAGCGGGTGGGCGGGATCGCAGGCGATTCCCATCAGCCGTGCCATGCACGGCTATGGGAATCGCAGCCTCCGCCGCGAATTCTGTGGGGGTTTCCGGCCGAATCGCTACTGCAAGCGATTCGGCCGGCGGCGCCGTTGTCCCCTATGGCAGAGTTTCCCCGCGCGATTTGCCTGCGGGGAAACTCTGCGGATTCGCGGCCGTTTCCGCGAGAGTGGAAACGGGCCCTTAGTGTCTCTTTATAAATTACAAGTTCCCAAAGAACAGTTTATCTGCTCTGAAAGTTGCCACAGTATTTCAATAAAATCTATCTAGTGATCACTTCTCAGCTCTCTCTACTTCTACTATGTTTGCAGCTCAGTTTCGGCACTGCTGCTACTGTTTACAAACTGTAGCTGACAAAGGAATGTAAACAAAAGATAAAGTTATCACCTCTTCGGATTCCACAACAAGCTTCCCACTGATTAACAAAGTGCTGTGTTTAACTGTTTAAATGCTGTTCCGTTACAAATTATTTTGTGGTAGTAGGTTTAGAAATGTAGATACTCTTTTAGCGCAAAGATGAAATGTTTATTTCATACCCCTTTAAATAGCAAATTGAAAACAACGCAAAAAAGAAACATAGTTTATACTATATATTCAAGTCCAGAATTTTCTGAAAGTAAATCAGGTATGCATATTTTACCGTGTTTACTACAGGACTTAACTTACAACTTCAACTTACAAACAATCTTTGTTTATGGAACCTGTTTGTACGTAGGGGGACCCCCCGGACTAGTCAACACAAACTAAAAGCTTTTTGGGTTTGTGAAACCGCACTCAAAAGGCCATACCCTTTGAAAGGGTCAGACGTGCAGGGCCTTTCACCTGGGTACTGCCAGGATCCACGAAGCAACAAGGAGAGATTGAGTTCCGAACCGTATTCACAAGTTATTAGAGCTTTATTGTATCAAAATAATAAAAACATAATGCTGTAGGACAGAACCAAAAGCTTGACTTTTCAGCAGTCACCACATTCCATGTGCCCTCTAGAGGATTGTCCAGCACACTGCACCATGGTGGGTTTTTTTTGTGTTCTGGAAATATCATGCCTAAGGCCTTTCTGTAGTCTAAAATTTGCATATTACCATGGCAGCACTATCATATTGGACTATATTTAGAAACAGGAAGAAGTGAATGAGATAGACTCAATTATCATTTAGTATGTCTGAATATAATATAAACTCTACAACAATCTAACCTCCTTAAAACTGCCATATAAATGTTAATTACTAAGGAGAAGATGCAGCCTACTTGTAAGGGAGATGGATCTTAACTTAAATAGACGTTCTTTACCAGTATTGAAATATACACTTGGTTGCTGAAAGACTTCCAAAATCTCCATCTTTGCTGTACCTGGGCCGCCAAAGTACCAATCAATTGCCAACAATGGGCGAGGCAGACAAGAGGAAGTCTATGCAGGGCCAGTTTAAGCAACAATGGGGCCCCAGGGCAAAATAAACCTGCCCCCCCCCCCCAACAGATACCCCGGAACAAAAATCATCATTAAGGGACCTTTTTTGCAGCTGGTATAGTCAGGGTGTGAAGCCCCAATCGGTCGGAGCTCCACATTTTGGCTACCCCAGCCTGCATGGGGGACAAGGGGTTAAAAAGTTTCAGGAGGGGGACCCCACATAATTTTTTTTTAAAAAAATGCGCACACTCTAAACATAAAAAAAAAATTGGAAAAATAGGAAAAAATGCCAGGGATCTTCATGCAGCCATATTGCGGCTGTATAGCGATCCCTGGCCAAAGCGCTGCGGCTGCGTATGGACCCCCAGGAAACCCCGTCAGGAAATTTATTGCTCTTTCTTTTGATGCATGTAAAATTACACTACCGTTAGGTTTGCTACTAAAAGTGACATTTACCGCATTTAAAAGTATACTTTTTTCCTTCGAAACTTTAAAATCAATTTTCTCAAAAACTATAAAGTCTTTTTGAAAAATTGTTTTTTCCTCTTATTCCCAATAATCTCCTTAACATATCCTGCAAATTTAGGGTTTCTAGCATTTAAGGTGGATTTGTTATTAACCATTAAAGTCGGCAGGTTTTTAAATGTGTATTTTTTTTCCTTTGAAACTTTAAAATCGATTTTCTCAAAAACTATAAGGTCGATTTGAATTTTTTTTCCTCTTGTAGCCACTGGGGGCCCCTACAAGCTCTGGGGCCCTGGGGCAATTGCCCCCTTTGCCTCTATGGTAGCATGGTAGCGCCGGCCCTGAGTCTATGAACGGAAAACTGGAAGACTGAACTAGCCTAGTCCAAGTCCCCACTCTGTCTGACACCACATTGGGCCCCCATCTCTGTCAGCACCCACTTTAGCCCCCCCCCCCCCCAATCTTTAGACACAAGCTATTTGGGCCATACATCTCTTTCATCTCCTAACCTGGGCCCCATATATCACTCATGGTACTTTTGTCTCTGCCAACAGGCAGTTTGGGTCTCTGTCAGTAGCCCCCACAGGTCCCCATATCTACCAGTATCCACTGTAAGCCCCTTTTATTTGTTTCCATCCACCATGGACCTTTTATGCCCCATAAAACTGTCAGCTGACATAATAGGCCCCAATATATTACTCAACAGGCACCAATGACTCTCAAGTCCCTGAAAGCCACAATTAGTTGCAAATTCAGACAGGAGCCCCAAATCGGCCTGGATGCTCGAGTGATCCTAATATATGTCTGGCAAGGACACTACATAAAAATATATGGTGCCAAAAGAAGCACTACTCCCCCTCCCCACACAATAATGTGTCGGAACTGCCCAATCCCCTTCTTATTCTCCTCAATCCTCTACCACTACCCACCCCATCTAAAAAAAACAAAAACCAGTTTCCCAGGATTTTCCACACTATTTTTCACATTTCTTCTGGAGCCATGTAGTTCCGGGGTGTGGTCTCATCTTTATACTGATTACTTACAAAGACTTGGGGGACTGATCTGGGACACATTATCCGGGGGGGGGGGGGGGATTGGATGTTGATGCAGATGTTTTAGCACAACAAGATTATTGTTCAGTGTCCTTGCCAGTTATATGTAGCCTCACCTATTTGTGCCTGCACCCATGGGTATCCACCTATAGAATATAAGACTACAAAACATATACCAGTAAAATGAATATTCCTGTGCCTATAGATGCATGACAATAGCAGTGCTGTACAGTCTAGGCGCTTGTGTGCTGAGCTAAGTGGTTTATTTAAAAGTGTACACAGTCCAAGAACAAACTTTTGCAATCTCTTTCTCGACTCTACTGCTGTTGATCTCCTTACAGAAGTTCCTCTGTGCAGCCTCAGCACTTTGTAACAATGACAGGCCAGCTCGCACATGCTGTCCAAGTCTCGTGGCCCTGGCATTTTTCCTCTAAGCGGTGGCGGCCTAAATAATCTGTCTAAGCTGTCCAGGCCTAGTCAAGCCAGGAGAGCGCTCCCATAAACCCCCATGGCTGGTGTGCACGGGTGTCAAACTTAATGACATAAGTTGCCAAAATCTGAAACATAGTCTAAGTTGCAGGCAAAATTGCTAATTGAGATTTAGCAGCCAATTTATTAGAGGCTTGCTCCAGGCAACTTTATGTTTGCATATTTTTTTTTTACTTCTTATTTGTTACATTTCCCTGCTTCTAATAAGTACTTCTGTAATGTGTATTTATGGTCACTAGGGGACAGTGCACCGGCGTACCTACCGGGGATGCGACCCACTCAGCCGCAGGGGGGCCCGGGGCTGCTCTGGGGCCCGCTCACTGTGCGTGGGGGGAGCGCTGCTCTGGACCCCCCAGCAAGGTGCTCAACTGGCCGCAGCGTCTAATAGATGTTGCGCCAGTTCATTCCCCGCAGCCCCGCTCCAGCAGCCTGCATAGTCTCCGGCAGGCAGAGCAGGGCTACGGCAAGATGGCCGCCAAAGAAGCCCTACACTGGAGACAATTTGTGTCTCCAGTACAGAGCTTCGGCAGCCATCTTGCCGTAGCCCTGCACTCTGCCTGTCAGCGCGGGAGATGTGCTGCAGGAGGACTCGGGGAGCTGCGAGCCAGATGCCGGGAGAGGAGAAGACTTCTGTCAGGTAAGTGAATTGTTTTTTTTTCACAGGTGCATTTTTTTTTCTAGTGTCTGCTGCCCACATTGTGATTTTCTGGTGTCTGCTGCCCACATTGTGATTTTCAGGTGACTGCTGCCCACATTGTGATTTTCTGGTGTCTGCTGCCCACATTACGATTTTCAGGTGTCTGCTGCCCACATTGTGATTTTCTGGTGTCTGCTGCCCACATTACGATTTTCAGGTGTCTGCTGCCCACATTGTGATTTTCAGGTGACTGCTGCCTACATTGTGATTTTCTGGTGTCTGCTGCCCACATTGTGATTTTCTGGTGTCTGCTGCCCACATTGTGATTTTCTGGTGTCTGCTGCCCACATTACGATTTTCAGGTGTCTGTTGCCCATATTATGATTTTCTGGTGTCTGCTGCCCACATTGTGATTTTCTGGTGTCTGCTGCCCACATTACGATTTTCAGGTGTCTGCTGCCCACATTACGATTTTCAGGTGTCTGCTGCCCACATTACGATTTTCAGGTGCCTGCTGCCCACATTACGATTTTCAGGTGTCTGCTGCCCACATTACGATTTTCAGGTGTCTGCTGCCCACATTATGATTTTCTGGTGTCTGCTGCCCACATTGCGATTTTCTGGTGTCTGCTGCCCACATTGCGATTTTCTGGTCACTGCTGCCCACATTGCGATTTTCAGGTGTCTGCTGCCCACATTACGATTTTCAGGTGTCTGCTGCCCACATTACGATTTTCAGGTGTCTGCTGCCCACATTATGATTTTCTGGTCACTGCTGCCCACATTGCGATTTTCTGGTGTCTGCTGCCCACATTGCGATTTTCTGGTGTCTGCTGCCCACATTACGATTTTCAGGTGCCTGCTGCCCACATTACGATTTTCAGGTGTCTGCTGCCCACATTACGATTTTCAGGTGTCTGCTGCCCACATTACGATTTTCAGGTGTCTGCTGCCCACATTACGATTTTCAGGTGTCTGCTGCCCATATTATGATTTTCTGGTGTCTGCTGCCCACATTACGATTTTCAGGTGTCTGCTGCCCACATTGTGATTTTCTGGTCACTGCTGCCCACATTACGATTTTCAGGTGTCTGCTGCCCACATTACGATTTTCAGGTGTCTACTGCCCACATTATGATTTTCTGGTGTCTGCTGCCCACATTGCGATTTTCTGGCGTCTGCTGCCCACATTACGATTTTCTGGTGTCTGCTGCCCACATTGTGATTTTCAGGTGTCTGCTGCCCACATTACGATTTTCTGGCCCACATTACGATTTTCTGGTGAACACTGCCCACGGTACGATTGTCTGGTGAATGCTGTCCATGTTACAATTTTCTGGTGTCTGCTGCCCACATTGCGATTTTCTGGTGTCTGCTGCCCACATTACGATTTTCTGGTGTCTGCTGCCCACATTGCGATTTTCAGGTGTCTGCTGCCCACATTACGATTTTCTGGTCACTGCTGCCCACATTGCGATTTTCTGGTCACTGCTGCCCACATTGCGGTTTTCAGGTGTCTGCTGCCCACATTACGATTTTCAGGTGTCTGCTGCCCACATTACGATTTTCAGGCGTCTGCTGCCCACATTACGATTTTCAGGCGTCTGCTGCCCACATTACGATTTTCAGGTGTCTGCTGCCCACATTACGATTTTCTGGTGAACACTGCCCACGTTACGATTGTCTGGTGAATGCTGTCCATGTTACAATTTTCTGGTGAACGCTGCCCACATTACGATTTTCTGGTGAACTCTGCCCACATTACGATTTTCTGTCCCACATTACGATATTCTGGTGAACGCTGCCCACATTACGATTGTCTGGTGAATGCTGTCCACGTTACAATTTTCTGGTGACTGCTGCTCACGTTACGATTTTCTGGTGACTGGTGCCCACATTACGATTTTCTGGCGAACTCTGCCCACATTACGATTTTCTGGTGAACTCTGCCCACATTATGATTTTCTAAAGGCCCACATTACGATTTTCTGGTGAACTCTGCCCACATTACGATTTTCTGGCCCACATTACGATTGTCTGGTAAAATGCTGCCCACTTTACAATTAATTTACAGTGAAACGCTGCCCCATTACGATTATTTGGCACCTATAGGGGGCCCCATCCAAATATTCGCAGGGGGGCCCAGTGATTTCTAGTTACGCCCCTGGGACAGTGTGAGACAAAAACAGAGGACTTCTGCTTTAAGTTTCTATACTTTCTGCTAGTAGAAAGAGATCAAAGCATTCCAAGAATGTACAGCACAATGAGTTCTCCCAACTGAGGTCATATGCAGTACACTTATCTCAAACAAGATAACTCTATGGAAGCTGCTAATGGGTTAAGAGGAAGTTATATTTGTGCTGGAGTAGCTAGATAGTGTACTGGTTAAGTGCTCTACCTCTCACACAGTAAACCTGGGTTCAAATCTTCACTCTTCATATTCAGTTAGCCAGCACCTATTCAGTAGGAGACCTTGGGCAAAACACTGCTACTGCCTACAGAGTGCACCCTAGTGGATGCAACCTTGGTGCTTTGAGTCCACCTGGAGTAGAGTGCATTATAAATGTTATTTGTCTTGTCTAGGATACCAAGGCAGATGGATGATCAAAGTAGCAGCTCCAAACAGTGAAAAGCTATTTTGCTTGCTTGCAGATTTTGGTGATATGGATGGGAAGCTGTGCTTTTAAATGAATTCCACACACTGTAGACCCGCCCCCTAAAACTAATCACAATGGGAGATGGGGAGGGTGCACGGCACGCACACAAACATCGTGTGCACATATATCCTTCAGCTATGGCCTGTCGTTCTATGGTGTAGCTGAAAGGCCAATAGAACTTGCTGAGAATAAAGGATATGATGGGAGAGCCATCGCAAACATTTGTAAGTTGGATTAGGATATCCACCCAATTGTTAACTGGTCTGGAAATTATTTGCCTGCCTCGCTATGGGCTTTATCAAGGTAGGTAGTCAGAGCTCTTCTTCTATCATCATTGTCTCGTTCAAACACCTAGGGCAGTGATCTGCAAACTTGGCTCTCCAGCTGTTAAGGAACTACAAGTCCGACTCCCACAATGCATTGCAGGAGTCTGACAGCCACAGTCATGATTCATAAAGGCAAATGCATTGTGGGACTTGTAGTTCCTTAACAGCTGGAGAGCCAAGTTTGCAGATCACTGACCTAGGGGCATAACTACAAATTATGGGGCCCCCAGCAAACCTTTGATGAGGTATTCTTATTACCTTCACAAACCCTTTCACTGTTGAGATCCCCATGGCCAGGAGACCAATCTGGGAGGACTTTTATAGTTAGTGCATCCACCATAACTCCACACCCATAACACTTGTGACCACAAGAGGACAATGGGTACATTAAACAGCATTGGCAGCGTGTTGCCATGTGTTAATGCATGGCATTAAAACATAACATATGTACTGTGAACGAGTCGTAGGGCTAATGATTCTACTGAGAGTTTAGATCAGTTGTCAAACAGATTTGTGTGGAAATGTAAATGACATTGAAAAGGTTAAGGTAGTTATTCCAGCAAACAATTAGTGTCAGGAAGACATCAAGCAGTGAAAATTTAAATATGTATGCCTTCTTTAAAGAGTTATACACACGCTCAATAACTGTCACACTTAACAGTCGCTGGTCAATAGTTAAGGTGACAGTTCAGGGAACAGGCACTGTACAGACATGTAGCTTGTTATAGCTGAGCAGCCTGTACTATTCAAGGCAGAGGAGGAGGGTAAGGGGGCGGAGGAGAGTAAGGGGAATGATAGGGTAGCAAACGAGCATCCACAGGAGCAGGAAAGTACAGGCCCAATAGGTTTATCCACCCCTTGTCATTTAGTGATCCACCATGTAGGATTGCTAAACTATGTTGTAGAACAACGGTACACGTGCTAGATTCCACTGAGGATCATCTAGCAAGTGTAAGAGGGTCAAAGCGTTCCTGAAGTCGGGAGAGAAAGTCAAGTTAGATACTCCTCTCTGTAGAGGAAAGCTTTTGGATAATGCAGAGGCTTCCTGGATTATACTTGTGCCCACCGTTCCATTACTGGGTACCTCAGAACATATTTGATAAAAAGTATGTTGAATTTGTTCTCATCGCCATGCTCCTGTCCATGTACTGCACCTGCATGAGTGGGGCGGCACTTGTACACAGAGCGGAGTGCACCCACCAAGATGAAGAGGGTCTTGAGCAGCAGCGTTGGGCACCAGGCGGGTCCATGAGGCCTCTGGACTATTCTGGGGCTTTCCTCTACTTGGGCCAATTCCTCACACAGGAGTCTTTTGCCACGATTTGCGGCAATGCGGTGCAACGTGATCTGCGGGGGCATCAGAAGTGCATGGACTGCACTGTCTTATGTCCCCATCCATGTGTTGCGATTAACATTTGCGACGAAAATACTCATGTATTGCTTTTTCAATATTCTTTGCAATTTCTATTCACTGTAATGAACGGAATCGCAATCGCATTGCTTAAAAATCCCATCGAAATGGACGTGCCATACGATGCAACCGAACTTCCGTTTTCCAATGCGTTCACGTCAGGAAGGGACCTTATGGCTGCTGGTCCAGTTCACCCTTATTGAGAGACAAATAAGTTCTAAGCATGACAGTTCTGCTTTTAGATCTGTATCAAGTTCTGTATTTGGATGAGGGGGTCCTTTTAAGAAAAACTGAAACGCAAATAGTGCCATCTAGATTTTATGCTGACTGCTGCTGATCATTATTTGGGTGTTAAAAAAAAATAAATCATTAAAATGGTGATTAGTAACATGGAATGAACCGAGCTTTGCCTTCTGCATTTACATAAGCCACAGATGAAGCTAGCAAGTGTTGGCATCAAGACCCGCAGCTGAAATGCCCACAGAGAGAGCAGCGTATGGCACTGGTGCCTGAGCTTGCTGCTTTGGAACCTGTTTTTGAAAATGCCAAGGTGACCTCAGCTCAGATGGAACCCCTAGTATGTTTAAAACCAGCAGAGTGAGTCGGGGAAGGAGGTTTTGAAAACTAGAGGATGCTTTTATGATAGCCATCAGGGATCATCTATGCATGTATAGTGTGACTTTACATGGATGACAGTTTATCTATGGGGCAGACATACTGCCTGTGCACCGTCTCATGGACCAAATGGTCAAGAAGTCCATAAGGCTTTCCAGGAAATGGTCATGCAGTATAAAGTATTCAGGATGGGAACATGTCCTCCTGTCCACTGCTAACCATCTGGTGAATTTGCTAGTGGAAGAAGACTCCTCCCAATCACTCACCAATTACTTTATCACTACTTATCACAACAAAACTATCTATATTATATTTTTATGGCCACCAACTAGGCTTTCTTTGGGTGGTACATTTTTCTAAATGCCTTTTAATGGGAATATTAAGAAAAAAATGGAAAAAAAATATTTCTCAGTTTTTGGCCATTATAGTTTTAAAATAATACATGCTACCATAATTAAAATTCATGTGCGGTACTTTATTTGCCCATTTGTCCCGATTATTGCACCTTTAAAATTATGTCCCTATAACAATGTATGGCACCAATATATTATTTGGAAACAAAGGTGCATTTTTTCAGTTTTGCGTCCATTACTTTTTACAAGCCCATCATTTTAGAAAACATTAGTAATATTCCTTCGTAAATGCATGTTAAAGAAGTTCAGACCCTAAGGTAACTATTCACGTTTTTTTTTATGTAATTTTTTTATTTTTTATTTGGGTATTTTTATGTGTGGGAGGGAGTTAATTTTAAAATATGTGTAGGTCTGTTTGGTAAAATAAATGTATGTAAGTGTAATTTTACTATTTGGCCACAAGATGCCCTCGTGCAATCCTTTATGTTGCATACAATTAGTACGCTAAACAGGAAGTAATGTGTGGATGTGTTACTTTCGGCATCACAATGACGCATGCATCTCATTGATGCCGGGGTTCATTGACACGGGGACTGAGTTCCCATTCATTGATATCTGGGCTAACGGGCGGCGATGAGTATTCCCACAGGTGAAGGCACGATTGGTTGCAGCAATGAGTTTTTTCATGGAGGCAACTACTACGTCCAGCATGCATTTTTGGACGTAGGAGCTACGTCCAAAAAGCTAAACTGGTTAAAGTGAACCCGAGGTGAAAATAAACTGATGAGATATTTTTGTATTTATCCTCCTACTCCTAAAAATGACTTTTTTAGATATCTCATGGTTTTATTTTATGTTTAAACATTTACAAGGTAGTTTGAATGTTTTGTTGTCGCTGCTCAATGGCAGTCTGTTAAGTTTCTCTAAATGAAAAGACATGAACTAATGACCTTTTTCTGCTCTCGGAAGTTGTATTCTGCCAGGAAATCTTTTATGGCTGCAATTAGCTTATCAGTGAGTTACTATAACCCCGACAGGGTACCAACAAGACAGAAGCTGTCACTTCCATGTGTAAAAATTAATCTTTCAGGTAGCAAAGAAAAACAGCCTGGTTATCAATATGTTTGTACTGTACATACACATGTTTATCTCATCGTATCTCATCGTGTCACGTCACCTCAGGTACACTGTACTTAAAGCGGTATGAAACTAAACATTTCATCTGTGCTCCTAAAGATTATTTACACCAGAGGTCCTTATCTGTCAGCGATGATGCTACTTCCTGTTTATCAGGAAGTAGGGTCAGGCTCAGAGAAGATCGGACCTCTGGCGTGGAACGCAAAAGTAAGTGTGTGAACCTTTCACCATGTCGCGGCTGCCGCTGCTGCTATGAATAAGTGTCGGAGGGGGAAGCGCTGACAGGGGAGCCTAAGGTGAGGGAGGGGGGGAGTGGACCCCCCTCCTCGCCGCTATGTGTGGGCATGCTCCCCCATTTTGCCCTGTGTCCCCCTCCTGGCTATAATGTAGGCACCCATGCCTGGCTATACTGTGGGCACCCATGCCTGGCTATACTGGGGCACCTATACCTAGCTATACTGGGGGCACCCATGCCAGGCTATACTGAGGGCACCCATGCCTGGTTATACTGGGGGGCACCCATGCTTGCCTATACTGGGGGCATCTATACCTAGCTATACTGGGGCCACCCATGCCTGGCTATAATAGGGGCACCCATGCCTGGCTATACTGAGGACACCTATACCTAGATATACTGTGGGCACCCATGCCCGGCTATACTGGGGGGAACCTATACCTAGCTATACTGAGGGCACCCATACTGGGGGCGGGCACCTATACCTGCGGTGGGGTGTATATATATATATTATATATATATATATATACATATACATATACACATATACACATACACGTGGGGGGGGGGGGACTTGGCTGGAACTGAATTGCGATAGGGGATACTTGGGTCGAAAAAGTTGAGGAACATTGCTTTAAAGGATACCCGAAGTGAAAATAAACTAATGAAATCAACAATTTTATCTATCCTCCTTCTCCTGAAAAACTGCCACTTACAAACCTGATGTTTAACTCTTTCAGGAAGAGAAAGCAAAAAAGGAACACAGCCTAGTTATTTGTGTGCTAGGCACTGTACATACACATGTCTATCTCATCATGTCACATGTCACCTCGGGTATGCTCTAAGAGCTGGTACACACTTGTGCGCTTTCAGTGCTTTGCTGATAGCTAGTGATCAGCAAAGCATTGTTGCTACTATATCCCTATCAGATCATTCTCCCTGCAGCATGTTGCGTAAATCGCAGAGGTGCTGAATGCAGCGCTTTGGGGGCAGTCGCAATGTGATTCCGTACCAGAACTATCTAAAGGCTCTGAGTTGGGAATTAGACTGAAATTATTTTTTAAGAGTGTAAATAGTGGTTATAATTAGAGTAAGCTAATTAGTTTAAGGAGCTGAGATGTGTAATTCTCATGTGATATAAGGCGTAAAGGACACGGGCGGTTCTTAGAAGCATTTATTAGCGGATTTGTGACGGAGATAGATCAGTAGCCTCTTTAGGTTCTAAAGCACATAGCCGCATGTAACAACAATTAATAATAATAATTCCTATATTTTTATAGCACTTTTCTCCTGTTGGACTCAAATGGCTTGTGAGGCAGCCACTAGAGCGCACTTAGTAGGCAGTAGCAGTGTTAGGGAGTCTTGCCCAAGAACTCCTTACTGATTATGTGCTATCTTACTGAATAATAAGAGCTGATATTTGAACTGAAGTGAGAGGCATATGGAGGCTGCTATATTTATTTCCTTTTAGGAAATACCTGTTGCCTGGCAGCCCTGCTGATCCTCTGCCTCTAATACTTGTAGCCATAGACCCTGGAAAAGCATGCAGCAGATCAGGTGTTCCTGACATTATTGTCAGATCTGACAAGATTAGCTGCATGCTTGTTTCTGGTGTGATTCAGACACTACTGCTGCCAAATACAGCAGATCAGTAGGGCTGCTAGGCAACTGGACCTGAACTCTTGCACAGGACAGAAGGAAAACAGAGAAATGCACCCTGTATGTATTCCCCTCATTTGTGTCTAATCACAAGTTGTAATTTGATCTCTCTCCTGAGTCACATGACTGCCAAGGCAGAGATGGCAGATCAGCTCATATGAATGCACAGGCTGTTACCAATATGTCTGCTTCCATGCATCATGACGTAGACACACTGCAGATTTATTGCAGGATTTGTATCAGCTGTAACAAATGCATGTTTTTGTTTAAAGGTTAATATGCTGTTGCTTATCTTTTAGAGCAGAGAGGACGTTCTGAGTTCAGGTCCACTTTAAAAAAGAAAATAAATATGGCAGCCGCCATCTTCATATCACTTCAGTTGTCCTTTAACCACTTGAGGACCGCGGTGTTAAACCCCCTAGTGACCAGGACATTTTTTACTAAAATGGCCACTGCAGCTTTAGTGCCTAGTTGCAGGGCCGCACAACTCAGCACACAAGTGATTCCCCCCCCCCCCCCCTTCCTTTTCTCCCCACCCACAGAGCTCTCTGTTGGTGAGGTCTGATCGCTCCCCAGTTGTTTATTTTTTTTTAATAAATATTTATTTTAATATTTTTTTAATAAATGTGCCTATTTTTTTATTCATTTTATACTGTGCCCTCCCCTCCCTCCCCCCACCAGCTAATCAGCGTCATCGGCTGTCATAGGCTTCAGCCGATGACTGCCGATCACTCCCCAGCCTATGGAGGGGACAGCCGTGTCACACGGCTGTCCCTAGTACACTGCTGCCTTAGATCGCAGCGCTGTACGGGGTAATTAGATGGCGGTTTCGCCGTCTAACAGTCTCCGAGCATCGAACGCCGCTGGGAGACTGAAGGCGCTCTGTCTTCAAGGCAGAGATGCGTGTGCTCCTGCTACCCCCATAGGGGTAGAGCGGTCCTGGGGCTGCCGCCATGTCCGCCCCAGTCGGCGTGGAGCGGTCGGCAAGCAGTTAACTATTACACTATCCAGCCACTGGATTCTCATATTCACAGGTGATTCTGCAATGTTCTAGTTGATGATTTAGGTATATAGTGATGCATGATTTACAGGGACCACTGCGCCATACATTGACAATCACCTATGATTCATCATACACAATGTTAGCAGTGAGGTCATGCAACACCAAACTATGTCTGCAGGCATTGCAAGGTCTCCTTTTAGAAATGCTTTCCTAGATTTTCTTGGTGCTGGTAAAATGCCAGTTTTCCTGTGCAAAGAATTTTAATTCTCTTGCACTGGTACATGATACTCATTAAACACTAAGCAAGATTTATGCTGGTTTCTTCGAGATAAATCCGCTTTAAATATTAAGTTATGTACATGGTCCAGGAGATCTGATAAAAATTATTTAACTACATATAGGTGCAAGGAAATAAAGATATCTATTTTTTTTCTGGTATCTTAAAGAGATGCTGTAGTAACATATAGTAGAATGCAGTAAATTGTTGAGAAGACCCACTTTTACGGGAATTTTCCTGGTATCAGCATATTGCTCCAGCGTGATAACCACCAATACCGGTGCTCCGCAAGAATGTGTACTGTCCCCACTCCTGTTCTCTTTGTACACCAACAACTGTACCTCAACCGCTGGCTCTGTGAAGGTCATCAAATTTGCGGATGACACCACCATCATCGGCCTGATCGGCAAAAACGGAGAGCACGAGTTCCGCAGCGAGGTGGTGCGAATCTGCAGCTGGTGCAAGGATAACAACCTAGTACTCAATGCAGCAAAGACTGTTGAACTGATTGTTGATTTTAGGAGGAACCCCTCCCCTCCAATCAATCCTCATAGGTGAAATCGAAGTCTCTAGGGTAGCATCTGTGCTCTTCCTTGGCACAACCCTCACCAACGACCTGAAATGGCAGCAGAACACTACCAAAATTCAGAAGAATTCTCAGCCGAGGTTGTTCTTCCTGCGTCAACTGAAAAAATGTGGCATGCCGGAGGAGCTGCTGACCAGCTTCTACACAGCAACCATTGATTCCATCCTTTGCTCTTCAGTCATTGTCTGGTATGCTAGTGTGACGGCCAGTGACAGGTATAAGCTGCAGAGAGTCATTACTGATGCGGAGAGGATCATCGGATCTCCCCTGCCACCTCTCGATCTCCTCCACGCTGCCAGGATGAAGATGAGGGCTACCAGGATCTCTGTCGACCCCTCCCATCCAGGCAGTCGCTACTTCGATCTTCTCCCATCAGGTCTCCGCTATAGGTCTATCCCATCCAAAACAACCAGGTGCAGGAACTCCTTCCCCCAAGCAGTCCTGATGCTAAACTAGGGGAGTACTCTCTTTAGGTCAAGAACCCTCTCAGCTGCTCACTGATCCATCACACCACATGGGACAGTACAGCCACGCAGCTAGCTTTTTGATACTTTTTGAACTAAATGACTCTACGCAGGCCTCACAGGCTTGCTCATACTGTTGAACTGCTGGTAAATTTCTATGTACTTTTACTCACCTGTAAATGTCTGTCTTGTCTGCCTGCGTATCTGTTTGCCTGTCTATGTACTTGCCTATGCCATGTGAACCACAAATAATTCCGAGTACGACTCCCGTCGCACTTTGCGAATAAAATTGATTCTGATTACTGAAAGCAGGCAGTATCTACCTGCTCTACAGGAAGTACTGCCTACCTTATCTGATGCTTCTGTTCGTAACTGTTCTGAATAATTTCTTTGTTGAAATTTGAAGAACATCTCCTGGAGTCTAATCTGTCTAATAACAGGCTCACCGACTATATTGTGGACTCTTTGAAATTGACTAATAGGTATGGATTGTCATGTGGTCTGTGGATGGTGGATGGAAACTATAAAAAAAAATCTAATGTAGAATTTATATCAGTGGGCTTTACATAAAGATCTGAACTGAGGCCGGTAACACTTCTGTAGATCAATGTGACAAAGCTGATCTAACTGGTATCACAGTGAACAGTCAACTTGATTTACATGAATTGCCTGGTCAGCTCTTTAACAAAGGCATCAAGGGTCAAACGTGTTCCTGTCCATAGGCAACATTTGTAATCTATATAATGATGCCAACACAGGCCATGTTTTGTAAAAAGATTATTAGAATACACAAAAGATTATTCATATAGATACATATACAGTAGATGTTTGCAAAGGACGGGGCCACGTTCGATCCCATCGCCATACCCCTTAGCTGTAAATAGAACTGATCCTCAAAGAGGAAATAATTACATGTGAGCAAAACTTTGAACAAATCACAAATGAACCAGTGCTGAGATACCGATAAATCTCATGCTGTAACCAGCATATGTTCAACAGCCTTCACACTGCCATCATGTGAGATGGCGGTGTAGTGGCTCTTAACATCTGTAGTAACCAACAACGAGCCCTCTGGTAGTAGGGAGGCGCTCTTGGATGATTTGTAAGAACATTCCAGTGTCCCGGGCATATGATTTTGTACTTTGTTGACATTAGAAATGTACCCCGTGAGGTATTTACCGCACTAGTCTGTAATTTTATTCAGAGTCGGTAATTTTACTCTGAGCTATCTCTCTGCTCTAAAAGATACTCAACAGCATAATAACCTTCACAGAAAAAGATTTCTTTGTTACAACTGATACAAATCCTGAATAAATCTGCACTGTTTCTACTTTCTGCCATTTTGTCAACATACTGTGCTTTCAAATGAGCTTATCTGCTGTTATCTGTCATGTGACACAGGGGAAAGATCAAATTACAACCTGTGATTAGTCACAGATGAGGGGGAATTAGACAGGTTAAACTCTATAAATACATACAGGGTACATTTCTCTATGTTTTCATTCTGTCCTGTGCATGAGTTTAGGTCCACTTTAATGAATTGTTTGAGAAGTTGTTTGGTAAAATGTCCTGTTTTCTGCATTACCGAATGCGGTAGTGCTTAGTGGACTGACGCCTTAGTAACCATTTCAATTTTTCTTACAAACAAAACTAAATTCAGATTCAGATTTAGAGATAGTTTGGTGCCTGGACAGCAGGTTTCAAACACAGGATTGTGCAAATAAAGGGACTCAAAGACTAGCTTCTGCAAGGAAGAATGCTAATACCTCAAAGAACAAACTTTTCTTTCTGCATTACCTCACCAGATTTGATAGGGTGTAAACCAGAGGGTACTACTGAGCAAATCGTAGCTGTGGATAAAATAATTTCTGCATGTTCTTCTCTGGTCTAGATTATCTACACATGCCTCTACCTGAACAATGACAAGTAGTGGAAAGAAGAAGACGGATTCCGGAACTCCAAATGCAGAGATAATTTATTTAAACATTGACAAGATTCTTGGATACTGGAGGTAGTTTTTTGATGTTTTCCCCTTACATTGCCGAGAAGAGGGAAGCATATTATCTCCCCTCCCACATTCCTACTCACTAATTGGCTGAGGGCTGTTCAGTGTGAGAGGCCGAGACTGAGAAGGGAAATACACCTCATCCCTCTGCAGAAGCTGCTGAAATACGATCTGTGCTGTGCTCACATGTGTTTACAAAGCAAGCTAGATATGAAAGTGCAGTTTCTAGGAGAAAAAAAAGAGTAAGGGAGGAAATTACATCAGGATTGGCGTCATTCAGAGGCAGTAAACATGGAAATGCCTGGAACAGTTTTCTCTTTATTTACTATATAAAAATCACTGAAATCAGAATGTGGACAGTACAATACATATGTTATGTAAGTAGAACAAGTATTTATCTACTGATATATGTGTTGTTGTTTTTTTCCTGGGATAGTATGGCTGTCCCTGCTGCATTAATCGATTCTCCCCAAAAGTGACCTTGATCTGTGATAGGGACATATAAATATGGTTGGGATTACAATGAGGATTACATTGAGAGGTCTTCTGAGGGATAGCCACTATGTACTCTGTAAAGTGGTGCGTAACATCAGATGTTGGTGCTATATAAATACACTACAACAGTGGGCGGGTATGTGGGGGCACTTAGAGACCTTCTGGGAAAAGGGACAAATGTGAATGAATCCTTGTACTCTGCATGTACTGAGCAAGCTATTCATTTCGCATACTTCTATTTCTAAGTTTAACAGAGTATATTTTCACCATGGTAACCCTGTGGGGCCTTTTGTACCACAGTGAGTGACGACTGTAAGTGTTCTGCCTTAGGAAAAAACAATGCTGCTTTTTTATATTTTATAAATACATTATCTTCAAGGTAAAATAAACTGATTGTCAGCCAGTTTTATTTATGTATTTATAAATTTGAAAGTTCACAAACTGTTGTTTTATTGTGTGTGTTTTATCTGTTATAATACGGTGATTCTGCAACTATAAGTTTACCTTGTATGGGACCAGAAAGGTAGGTCAGAAATTTACCTTGTAAAAAAAAAAAAAAAAAAAAAAAAAAAAAAAAGTTCTGATGGATACTCTGATAATAGCTCTGTTACAAACACCTCTATAGCGGTCATAATGAGCCAGGCTTGGGCCGAAATCCGCAGCTCAGAGCGGTAGTCCCGTGCCTGAGTGTTTTTTTGCAGGAGTTGCTGCAGATCTCTCCGTTGAATGTTCTATTTCTTGTTTTTAGGGTCTAAAAGCTTTTGAATAAAAAAAAAAAAAAATCACTGCTTTGAGACCCTAAATCTGGAAATAATCATAACGCCAGTGAGGTTAAAGGATGCACCATCATAGGCCATAATGTGAATTACGGCTGTAGCGGCACTCAGGCAGTAATTTGGGCACCATCAAAAGACAGAGCCCAAAGTACTATAAAAACTGCATAATTTGGCTGCCAGCATTAGCTGGCCTGGCAGACGAATTACATCTTACCCCACGGCGGCCGGGAGGGGGAATAGTAATTAACGGGAGTTTTGCAGGAACTGGGTGAGATGTTTTTTGGCTTTGCCCTATTCCCAAAATTTCCAGCACCTTATTTACATAGATGCCTTTAAGGGAACCTCTAACTTACCTATGTAGATGGAATCCTTTTCGCTAGTCCACAGGCTTCCATTCATTTTGCAACTTGTCAGATCAGGCCTGGATTTACATCACAGGAGCCTATGGGCACATATGTCCTAGTGCCCTAAATTCTGCCCTCCAGGAACCCACAAACCCCCGCTGAACCGCACCGTGTGCCACCAAGTGTGCTGGCTCTCCCAGCTGTCATTTCTCCCTTACTTCCCTTGCACATCGTAGGTAGCTACAGGTGAACCTTAGCATTAGGTAGTCAGAGGAACCCACAGTATTAAGTAGCTAGTGGTGCCCTGACTGAAGGGGAAACTGTCAATGGATTGCCGAGAGCCATGTGACTAAACTCTCATTTACCCTCCACTCGGGACTCAGCATAGGGAAGAAGGGAGGCGCTAGAGGAGTGGAGTGAGCCGCCCCTCCATCATCAGGCGACTGTTGGCACGTGCCTATAGTGCCTTATGGTAAATCCGTCCCTGTGTCAGATACATTCTTGTGGTCCTTCTTCCCACCATGTACGATTGGGGCTGAACCTTGCAGGTGGTGCCATATTCACGCATGCTCAGTACCAGGGCTGTTGAGTTGGAGTTAAGAAGTCAGAGCAATTTTGGGTACCTGGAGTCTGAGTCGGTGGTTTCATAAGCTGAAGAGCTGATAGGTATTAGACTAAGGAGTCAGAGTTGGATCAATTTTAGGTACCTGGAGTCAGGGTTTCATAAACTGAAGAGTCGGAGTCCGATAATTTTTGCACCGACGCAACAGCCCTGCTCAGTACAGCCGTGCTTGTACACGGAGGAGAGCAAAGCGCAAGCTAGCAGAGCGTCCCTGCCAGCGCCAGTGGGGCCGAGTAGGACACAAGAACCCTCTGGACCATCCAGAGGCTTCCCTCTACAGAGGTAAGAATGTTTAAAAAAAAAGTTACAGGTTCGCTTACCCACATAACGCTATTTCTGCCATGTTTTGGGGAATGCAATGCGTTTGTGTCGATCCGTGGGGACATCAGAAGTGCATATTTACGTCATTTGATGTCACCGCACCCACCTAAAGCCGATCCATCATCTGCCACACCGTCCCTCCGCCCTTCTCCATGGAAGCCAAAGGACACATCTGTACAGTGCTTGTGCACTTCCGTGTCACCAGAAGGCTCGAGTTTGATGCTGGCATGTGACATGGGGTTCATCAAAGCTAACACGCTTTATTTCACCTTTGAAGCGGCAACAAATTAGCGTGACTTAATTGTCCTGCTGGGCACGCTAGCATGCTAGTGGCAGAGTATCGTGCGTAACTAAGGAACGGCCAATGTTTACAGCAGCCGCGCAGAAGTGATTCACAAGAAAGGCTGCTACTATGTTAATTAACCATTTTCAGGCCACGGTAGTTGAAATCTACATCCTGCTTGTGGATGCTTGTTTCTGACATGACGTAGATTTCCACATCTCATCCGCACGGTCCTGCCAATGAAAGCAGCTCCTCCTGACCAGTGCACAGAGCTCTGCGATGGCAGCGAGAGGTGCCTGCGGCGATGGGATAGCGGCATGACCGGCAAGAGAGTGGCAGGTATGTGCGCCGATTTGACGTCAAGCTGTTGTACCTGCAATCTCTGGTCCTTAAGGGGCCAGAGACTGCTGGTTGGGAAGTAGTTAACATAGTAACAGCCACCCTAGTGAATCAATAGCGTGGCTATTGTAAACATTGGCCATTCCTTAGTTATGCACGCTATGCTGCCACTAGCATGCTAGCATGCCCAGTAGGCCAGTTAAGTCGCACTAGCTTATTAGCGCTCCAAAAGTGAAATGAATTGCTCTGTTCCAGCATGTTAGCTTTGTTGAATCAATGGGTTGAGTGTGTGTACATAAACACTATTTATACTTCTGAATTTGTGGTGTACACTTGTGTTATCTAAGCACAGTTTAGCTTTGAGTGATTTCCATTTTTTGCATATCAGCATCCTCACTTTGAGGAAATAACATGCATTACTTGGCTGGACATGAATATAGTAAAGGACAGCTTTCCCTGAGGCATTATCTGTCTTCATTGCCTTCATCTCAAGGCTCTAAACTTTGTTTCCTCCTAATTTCTTTAGTACTTCGTAGAAATCTCAGGACATGCAGGCCCAGTGGCATAACCTTCACGTATTGATTGTGCTAAATATGATAAGGTAACAGAATTGCGTGCAACATTTAATTAGGAAAACAGTTAGTTTCTATTACAGGCACATCATGCCAGTTCAGCCTCGGGTTTTACTGTCTGGGAGACGAGACTCACCAGATACTGTATATTTAATGAATTTTACACTATACTGTATTTCATCACACAAAATATATACTACCAGGGGCGTAGCAATAGGGGTTGCAGAGGTAGCGACCGCATCGGGGCCCTTGGGCCAGTGGGGCCCCATGGGGCCCTTCCTAAACCAATGTAAAAGCAGTTTTTTGGTCCTCTGGTGGTAATAATCACTTCTATAGAGGCTTTGAATGGAAGTAATCATTAACACACGGTTCCCCATCCCCTTCTTGCACCTCTAATACTGTAGATGACCTTGGCAGGTTTTGTTGCGCCGTATCAAGTGTTATGTATAGAGTGCTTGGGAGGGGGGGCCCAATGTAAAACTCGCACCGGGGCCCCGAGCTCCATAGCTACGCCACTGTATACTACTATACACTGCTACACTAATTACCAACCACAGACACACTACCTAAAATCTACAATAGCTGAAGTCAGGAAGATTTCATGTAAACAAAAACTACATGTGAGCATTCCCCATAGATCACAATCTCTGCCCTATGCTGAGCGACCAACAAACTTTGATTCAAGTATTACCTTTATAACAAAGGTAGCCACCAGATCGGCCAGCAGATAGATTCCTCTCTGATCGAATTTGATCAGAGAAGGATCTATTGGCTGCCCACACACTGCACACAGATTTTAAATCGATTTCAGCATGAAATCAATTATAAACCTGTGGAGCCGCTGCCTCTGCCTGCCTCGCCACTCCCTGGCCTCCCTTCATTTGGGATTCCCTGGCCAGCAGCAATATTCTCACCCGTCCCCGGTCCCTGTGCTGTCACTTCTTCCCTGTCTTCTTCACTTCCTGTCCCATCCTGTGGAAAGCCGAAATTCAAACAGTAGAGGCAGCTCTTCGGCTTATTACAGGTTGGAAAGTGAAGAGAACATGGAGAAGAAGATCAGCCGGAAGAAGTGACAGCATGGACCCCGGAAATTATTACTGCTGCTATGCTGCATCAGCCGTTGCCAAATTGAACCCCGCTAGCAACGTGCTACCGACCTGCCGGCTACTGAGAAAAATGTTCTATCTGGACCTTTCGACTGAATCGACTGATATCAGATGGAAATCAGTAGATCGGTCAACATTTGCGTTAACGATTTCACAGCAGATTGGGTCACAGTGATCAAATATGCTGTATATCGACAGGAAATCGAGCTAGTGTATGGCTACCTTACCTGCCCATACATCTAGCAATTTTGGCAAAAGTTCACTCAGCCCCCCCAACATCACAAAGGCTAAGTGAGGCTGAGCGAACTTTTGACCTTTATAAAAACTTGAATATCTAAAAAACTGTAAATGATAGAATGATGATTTTGTTGCACAAATGAGCACCAACACAGCACTATCCAACCATACCAGTTTCATCTCTGTAGGCTGTTGCCTGGGGACTGGGTGATGTTATTGTCTGGGAAAAAAGAAGTGCTATTATTATTTTTAAAATGAAAGCAGCACAAATCTTAGTGTAGCACTAACCGAACATGATGGAATTTTTATTTGCGATGATTGTAGGATGGGAGAGGGGCAGCTTCACTGAGCAGTTTTACTAATAAAAATAAATAAATAAATAATGCAGCATTTGGCCCTTTACCAAAATGCCATTAAATTCCTGACAGTGGTCTTTTAAAGAGAATCTGTATTGTTAAAATTGCACAAAAGTAAACATACCAGTGCGTTAGGGGACATCTCCTATTACCCTCTGACACAATTTCGCCGCTTCTCGCCGCATTAAAAGTGGTTAAAAACAGTTTTAAAAAGTTTGTTTATAAACAAACAAAATGGCCACCAAAACAGGAAGTACGGTAGGTTGATGTACAGCAAGTCCACACATAGAAAATACATCCATACACAAGCAGGCTGTATACAGCCTTCCTTTTGAATCTCAAGAGATCATTTGTGTGTTTCTTTCTCCCTGTTCTCATGCACTGAAGTTTCAGGCTGCTTGTTTCTTCCTGCAAACAGCTTTGTCCTTGTCTGTAATTCTTCAGTATGTGAAAACCCAGCCAGCTCAGAGGACGATTTATCCAGCTTGTAAAAGATAAGAGAGAAGAGAGAAGCTGCTCTAATCCTAAATAACACACAGGCAGTGTGCATAGAGGCCTGGAAGGGGGAGTTCATAGCAGAACCACAACACTGAAGAACTTGGCAGCCTTCCAGACACAGGCCAACTAGTCTGACAGGGGAAAGATACATTGATTTATTACAGAGACAGTGATAGTATAAAGTGCTGCAGTAAGCCAGAACTCATTAGAATAGCTTTTTGAACTTGTAGGATGATAAAAAACAGGATGCAATTTTTGTTACGGAGTCTCTTTAAGTTAATCTGGGCAAACATATGCTTATAATGTATACGGTCTTGAGAAAGCCCACATTGCAGGGCGAAATGATTGTCGACCGTCCCCACGCACCTCCAGATCTACTACGTGTGCCGATAAGTATATGTGCATTACTGCAAGTTTCTATTCTTTTATGACGATTGGATTAAAGTTGTGGAAGTTTTACAAATCATACAGCGAGTTGCTCCTGGAATCTGTTTCTACTTGCCAATTTATTTTTACAATGTTTTTGGTTGCTGCTTTACAGACCGAAACAAGCCCAGCAAGTGAATTCTGCAAGGATCTAGGAATATGTTTACTCCCAGAGTAGTGTTTTAATTAAGTTAGATCCGCCGGCTAATAATAGCATTTGCTGGACAATCTGCCCATGAGGCACTTGAATCATACATAAAGCAATGCAGGGATTGAAATGCCAGAGCTATTCTTATCTATTCTTATCTGAATGTGGAGTATCAATGAATTGTAGTGTGATAGAGACGTGGAAAGGTGAGGAAGGTCCATATGATCTAAAGGCTCATCCACACGTTGGATTTTTGCAAATGACCCGTCCCCCGACGGGTCGTTTGGAGGTCAAATCGGGCGTGTGTACAATCTGTCGTTCAGCTGATAAGACTGGACTTGAGCGATCCACCAAGCAAAAGCGGATCGCTCAAGTGTATATATATATATATATATATATATATATATATATATATATATATATATATATATATATATATATATATATATATATATATATATATATATATATATATATATACACACACAGTGGGTTGCAAAAGTATTCGGCCTTCTTGAAGTTTTCCTCAGAGGTTGACTAAGAGAATATTGGAAGCAACAACACCGTGAAGTCCAAAGAACACACCAGACAGGTCAGGGATAAAGTTATTGAGAAATTTAAAGCAGGCTTAGGCTACAAAAAGATTTCCAAAGCCTTGAACATCCCACGGAGCACTGTTCATTCAGAAATGGAGGGAGTATGGCACAACTGTAAACCTACCAAGACAAGGCCGTCCACCTAAACTCACAGGCCGAACAAGGAGAGCGCTGATCAGAAATGCAGTCAAGAGGCCCATGGTGACTCTGGACGAGCTGCAGAGATCTACAGCTCAGGTGGGGGAATCTGTCCATAGGACAACTATTAGTCGTGCACTGCACAAAGTTGGCCTTTATGGAAGAGTGGCAAGAAGAAAGGCATTGTTAACAGAAAACATAAGAAGTCCCGTTTGCAGTTTGCCACAAGCCATGTGGGGGACACGGCAACCATGTGGAAGAAGGTGCTCTGGTCAGATGAGACCGAAATGGAACTTTTTGGCCAAAATGCAAAATGCGATGTGTGGCGGAAAACTAACACTGCACATCACTCTGAACACACCATCCCCACTGTCAAATATGGTGGTGGCAGCATCATGCTCTGGGGGTGCTTCTCTTCAGCAGGGACACGGAAGCTGGTCAGAGTTGATGGGAAGGTGGATGGGGCCAAATACAGGGCAATCTTGGAAGAAAACCTCTTGGAGCCAGCAAAAGACTTGAGACTGGGGCGGAGGTTCACCTTCCAGCAGGACAACGACCCTTAACATAAAGACAGGGCAACAATGGAATGGTTTAAAACAAAACATATCCATGTGTTAGAATGGCCCAGTCAAAGTCCAAATCTAAATCCAATCGAGAATCTGTGGCAAGATCTAAAAACTGCTGTTCACAAACGCTGTCCATCTAATCTGACTGAGCTGGAGCTGTTTTACAAAGAAGAATGGGCAAGGATTTCAGTCTCTAGATGTGCAAAGCTGGTAGAGACGTACCCTAAAAGACTGGCAGCTGTAATTGCAGCAAAAGGTGGTTCTACAAAGTATTGACTCGGGGCTGAAGAATTACACACACACACCACTTTGCAGCTATTTTTTTTTTAATGTTTGGAATCATGTATGATTTTTGTACCACTTCTCACGTGTACACCACGTATTGGTCTCTCACGTGGAATTCCAATAAAATTGATTGTGGCAGTAATATGACAAATTGTGAAAAACTTCAAGGGGGCCGAATACGTTTGCAAACCACTAATATATATATATATATATATATATATATATATATATATATATATATATATATATATATATATATATATATATATATATATATATATATATATATATATATATATATATATAGCCCCACACACAACGAAAAACAGAATTGGTTAAGGGTGCACAAAATAGTACTATTATAATGTCGGTTACATTTACCGATATTCTACTACTAAATTGATATAGTGAAATATCTGTAATATTTGCAGATATCTCACTATGACCTAACCTCCCTCTACTCTGGCACAGAACCCTCCCCTGGTGGGCAACTAGTAATCCCCCTGGACAACTAATACCCCCCACCCCTGACAACTAATAACCCCTCCCTCGGCAGGCAACTAATACCCCTACCCCGTCGGGAAACTAATAACACCACCCCCAGTGGGCAACTAATAGCATCCCCCTCTCCCTCCCACCCGCCGCAAGCATATACATATACATATATATACAGACACACACACACATATACACACAATACAATTCCAAGACATGGAAGTATCTGAAGATTCTATATACACTAAATGTAAACACTACATGTACACTAAATGTAAATGACAGTTTTTCTTTCCACCTCCACAAGGGGTTAATTGAAATTCATGAACCCAACAGATCTATTTTCTTCCATCTTCCAGCAGAGAATAGTAGTGTGTGTGGGAGGGCAGAATGCAGCACTGCCTACCACTGACTACCCTCTCTCTCTCTCTCTATCTCACACACATATAGATACAGATCTATTGGGAGAAGCAGCATCCCCAGAGAAGCCATAGCCTATATTGGACGACAATTCTCCATCCTGCAATGCCCAAAGTAAAGGTCCACATTGGTAAAATGACATAGTATAAACATAGAAGTCAGAGAGCCTTTTATGTGTCCCTGGCTTATCTCTAACCTGTTTCCGTTTCCTTTCTGCGTCCAACTATAGGCATCAGGGAGTAACTAGAAATCACTACACTAAACTAAGAACCAATTTTATTCAATTGGCTAGTGCACACTTGAATGTGTTTTCCCCATGCAGATAACAACAGACAGCAGTGAAGCACTGCATGCATTTTCTCTATTAATTAACTTCTGTAATAAATGTGCATGCCTTCACAAATACAGATACACATGGGGCTTGATTCACTAAGACAAATAGCATGCCTTATCAGAGTGAGATAACACGCCTTATCAAAGTTAACATGCCTTATCAGCGTAGCGTAGCGAGCACTACGAACTTATGCCTACTGATTGGCAATGACGAGAGCTCCACCCGTCCTGCAGCACTGCTGTTGGACCTCAAACTACATGGAGGAGGTAAAATAGCCCTTAAATATTGGTGATCATGAACAAACATCCCCTTCTTGCACCTCTGACTCTGTGGTAGTCCTTGGCCGGTTTCGGTGCAGAATATGAATTGTTTCGTAAAGAGTGCTTGGGGTGGGTCAATGTAAAACATGCACTGGGGCCCAAAGCTCCTTAGCTATGCCACTAGTCATGACCGACAGTACGACACAGTGTGAACAAGCACTAAGGGCCCGTTTTCATTACATGCGGTGCAATGCGGTTACATAGCCGGATTGCACTACAGGTGTCCTGGAACCAATGCATGGCAATGGAACAGTTTCCATTGCGTGCAGAGCAATGCGGATTGATCCGAGAATCTGCAGCATGCTGCAGATTCTCGCACTGCCACATCCACCCACCGTCCCCTTCATACACTTTAGCATCTCTCGATGTGTAAGTGACGCGGCCAGCAGCGGAAGTGATGCGATGTGGCTAGGTAGCCGCACTCGCATCACTTCATAGTGGAAACGGGCCCTAAGGCCACATTTACAGTGACCATTGCATTGAGTTTCCTGTAAGACCAGAAAAGCAGCAGATCAAGAAACCGGTGCTGCACATTATCCAGGCGTTGCGTCACATACAGTGAAGCATACTGTTCAATGAAAAGTATGCTTCACTGCAACTCTTAATGCAAGCATTTTGCAGTCACCATGTCACATCCCGTGATACTGCAGCGTGCCTCACTGTTAACATCACAAAGGTAGTGCAGAGCGGTAAGCCACTTTATAAACTGCTGTTACACCACACCGCAACGTATCACTGTGAACGGAGCCTAAAGGTAATACCCTTCAGTTCATCTCAGCTACTATTTTACTGTTGTAACACAGCCTAAATTTCAGCAAGTTGCAGACACCACAATGGCTGACATACCGACTGCAATATTACTCTCATCCAGGAGAGCTGCTAAGGTTTTTGTGGCCACAAGCAATGAGCCTCTGCGCTGGATCGTGCATATGTGAGTTCAGGGCAAAAGGGGGGCCTCGCATTGAAGCACCACTGCAGGTACACTAGCACAGGTTAGCCCAGCACGGGTGGCCCGAGGCCCCTTCAGAAGGTGATGTCCCAAGCCAATACGTGGGCCGCTTGTACCCTGGCGGCGCCTCTGCTCTCACCCTATAATGGCCTACAGACGTTTTAGCAATAAAATGCTGTATGGACAGTTGGCATATAAAAATAAAATGCTACTTGTATTTAACCCAAATGATCTGATGTCAGACAGGGCAGGATGCTGAGGTCCATCACAATGTTTAATCTCAGCTGAGAGCCAATCAAGGCACTCGCTAAGGTAGCTATGGCAACCTGTGATGCATGACGCACCAAAGGCCCAGCAGCACATCAGTCCTCCAGAAAATGCCTTTACTGATTATGCATCAAATTAAAGGATAAAAAAAAAATCACTGCAAGTGATGTATCTCTGTCCCCAAAGGGTCCTCAGTCATGAACAATGCAGGAGCATCCTAGAGTTTCTGGCACTGGCTACCTAAATGAGGGGCTTAGGGAATAATGCAATGCATAGCTTCATATATTGGCTGTGGGACATAAACTACATAATGTATGCTCTGTGTGAAATGGATTGCTTTGTTTGGGCAGATACTGTATATAGAAATGGATAACCTTAGGGAACTATCTGAGGGTCTCATCATCCTGGTGAGGGAAGTGTGGATATATAAAATGTATTCCAGTCTTATAAAAGGGAACCTACATCTTTCAGGTCAAGCTGAAATTAACTAGTCTGTTATAAACTATATGTGTTTTCACTACACTCTGCAATCCCTGGGAGTTTGGCAGGACTTCCTGTTCAGCCCAGCTAAGCTCCTCCCATCTATATTCCTCTGCTTACCCTGCCACACTCCTCCTGCACTTGCCACGCCCCTTGGTGATGTCATTGCTTGACCTCTGCTCTAATACTGAGGCAAGTCCAAGGGTCAGGTGGACAAGGGAAATGCAAAATGTGTCATACTCAAAACTGTGATCCATACTCAGGGCACAACCTTATCACAGCCAGAGGGCCTATATGCCAGAGATCATATAAGGTTTCTAGTGAGGGCACCATGACCCAGTGGCGTAGCTAAGGCGCTATGGGCCCCGGTGCAAGTTTTACATGGGGCCCCCCCAAGCACTACATACATAACAATTGATACGGCGCACCAAAAACCTGCCAAGGATTTCCATAGTGTCAGAGGTGCAAGTAGGGGATGGGGAACAGTTTGTTAATGATTACTACTATTTTAAACATCTATAGAAGTGATTATTACCAGCCCAGGACCAATAAAGAGCTAATATTAATAGAGCAAAGTTGAAATTCAGGGTTATATCCCGCTTTAAGGTAGCCACTAACAATACAATTTGCAGAATGATCGTTTATGAATGATTGTTTGTATGTATGAACAATCAAAAATAATCGTTTGGGACCACTAATGAAAAAAATCTCCTAACCAATCCAATCAGATTAATCAAATCGATCCGATTTTCAGATTGAGCCCGTTAATCTGATCACATTGGTTAGGAGCTTTTTGTCCATTAGTGGTTCCAAACGATCATTTTTGATTGTTCATACAAACACTCATTCGTAAACGTTCATTCTGCAAATTGTATTGTTAGTGGCTACCTTAAAGCGGAATATAACCCTGCATTTCAACTTTGCTCTAAAACATTATTTACAGCATATTATATGCAACCAGCATTTTTTTTTACTAGACCAGCATTGGAAGGGTTACACACAGAGCTTTAAAGTTCCGTGGAGAGAAATGCAGACGCATCCGAAGTTTAGCTAGATACATTTAAGTAAACACAATGTAACAAGTGGTGAATTTGACACACTCTCTGACTGTGCAGGAGCTAGAGGACAGCCAGAGAGTGTGTAACATTCCTCACTTGTTACATTGTGTTTACTTAAATGTATCTATCTAAACTTCGGATGCGTCTGCATTTCCCTTCCACGGAACTTTAAATCTCTGTGTGTAACACTTCCAATGCTGGTCTAGTAAAAAAAATGCTGGTTGCATATAATATGCTGTAAATAATGTTTTAGAGCAAAGTTTAAATGCTGGGTTATATTCCGCTTTAAGTACGATTTAAAGAGAGCCCAAGGTGGGCTCAAAAAATTAAAAAAAATAGTAGGCTAACTGATCCGGGGGGCAGAGCGGATCAGGTAGCTGCAAAAACCGCCGCTCCCCTCCACTTCTGTGGGCCACACTGGCCCACTTTTGTGACCTATAGGTCACGACGCTGCAAGGAGTGACTGTGTGTCTGTGTGACTGTGAGAGACTGTGTGTCTCTCGTAGCATGCAGGGAGGCGGGGGAGCACAGGGGGTGCGGCCAGGAATAGAAAGCTTCCCAATGGCAGCTCTGGAAACCCTGCAGAAAAGCCCCCGGCGGGCGTTTCGAATAGGGAATCCCTCTCCCTGTGTTTACCTCCGAGATAGCAACAAATATTGTCGCTAATCTCGGGGGGCTATAGCACGGCGGGTGGGCAGAGAACGGTGATTTTGGGACACAGAGGCATGTCATGAGGCAGAGAACATGCCTCTATGTCCCATCTGCCCTCCATCTCCTGACCTCAGGTTCTCTCTAAGAAGTTTATTTTTATCATGTAAAACAGTTCCCCCTGCTGGTTAGAACTGTCTATGAAGAAAAAACTGTCGGTAATGCTTCGATAAATCTGGCCCTATGCCCCTAAGGGCTGGTTCAGACGGACGCTTGTGCAGCGTTTACCGCCAGCGTTCAGGGCTTGGCGTTAAACGCTCCCATTCAAGTGAATGGGAGCGTTTGTACCAAGCTTTTACGCGCGTTTACACGAACGCGGCGTTCGGGTCCCGATTTTCACTGGCGTTCAAGGAGCCCCTGGAAGCTACATGTTGCTTCCGGGGGCGGTTAACCGCGACAGGTAATGTCCCCCTAGGGGAAGAAAAAACGCGACTGCATCCGAACGCACCGCGAACGCTGCTGAAAGCCCGAACGCATTGCCACCGCGACGCCAATGAACGCGACGCCTCCAAATGTCCGTCTGAACCAGCCCTAAGTGTCACTGATGCATGGAGTGATAAAAATCTATTGACAAAAGCAAAATTTTTAAACAAATAAACCTAATAACCAAAAACAACCATTTAAAGTTGAAAGCTTTCACAAGTTTAAGAACAAAATTGACTAAAAGCTGGAAAATGTTTCCAATATTTTCCATTAAAAAAAATACACATGTTGCATAATGCTTTTTCCACGTATTTCAAATCCCTCCTTCGCAAGCCAGCCTGAAGACACAGTTTGCGCGCTTTCAAAGAGGGAAGAGCGCAGCCACTTTGCTTCATATGCTTCAACTTCAACTTCAACCATCACAAGCAAGGCATTATAGTGTGACAGCCAATTCACAGGTGCTTATGCAGGCAGTGCTGTGACAGCCCATTCAAAGCCTCTCTTACAGTGCTGGAGTTGACAGCACAACCCGGAGAGAAAGCGATTTTGGTTCCCTCCAGCAGATAAGAGGAAATCAGCAACATCAGAAAGCCACAGGCAGCCTGGGAATGTTGACTAACTACTTTCTTGCAAGAAGAGGTATGATCCATGAAAGATAGGCTAGGGAAGAGATTTCTGTCCTCACAGATTACCGCCTCCTTAAAGGATACCCGAGGTGACATGTGACATGATGAGATAGACATGTGTATGTACAGTGCCAAGCAAACAAATAACTATGCTGTGTTCATTTTTTTCTTTCTCTACCTGTAAGAGTTAAACATCAGGTATGTAAGTGGCAGTTCCTGTCTGAGTCAGACTACAGTGTGACCCTCAGGGCCCTTTTACACTTAATCAGTTGCTCTCAGTTAAAACGGAAAGAAAACTGATTTTCAAAGTAATGCCCATGTTTTTCTATGGCACCTTTCACACTTAACGCGTTTTAAGTTTTAACTGAAATCTTTGTCACAATGCACTGCTATGGAAAAAATGCGTACCAACGCATACTAACGCACACTAACTGATTAAGTGTAAAAGGGGCCTTACTGGTAAGAAATTACAACTATAAAACACTTTCCTGGCAGAAAATGGCTTCTGAGCAGGAAAGAGATCAAAAGGGTCAACAGTTCATAGATTTTAGCTCTGGCATACTTCAATGAATGTGTAATTGAGCAAAAACAAAACAGTAAGATTTTAAAAATTAGATTTAAATATAAAATAGGAATAGGAAGGTGGATCCATTGTAGGAATCACATCGTCTTATTTTGTGGCCAATAATGATACAATTTGCTGAACACTGACGAACGATTCTTCGTATAAACGATCAGAAATGATCGTTTGGGACCACTAATGAAAAAAATCTCCTAACCAATCCGATCAGATTAATCAAATCGATCCGATTTTCAGATTGAGCCCGTTAATCTGATCACATTGGTTAGGAGCTTTTTGTCCATTAGTGGTTCCAAACGATCATTTTTGATTGTTCATACAAACAATCATTCGTAAACGATCATTCTGCAAATTGTATTGTTAGTGGCTACCTTAAAGCGGAATATAACCCTGCATTTCAACTTTGCTCTAAAACATTATTTACAACATATTATATGCAACCAGCATTTTTTTTTACTAGACCAGCATTGGAAGAGTTACACACAGAGCTTTAAAGTTCTGTGGAGAGAAAAGCTGCAGCAGCCGAAGTTTAGATACATACATTTAAATAAACACAACATAACAAGTGTGGAATGTGACTCACTCTCTCTGACTGTGCAGGAGCTGGAGGACAGCCAAAGAGTGTGTAACATTCACCACTTGTTACATTATGTTTACTTAAATTTATCTATCTAAACTTTGGATGCGGCAGCATGTCTCTTCATGGAACTTTAAAGCTCTGTGTGTAACCCTTCCAATGCTGGTCTAGTAAAAAAAAAAAATATAATATGCTGTAAATAATGTTTTACAGCAAAGTTGAAATGCAGGGTTATATTCCGCTTTAAGGGTGCCCATATATAAATTAAAGAAGAACTGTGGTGAAAATAACGTAATTAATAAAATTACTTTAATAATTATTTTTTTTTTTACAATATTCATTTATAAATGAAGTCAGTTTTTGACTATAGTAAAATCTTTCCTCTCCCCAATTTACATTCTGAAATTTATTACAGGTAGCGACATCTTTAATCCTGCCAGGTGATCTCTGTGCATAGAACTCTCTGTGAACGAATATTCCACAGAGGGAGATATGGCTTGCTTGGCAGTTGGAAACAGCCGTTATTTCCCACAATGCATCGAGGTAATACAGTAAACTGTCAGGACCATGGCCATGACATCACACTGTGGGAGGGGTTTCACCACAATATCAGCCATACAGATGTCTGTGATGAACTTATTCGAGAAAAGGTAAAGGTTTCTTGTGGGGAAAGGGGGTATTAGCTGATTGGGATGACGTTCAATCCTGGGTTAAAATTCCTCTATAAACTCCATTTAACTGCAGTCAAATGTTAAACTGAAGTTAAGCCAAATTCAAAGGTCCATGTGCAGAAACCCCAAAGGGCACATGAACATAGTTTAGTTGCATGTCATTAAAAATGTCTCTTTTGCATCTGAATAGGTGATTTAATTGCATTTGAGTCAATTTGCATTTGAATAATGCTTGGTATTGTCCAGTCACTGAGATGAAAACAACCAGAAAAGGACAACTAATATAGAAGAATACAACAGTCAAAAGGAAACATAAAGCAAATGCAATTCAAACAGATGTCAAACACAGCTTAACCACTTGAGGACCGCCCCCAGCCGATGGGCGGCGGCAAAGTCCGGGCCCAAACGACCGCAATACGCCCATCGGCGGGGGCGGCTGCGTGGGTGGCTATGCGGCGATCGCGTCATTCGTGACGCGATCAGCCGCCGGGGACTGGCTCCGCCCACCGCTCGTAGTAACCCGCCGGCCGTTCGGAAGCGCCGGCGGGTTACTAGCACCCGGATCGCCGCATGGAAATAGTATAATAGGCTTTGTAATGTATACAAAGCCTATTATACTGGCTGCCTCCTGCCCTGGTGGTCCCAGTGTCCGAGGGACCACCAGGGCAGGCTGCAGCCACCCTAGTCTGCACCCAAGCACACTGATTTCCCCCCCCCTGCCCCCTGATCGCCCACAGCACCCCTCAGACCCCCCCTGCCCACCCCCCAGACCACTGTTTGCACCCAGTCACCCCCCTAATCACCCATCAATCACTCCCTGTCACTATCTGTCAACGCTATTTTTTTTTTATCCCCCCCCCCCTGCCCACTGCCCCCTCCTGATCACCCCCCACCCCTCAGATTCTCCCCAGACCCCCCCCCCCCCCAGACCCCTCCCCCCGTGTACTGTATGCATCTATCCCCCCTGATCACCTGTCAATCACCCGTCAATCACCCGTCAATCACCCGTCAATCACCAGTCAATCACCCCCTGTCTCTGCTACCCATCAATCAGCCCCTAACCTGCCCCTTGCGGGCAATCTGATCACCCACCCACACCAATAGATCACCCGCAGATCCGACATCAGATCACCTCCCAAATCCATTGTTTACATCTATTCTCTCCTCTAAACACCCACTAATTACCCATCAATCACCTATCAATCACCCCCTATCACCACCTGTCACTGTTACCCATCAGATTAGACCCTAATCTACCCCTTGCGGGCACCCAATCACCCGCCCACACGCTCAGATTGCCCTCAGACCCCCCTTTATCAATTCGCCAGTGCAATATTTACATCTGTTATTCCCTGTAATAACCCACTGATCACCTGTCAATCACTTATCAATCACCCCCTGTCACTGCCACCCATCAATCACCCCCTGTCACTGCCACCCATCAATCAGCCCCTAACCTGCCCCTTGCGGGCAATCTGATCACCCACCCACACCAATAGATCGCCCGCAGATCCGACATCAGATCACCTCCCAAATCCATTGTTTACATCTATTCTCTCCTCTAAACACCCACTAATTACCCATCAATCACCTATCAATCACCACCTGTCACTGTTACCCATCAGATTAGACCCTAATCTACCCCTTGCGGGCACCCAATCACCCGCCCACACGCTCAGATTGCCCTCAGACCCCCCTTTATCAATTCGCCAGTGCAATATTTACATCTGTTATTCCCTGTAATAACCCACTGATCTCCTGTCAATCACCTATCAATCACCCCCTGTCACTGCCACCCATCAATCACCCCCTGACACTGCCACCCATCAATCAGCCCCTAACCTGCCCCTTGCGGGCAATCTGATCACCCACCCACACCAATAGATCGCCCGCAGATCCGACATCAGATCACCTCCCAAATCCATTGTTTACATCTATTCTCTCCTCTAAACACCCACTAATTACCCATCAATCACCTATCAATCACCACCTGTCACTGTTACCCATCAGATTAGACCCTAATCTACCCCTTGCGGGCACCCAATCACCCGCCCACACGCTCAGATTGCCCTCAAACCCCCCTTTATCAATTCGCCAGTGCAATATTTACATCTGTTATTCCCTGTAATAACCCACTGATCTCCTGTCAATCACCTATCAATCACCCCCTGTCACTGCCACCCATCAATCACCCCCTGTCACTGCCACCCATCAATCAGCCCCTAACCTGCCCCTTGCGGGCAATCTGATCACCCACCCACACCAATAGATCGCCCGCAGATCCGACATCAGATCACCTCCCAAATCCATTGTTTACATCTATTCTCTCCTCTAAACACCCACTAATTACCCATCAATCACCTATCAATTACCCCCTATCACCACCTGTCACTGTTACCCATCAGATTAGACCCTAATCTGCCCCTTGCGGTCACCCAATCACCCGCCCACACCTCAGAACGTCCTCAGACCCCAGCCCTGATCACCTCGCTAGTGCATTGCTTGCATCTATTTCCCCCCTCTAATCACACCTTGAGACACCCATCAATCACCTCCTGTCACCCCCTAGCACACCTACCCATCAGATCAGGCCCTAATTTGCCCCGTGTGGGCTCCTGATCACTCGGCCAAACCCTCAGGTCCCCCTCAGACCCCCTTCCGATCACCTCCCCAGTGCATTGATTGCATCTATTTTCCCCTCTAACCGCCCCCTGAGACACCCATCAATCACCTCCTGTCACCCCCTAGCACTCCTATCCATCAGATCAGGCCCAAAACATCCTGTCATCTAAGAGGCCACCCTGCTTATGACCGGTTCCACAAAATTTGCCCCCTCATAGACCACCTGTCATCAAAATTTGCAGATGCTTATACCCCTGATCAGTCATTTTGAGAAATTTGGTTTCCAGACTACTCACAGTTTTGGGCCCGTAAAATGCCAGGGCAGTATAGGAACCCCACAAGTGACCCCATTTTAGAAAGAAGACACCCCAAGGTATTCTGTTAGGTGTATGATGAGTTCATAGAAGATTTTATTTTTTGTCACAAGTTAGCGGAAATTGATATGTATTGTTTTTTTTTTTCACAAAGTGTCATTTTCCGCTAACTTGTGACAAAAAAAAATCTTCTATGAACTCACCATACTCCTAACAGAATACCTTGGGGTGTCTTCTTTCTAAAATGGGGTCACTTGTGGGGTTCCTATACTGCCCTGGCATTTAAGGGGCCCTAAACCGTGAGCAGTAGTCTAGAATCCAAAGGCCTCAAAATGACCTGTGAATAGGACGTTAGGCCCCTTAGCGCACCTAGGTTGCAAAAAAGTGTCACACATGTGGTATCGCCGTACTCAGAAGAAGTAGTATATTGTGTTTTGGGGTGTATTTTTACACATACCCATGCTGGGTGGGAGAAATCTCTCTGTAAAAGGACAATTGTGTGTAAAAAAAAATCAAACAATTGTCATTTACAGAGATATTTCTCCCACCCAGCATGGGTATGTGTAAAAATACACCCCAAAACACATTATACTACTTCTCCTGAGTACGGCGGTACCACATGTGTGGCACTTTTTTGCACCCTAAGTGCGCTAAGAGGCCCAAAGTCCAATGAGTACCTTTAGGATTTCACAGGTCATTTTGCGACATTTGGTTTCAAGACTACTCCTCACGGTTTAGGGCCCCTAAAATGCCAGGGCAGTATAGGAACCCCACAAATGACCCCATTTTAGAAAGAAGACACCCCAAGGTATTCTGTTAGGAGTATGGTGACTTCATAGAAGATTTTATTTTTTGTCATAAGTTAGCGGAAAATGACACTTTGTGAAAAAAAACAATTAAAATCAATTTCCGCTAACTTGTGACAAAAAAAAAAAAAATCTTCTATGAACTCACCATCCTCCTAACGGAATACCTTGGGGTGTCTTCTTTCTAAAATGGGGTAATTTGTGGGGTTCCTATACTGTCCTGGCATTTTAGGGGCCCTAAACCGCGAGGAGTAGTCTTGAAACGAAATTTCTCAAAATGACCTGTGAAATCCTAAAGGTACTCATTGAACTTTGGGCCCCTTAGCGCAGTTAGGGTGCAAAAAAGTGCCACACATGTGGTATCGCCGTACTCAGGAGAAGTAGTATAATGTGTTTTGGGGTGTATTTTTCCATATACCCATGCTGAGTGGCAGAAATATCTCTATAAATAGACAATTGTGTGTAAAAAAAATAAAACAATTGTCATTTATGGAGATATTTCTCCCACCCAGCATGGGTATGTGTAAAAATACACCCCAAAACACATTATACTACTTCTCCTGAGTACGGCAATACCACATGTGTGGCACTTTTTTGCAGCCTAACTGCGCTAAGGGGCCAAAAGTCCAATGAGCATCTTTAGGCTTTACAGGGGTGCTTACAATTAGGCACCCCCCAAAATGCCAGGACAGTGAACACACCCCACAAATACCCCATTTTGGAAAGTAGACACTTCAAGGTATTCAGAGAGGAGCATAGTGAGTCCGTGGCAGATTTCATTTTTTTTGTTGCAAGTTAGAAGAAATGGAAACTTTTTTTTTTTCTTTTTTTTGTCAGAAAGTGTCATTTTCCGCTAACTTGTGACAAAAAATAAAATCTTCTATGAACTCACCATGCCTCTCACTGAATACTTTGGGATGTCTTCTTTCCAAAATGGGGTCATTTGGGGGGTATTTGTACTATCCTGGAATTTTAGCCCCTCATGAAACCTGACAGGTGCGCAGAAAAGTCAGAGATGCTTGAAAATGGGAAAATTCACTTTTGGCACCATAGTTTGTAAACGCTATAACTTTTACCCAAACCAATAAATATACACTGAATGGGTTTTTTTTTAATCAAAAACATGTTTGTCCACATTTTTCGCGCTGCATGTATACAGAAATTTTACTTTATTTGAAAAATGTCAGCACAGAAAGTTAAAAAAATCATTTTTTTGCCAAAATTCATGTCTTTTTTGATGAATATAATAAAAAGTAAAACTCGCAGGAGCAATCAAATAGCATCAAAAGAAAGCTGTATTAGTGACAAGAAAAGGAGGTAAAATTCATTTAGGTGGTAGGTTGTATGACCGAGCATTAAACCGTGAAAGCTGCAGTGGTCTGAATGGAGAAAAAGGCTCTGGTCCTTAAGGGGCGAAAAGACTGTGGTCCTGAAGTGGTTAAGGCTTCTTGCACACTGCAAGCAATTCAGATTCAGATTCCGCTTTTTAATCAGTTTTTACCTCCGATTCAGATTCAGATTTGCAGTGTGCAAGGAGCAAACTGCAAATCTGAATCTGAATCGGAAGTAAAAACAGATTAAAAAGCGGAATCTGAATCTGAATTGCTTGCAGTGTGCAAGAGGCCTAACACTTTTCTGTAAGATATTCAAAACTCACACGTTGGCCCATATGCAATTGACTTTTTCTCTTGAGTTTTCTCTTAGGTGATACAGCAATCGCAGCAATTTTGCCACAATTTCACTGCGATTTATATGGAAGTCAATGTTAATTGACATAGTAGCGGCCACTAGTGAAGTATCGCGATAGCACCTCGCATAACTAAGGGAAAGCACGCTCCTTACATGGCGGCGAGCGCTGGTTAGTAAGGTGAGCCTAGCACGCGCTCCTGCTCTTTAAGTTTCGCTGGTTTAGCAGAGCAGCTTAATGATTCAAGCCCAATGTTTGGTACATTTTCAATTGCAAAGTGATGTAATGGACTTTTCAGTGGCATCACAAGAGGGAGGGGTGGTCCGCACCATTGTCGCTGCAGGAAGGGTGACACCCAGGACAGAGGATTTTTTGCTCACTCCCACCCAGTACCTTCAGTCAGCCCCTTCTTCTTTCTCTCAGCCAGCACCTTCACTCAACCCTTGCTATCACCCAGCACCCTCCCTCAGCTTCAGATCTTGCCTTCTCTAACATCAACCTTCTCCTCACCTGCTTAGTACTCTTACTCAGCCCTCATACTTTCCTCACCTGTCCAGCACACTCATGCAGCCATTGCCTTCTTCCCCACCTGTCCAGCACTTACAGGCAGCAATTTCCCTCTCCCCCATTGGCGTCCTAAAGGGCGGGGGCGCATCGTGTGTCACCCTGAAAGGGGTGGCACCTGGGCAGGAGGGGTGGAGGCTCCTGCATTGGTGGGGAGTCTGGGGATGCGGGGGCGGGGGGGGGGGGGGGAAGACACATCATTCCTCGCTCTCCTATTTTTCCCTCTGCAGAGTAGGACACAGCGGTGCAGCTAGTGAGATAATCTATCCTGATGCGTCCATGCTCCTTGGCAGCCGGCCACTCACTCAACTTAGTGTTCCTTCATGCAACATGCAGAGGTCAGTCGAGCAAAAGAGCGGCTGACTGCAAAGGATCATGGTAGTTTGTGAGATTCACTTACAAGCCAAACTGCTGCACCCTTCTCTGCAGGGGTACATGTCACATAGGGAATACCACTAGAACACCAGAGATATACCACTAGCGTGCCATCCCTTTAAAGGATAACCTAGTCCTAAAAATATCCTCAAATTGACGCCTTGTGTGCATGTGGGGAGTTTTGCATAGGCTTACTGCACCTTCTGTGGCCTGGCATCTGCCTCTGTTTTCCCGTAATCCTCCCTGTTCTAAGGGTCCTGATAGGCGCAGTCAGCCCCCTCGGAGCCAAACATACTACGCTGCGCATACGCAGTACATCCGTCTGGGCCTCCTGTGACAGTGAGCGCTCACGTCCTAAGGAGTTACCAGGGAGCGCGATCTCAAGGAGCCCAAGCAGACATAGTGCACATGCGCAACATAGTATGTCAGAGGTCAGAGGGCACCAACCGCGCCAACCAGGACCCATAGAACGGGAAGTATTATGGGAAAACTGAGGCAGACGCTGAGCCACTGGAGGTGCGGTAAGCCTATACACAACTCCCTGCATGCACACAGGGCTTCATTTTGCATATATTTTTAGGTCAAAGATGTTCTTTAACGCCTCTCCAAAAAAATTGTTTGGTGGTGTGAGGGGTCTGTAAATAATCAGCACCGGCGGTTGTCAAATATCCTAACTACACTACTGTTTTGTTTTTTTCTTTTTAAAGAAGATGAACAATTATCTCCTAGGAGAAAACTTAGGAGAAGAAATGATTTCAATAAAGACCTTTGTATCTCAGATCCCTTCACAAGACATCAGGAATGCAGCTCAAATACAAAAACAAAAGTCTGCTTACAGAAACCCTATAGACAATTATTATTTTTGTCCCAGAGTGCTTTGCTTCAGTAATTTGGATAAGCTTGCAAAATTCAGAAAAGCATTTTTGCCAGTAAATATATTTTCTCAAAAATACACAAACTTTTTTTTTTTGCAGAAGTCGTACTTTAGAGAAAATGAATGTTGTCATACCTCATCAACTTTTTAATGTATTTTTGTGAAATCTGTTGTATTTGCAAAAATATGAGCTCATGAATATTCCCATATTCGTGCAATTTTCATGAACGCAAAAAATGTATCTCATTGCTATTCGGTAACTGTCACAGGAAGAAACGCATAGCAGAGGTTAGGATGTGAACTGTGCGGTACTAATGGATTCAAGGAGGGTGAGGGGTTCATGCGTCATATGGTTCATACATCACAGAGACATCACAGTTGGAAGAACAACATGTTTTTATTAAATAGACTCTGTAACAAAATGTTCAGCCTTATTTCTTCTATGCTATAAGTTCCTATATCTGTTCTAATGTAGTCTGGCTTACTGCAGCCTTTCCTAGTTGCACAGTGGCTGTATTATCTCTGTTATACAATCTAATCTTCTTTCCTCTGACGGCTTTGTCAGGCTCAGGCAGGAATGTGCTGTCTGCTGTTATAGGCAGAAGCTATACACACCCTCTCCACAGCCTATCACATGCTGGTTAGCAGCTATGTCTTTTGTTTGTAAACACTGCCTAAAACTGGCAATTACATGCCAGGATTGCAGCAGGGAGTGGCAGAAACAGCACAGAGGGGCCCAGGAGAACATAATGAATAGAATTTTCCTGGAAAAAGGTTCTTGCACAAATGGTAAGCAATTGATGTGCAGGGATCCACTCCGGAGTCAGGAGCAATCAGCAAGCGTTCACCACGATCCGCACCATCAGTATAAATCTTTATTCAAAAAGTTAAAACATGATAAAAAGTGTGGGTCGTGCACAGATATCTGTGCACGACCCACACTTTTTATCATGTTTTAACTTTTTGAATAAAGATTTGTACTGATGGTGCGGATCGTGGTGAACGTATAATGAATAGAATTGTATGCTTTTTATTGTAAGAATTTTAGAGTACAGATTCTCTTTAAAGTTGTAACGAATGGTGTCAGCAACACAGATTTTTCTGATTATTGGTGATCTGCAGTATCACCAATAATACAGACGCTATACTTGATTATGTGCTGATCTGCAGAATTACCAATAATACTAGTATAGCTAGACACAGGACACCCAATGTGGTATAGTGTTTGGTGCAACAGTAATTGGAGAGGTTATCTCCCGAAAAGCGGGAGATACAGACACCACTGCAGCCAAGGATTCCCTGAGGAGCAGGTAACCAGACTGCACTGCAGCCAGTGGACCTCTAAGGGGCAGTGTCCCACTGACTGTGCTGCCAGGTAATGATATGTACTGGAATGAGTGATCCAGATAGACCTGCAGCCGAGGATTTCCTGAGGAGCAGGAAATCAGACTGTACTGCAGCCAGTGGATACCTGAGGAGCAGGGATCACTGACTGGAGTAATGTGATGAGGATTGGTCTGCAGCTAGGGATTCCCTGAGGAGCAGGGAATCAGACTGTACTGCAGCCAAGGATTCCCTGAGAGGCAGGGAATTAGACTGTACTGTAGCCAGTGGACCTTAGCGAGGTAGAGACCCACTGACTGTGCTGCAAGATGGTCTCCAGAGGAGCTGGTGACCATAGGCCTGATCTTGCAGCTAGTGACCACCTGAAGAGCAAGTGTCACAGATGTACAGAAAGGCTGATCCCCCAAGGGCTAGGTGACAGCCAGAAAGGTCAGACAAACCAGGTCGGCAACACACGGACAGATAAAAGTACAGAGGCGGAAGACTGATTCGGTATCCAGGTACAGGCAATGTTGGCAACAGATAATCAGATGGGAGGAAGTACCGAATCAGAGAACAGGAGAGTAGTCAGGAAAGCCAAAGGTCATAACAGGTAACAGTAACGTATCTCAGTCCTAGTCTTAGGTGTGAGGTCCTTGGTCTCAACACCTGGGATCTAGTCTAACACATAAACAGTAGCAATGTAGCAATCTCCTAGTCTTAGGTGTGAGGTCCTTGGTCTCAACACCTGGGAACTAGTCTAACACATAAACAGTAGCAATGTAGTAGTACATTAAAGCTATCAACGGAATCCTACTCAGTGTGAATTCCCAGCTCCGGCTGGTTCTAACACACTGTGGGATCTGACTCAGGTCTGAGCGCTCACACGTAAATGTTCGCAACAGCAGACAACTTGCAACTGACAGGCAAGTTCTATATATACCAAAAGCGCTCCACAGCGCCGCCCCAGTCACTCAGCCAATCCGGAGCATAGCTGAAGTCAGCTGATCGGCCTGATCAGCTGACTCCCCTTCTACTAGCATAAAGGTCCTGTCGCCTGACGCGCGCGCGTGTAGCTCTACCTCTGTGTGCACTAGAAGGACCAGGCAAACCAGCGGCAGAAGCCGCCGGCTGAGACGCGGAGATTGCCACCATGCCGCTTGCCCATGCGGCGGCATCTCCGCTATTCCTTACAAAAGTTCAACAAAACTCAAAATGTCCTATTCACTCAAATAGATTACACACTCTATTGTATCTTCTTTAATCAATAAATGCCCCAAAACTCTTAACCCTAACCCACAAAGCTCTCCACAATCTCTCTCCCCTGTACTTCTCCTCACTAGTTTCCAGATACCAACCCAACCGCAATCTCAGATCTGCACATGAGTGTCTTTTCTTCTAGAATTACCTCCTCAAATTCACATATACAAGACTTCTCACGTGCCTCACCCCTCCTCTGGAATTTCCTTCCAGAGCACATCCGTCACTCTCCCACCTTTGAAATCTTTAAACACTCCCTCAAAACTCTTCTTTTCCGACAAACATGTGCTCTAACTTAGGCCATTCATCATTTGACCTCGTGTCTAGTTTTACTCCTTACTAAATAACCTAAACATGCACTGTCTGTATGTATACTGCATACTTTCCCACCTCTTTCCTCCCACATTCCTTTAGATTGTACACTCGTAAGGGCAGGGCTCTCTCACCCTTTTGTGTCTTGGGATTGTATTCATCTCATAGCTTTCACTCTGTTATACATTCTATTCATCATGTTACAGGTTCGGTCTCGAGAAAGCCCTAAGTGGGGGCGAAACGGCCGTCGACTCATCCTCTGCACCTCTATATCCACCCTTGTGTCTGATAAGTATATTTTTATACAATGTGTACAGCTTTTTCATTTTTTTTTTTAAAGATGTTGAATTAAATGGTATTTTTTAAAGTGATGGTGAGCTGCTCCTGGAATCTTTACCTCTCTCTTTTTTTGAAAACAATGAATGATCTATGCAATTACATCTGGTTGATGCACCACCAGTGTTGAAGTTAGTACAGTGGACTTTATCGTGTGCACTCGCCACGCTCTGTTCTTACCTAAAGAAACGTGCTCTAACTTAGGCCATTTATCATTTGACCTCGTGTCTAGTTTTACTCCTTACTAAATAACCTAAACATGCACTGCCTGTATGTATACTGCATACTTTCCCACCTCTTGCCCCCCCACATTCCTTTAGATTGTACACTCGTAAGGGCAGGGCTCTCTCACCATTTTGTGTCTTGGGATTGTATTCATCTCATAGCTTTCACTCTGTTATACATTCTATTCATCATGTTACATCTGTCATTGAAATCATCAGTTCTGTATTTTGTGCCAGTGTCCGTATTTGATGTATATCATTGTCTGTATCATTATGTACCCCTTGTTTATTTTCCTACTTTGTACAGCGCCATGGAATATGTTAGCGCTTTATAAATTATAATAATAATACAATAGTTCATATATTGGTTATGTTGGTGATAATAGATGTCCAGCAAACCTAAGGTGATTAAATTGTCTATAGAACACCCACACAGCCCATGATAACCCAGAACCACTAGGAAGGTATAGGGGGCTAAAAAAGAACAAGAAGCATTACTGGGTTTAATCTGCCTTCTTAAAACAGAAGGGAAGGTATTCGTGATAGTTAAGCTTTAAGTGAGCAACTGTGGTTTCCCATGATGCATCACTCTAGAATATGCAAATTATATATTTATGCCCCTAAATAAATTTGCATATTCAGGGGTGATGCATCATGGGAAACCACAGTTACGCACTTAGAGTTGATTTATCGCAAATACCTTTTGTTTTAAGAAGGCAAATTACACTTTGAATCGTCTGTGGGCACCTTTACTCTTTAACATCCAATGACCCACCCACCTACAAACTCTAAGCTTTGTTTATATAGGTTTTGGAAGTGCCTGCCAGTCAAAGGACTTTAACATTGTTGAGAACAGGGCTGTGGAGTCGGTACAAAAAACATCTGACTCCGACTGCTCACTTCATGAAACCACCGACTCTGACTCCAACTCTGATTCTAGGTATCCAAAATGGCTCTGACTCCTCGACTCCAACTCCTTAGTCTAATACTTACCAGGGCTGTAGATTTGGTACAAAAATCATCCGACTTCCACTCCCAACTGCTTAGTTTATAAAACCACCGACTCCAACTCCGACTCCAGGTACCCAAAATTGCTCCGACTCCTCGACTCCAACTTCGACTCCACAGCCCTGGTTGAGAAGACACTACTCCGGGCATAATCACAAAACTGTGGAAAAATTGCAGTGTGCAGGCAGGTTCACTGGTACTTATGCAAGTTACGCACCGCGCATTGCACATGTAGCACAACCCGCGTTGCTATTCCAGGCTGTCGGACTACCATAAAAAGCTTCAGCTGAATCTCATGACCATCACTAGTGCTGAACGTGTGTGTTTTGGTTCCAAACTATGTGGTGCTGAAATTGAACACCGACACCATAAGAAATATTGGCAAACTCTACATAGTGGCTGGAATATCTCTACTCAACCTCTGATGTGCAGGTGCCACAAGGATAGAGAGGATAACTGTCTGAGCAATACAGAGTAGGACATTTTTATTGCATGTTATGCCAGTGTGCAATTCCACTTTATAATGATTTGGCATTGTACAACAATCAACCCTAAATAAAGATCAGTGAAAAAAATATATATCCTGCTCAATAAACCCTTTACCACGATATCTATGTAAAGTTACCTTACGCTCAATTTAACAAGCAGTTTTCAAGCAAATACATCTGGATGGTCCATTTCCAATTATTTTTCAATACTGTCTGCAGAAAGTAGACGCCTCATAGGGTATCTGTTTCCAGGATATATTGACATGGGCTATACTTGGCTACTTCCCATAGAACAGCCGGGCAGCAGAAGTTACAGCCAAGTTTATCACCAATCAGTCTTTACAGCTCAGTGAGCCATAAGACAATGCTAAATGAAACAGCTGGCATCTAGGTCACATCTATACTAACAGCGCTGCCATAACCATGTGCTCAGCAATGCTAAATTCCCTTTGTGTACAATAAGTGGCCAAAAAAATTAGAGACAACCCTTATTAGAAAGAAAACCAGTCCAACAGTGACGTAGAGTGACGTAACAATGCAGAGTTGCTTATATAAGGAACACTCAGCTTCGGACAACATAGTTAACATGGAAGTCGATGTAAAAATGGGTAAGACAAAAGATTTAGGTTACTTTGATTGAGGGATGACTATCAGTGCAAGAAGAGCTGGTGCTAGCATCTCTGAAATTACGACTCTTATGCTGGGTACACACGGCTGCGTTCTCGCACTCGATGCCCCGCTCGATTCCCAGCCGCTCGATTATTTCCGACATGTCCGATTCGCTTTTCGATGGATCGTTAGGTCGATTTGGCATACTTTACATGAGAATTGACCTAACAAGCATTCAAACGTGATCGGAAATGCTCGGAAATAATCAAGCGGCCGGGAATCGAGCGGGGCATCGAGTGCGGGAACGCACCGTGTGTACCCAGCATTAGGATTTTCTCGCCCATCAGTATCTTGGATGTTTAGAGAAGGGCAGTTTAGAATAAAAAACTTCAAGCAATAAGGACTATTCTGGTAAAAAAAAAGGCTGGTGAATGAGAGAGGAAAAGGGTGAGTAGCAAGCATAGTCCGCAGCGACAGAAGGGCAACAACACAACAAATTACAGCTGAATTCAAAGCAGGTGCATCACAAAGCATATCCTACCGCACAACAAAATGGACTTTGCAAAGGATGTGCTTAGCAGCAGGAGACCATCAAGAGTGCCTTTGGTATCACAGAAAAATAGGAAAAGACGCCTGTTTTGGGCCCTTTCCACCATGCTTGACTGGTCTTAAATGGTTTGAGAAACATCAGAGTATAACCTGCTTCCATGGCCAGCTCTGTCTAGGGTTGCCAGGTGTCCGGTTTTACACCGGACAGTCCGGTTTTTGTGCGCTGTGTCCGGTGCAAAAAGGCATGCTAAACCGGACAATTAAGTTGTCCGGTTTAGAGCCCCCCCCCCCCCCCCGCAGCGCAGGAGGAGAACAGCGCAGCAGAGAGAGAGCTGGGAGCAGCGGTGGAGAAGGGGGGCAATCCCCCCCCCCTTCCCTAACCTTAGGGTGCTCTCTCTCCCCGGCTGTCTCCTCCAGGATGATGTGCAGGCTGGCGAGTGGCTGCAGGCGGAACTTACCTCTGTGTCGCTCCAGCGCCGGAAGTTCGGGTCCCGCAGCCGCTGAGATTCGACTCAAAAAAGATCCGGATCAAAGATCCGAATCATTCATGAGCCGGACAACACTAATCAGTCTGAATAGTGTTGTCCGGCTCATGAATGATTCGAATCTTTGATCCGGATCTTTTTTGAGTCGAATCTCAGCGGCTGCGGGACCCGAACTTCCGGCGCTGGAGCGACACAGAGGTAAGTTCCGCCTGCAGCCACTCGCCAGCCTGCACATCATCCTGGAGGAGACAGCGGGGGAGAGAGAGCACCCTAAGGTGAGGGAAGGGGGGGGAGATTGCCCCCCTTCTCCACCGCTGCTCCCAGCTCTCTCTCTGCTGCACTGTTCTCCTCCTGCGGGGGGGGGGGGGGGGGGCACCTGGCTACCTAACCTATTCTGGGCACATATAGCCCCTGGCTACCTATTCCGGGGACATATACCCCCTGGCTACCTATTCTGGGCACATATAGCCCCTGGCTACCTATTCTGGGCACATATAGCCCCTGGCTACCTATTCCGGGCACATATAGCCCCTGGCTACCTATTCCAGGCACATATAGCCCCTGGCTACCTATTCTGGGCACATATAGCCCCTGGCTACCTATTCTGGGCACATATAGCTCCTGGCTACCAATTCTGGGCACATATACCCCCTGGCTACCTATTCTGGGCACATATACCCCCTGGCTACATATACTGGGACATATATACCCCTGCCTACATATACTGGGACATATATACCCCCTGGCTACATATACTTGGCACATATATCCCTGGCTACATATAGTGGGAACACTGGCTGTTTGTCATTATGTGCATTTAGTGGTGAAAAGCTGTCTCTTTTGTGCATTTACTGGTGAAAAGCTGTCTCTTATGTGCATTTACTGGTGAAAAGCTGTGTCTTATTATGTGCATTTACTGGTGAAAAGCTGTCTCTTGTGCATTTACTGGGGAAAAGCTGTCTCTTATGTGCATTTACTGGCGAAAAGGTGTCTCTTATAATGTGCATTTACTGGTGAAAAGCTGTCTCTTATAATGTGCATTTACTGGTGAAAAGCTGTCTCTTATGTGCAGTTACTGGTGAAAAACTGTCTTTTATGTGCACTGGACCAGTACTACTGGTGAGGACAGTTAGTGACATGGCTATGTACTCTGTAATGTGCTGCAGAAGATGTCAGTGCGATATAAATACTATAAAATTTTTTTTAAAAAAAGCCCATTGCTTAGCCCCACTCTACATAAAAGTGTGCTTCTGACTCCGCCCCTAACTCCACCCCTAACTCCACCCCCTGTCCGGTTTCTCCATCAGCCGACCTGGCAACCCTAGCTCTGTCCCCTGACCTCAATTCTATTGAGCATTTGTGGAACAAAATCAAAAGATCACTTTAAAGCTTGGAAACGCCTCCATCTAATCTGACCAAACTTAGAGCTGCCATTATGTCAGCAAGGGCCAACATTCCTCAGCAACAGTATCAGCATTTTGTTGAGTCTATGCCAAGAAGACTATCAGCTGTGATGAGAGCTGAAGGTGGACCAACTCGTTATTAGAGGATGTCCGAGGTACGGTATAATAATTACTCAATGTCTACAGCACCAAAATTAATTCTCATTGTTCCTTTACTAAACTGCATCCAGATAAAATGAACCAGTCCTCTATATGCACACTTTTCAGTATTTACACCGGTACGTTTCCTACTGCAACTTGCGCCGTGATATCAAAATATCAAATGTAAGAAAAATGCCACGAAAAACACATTTGCAATCCGTAAAAAAATAAAAGTGCACCAGTGGAAAAAGGGTACTGCGATTACCATGTTATCGTGGTGACTTTGTAAAAGGCAATTTGCAGAGATCTGAAAATGCAATAAAAAACATGGCCAGTGTAAAAAGTCAGGGGTTTCTATTATACGTGCTGCTGCTGCGTGAGTTTCAGAAACGCATACAGCGTGCAGGACACAAGTACCGTACATCAGAAGACCATAGATTGTATTGTATGACTTTCCATTTATGCTTTGTGTAGCAGTTTGTTGGGATAACGCACTGCTGCCTGCATTTTGGTCTACATCGCAGTTTTGTCCATTTCACTGTCACTGAATGGCATTGGCACTTCAATAGAGAGCAACACAGGTGTGTGTGTTAATGTACAAAAGCACAGTCACCTGAGCTGTACAGACCTAACCAAGACAAGAGAAGACAAGACACAGAACATTTATATTGCCCTATTCTCTTGCTGCATTCAAAGCGCCAGAGCTGCAGCCACTGTGGCGCACTCTGTAGGCAGAAGCAGTCTTGTCCAAGGTCTCCATACTGAATAGGTGCTGGCTTAATGAACAGGAAAAGCCCAGATTTGAACTCTGGTCTCCTGTGTCAGAGTCAAAGCACTTCACCAGTATTTTTAACCAGCAGGAATCACAAGAGACCTTTTAATCGTGCTGAATACATCACTTAATCTTTTTACATTAACTCTGTGGTTTGGGTTCTTTCATCTGGAGATGTAAAGTCACTTCCCTCAACCTTATTATTATTTTTTGTTTCATCACATTTTTGAGCACCTCACCCCCCAGTACTATACATTACATCTCCTTTGGAGGTGTTCACCTTCCGGGTGTGGTGCTTTCTACAACCAAGAAGGACCAACCAGGAGTGCGACCATCCAGTTCCAGTAGGACCTGGAATACCGAGCGGGGATGGTTATTTCCCCATTGGCGATATACGGTGGCTGCAGGGACTGCAACCCACCTTTGTGAGTATAAATACTCTTATACTACAATCTAACATCTAATACCCCACAATACTGCACCGTTTGGCTCCTGGTTTCTCCTGGTCATACAGGTGACCGTGGTATCCCCACAGTAACCACCTTTTCTCATAAACTGAAAAGTCGGAGTTGGAGTCTGATGATTTTTGTACCCACGCCATAGCCCTGCAAGGTCTGTGAAGTCAGATTTGAGGAATCGGAGTGTGAGATATTTTGGGTACCTGGAGGAAGCGCCGGCAAATTGGGGAGCGTGAGCTTCCTGGCCTACTCTCCACGGCTTGGGCGGGGGAGGGGGTGGAGACGGAGAGCACAGATGTTCAGTAGATTTCCTGCTGGAATCTATTGAACATGTGTGTAAAGAGTGTGGATGGATTCCATCAGGTAGATCCCTCATTGATCAGATAAGTAGATAAGATAAGGAGATGATTACTCCTTATGCAGCAAAAACAGTCAAATTGCAAATAAATATTTAGGTGTCTTAGAAATGCTCTTTCACAAAAACTATTAGAAAATTTCATAATTTCCTGTATTTCAGGTCCAGCCTGGCAGACAAGCCGTACTATCATTTTGGCATCAGAAAAATCACACTAGCAGAGCATGCAAAGTGTTTTCTTAACAACATTTAAAAATAAAACCTCGTATGAATGAGTCTGATGATTAAGCAAGCTGTGAATACCCAACCCAGGCAATAGCACTTTGCAGTTTTCATTTTTTTTTTTTTTTTTTTTGGAAGAAGTAATTGAATTCCCAGAGTTGGCTTCCTCAGATAGCCCCTCAGTACTCAGTTGTAAGATAAGAGCCTTGAATTCTATTGTAAACAAAGATACAAATCTTCCCTGTACAAGAGTAAAGGTCCGTACACACGCCGGACTGGAGGCAACGACGGGTCCGTCGTCACCTCCCGCTGGGTGGGCGTTCCAACGACAGTCCGGCGTGTGTACGCACTGTCGGCGGACTGATACGGCTGTTTCTGAGCGATCCGCCGGGCGGATCTCTCAGAAACAGCCGTATCAGTCTGCAGACAGACTGTACACATGCCGGACTGTCGTTGGAACGCCCACCCAGCGGGAGGTGACGACGGACCCGTCGTTGCCTCCAGTCCGGCGTGTGTACGGACCTTTAAGGTGCCCTTAACGTTACTTGATTTGCGGCATCGATATCCCGCAGATTCGATCATAATGATTTAATCTGACTGAGATCGATGCGACAATGTGTTGGGTAGGATGGAGGTGCCCACTGTGAATTCTATTTTAGTGGGTTCCAACCTCCTGGGCGATAATCCCGATTTGAGCTCGGGGTATGTCGCGCAGGAGGAGTTCTCAGGCCCTAGTGGGCCGATTTGCATAATTTTTTTTTCGTTACACGCAGCTAGCACTTTGCTAGCTGCGTGTAACTTCCGCTCGCCGCCGCTCGCCGCCGATCCGCCACCGTGCCGCGCAGTCCCCCCCTCCCCGACCCCTTGCGCAGCCTGGCCAATCAGTGCCAGGCAGCGCTGAGGGGTGGATCAGGACTCCCTCTGACGTCACAACGTCCATGACGTCGGTGACGTCATCCCGCTCGGTCGCCATGGCGACCGGGGAAGCCCAGCAGGAAATCACGTTCTGAACAGGATTTCCTGCTTACTCTGATCGCCAAAGGCGATCGGAGTGGGTGGGGGGATGCCGCTGTGCAGCGGCTATCATGTAGCGAGCCCAGGGCTCGCTACATGATTTAAAAAATAAAACATTTTTTTAAAAAGTGCTGCTCCCCCTCCTGGGTGATCTAATTGTATCGCCCAGAGGGTTAAAAAAAATAAATATAAAAAAGAGAGGCAATTGCTTACCTTTCCCAATGATATAGACACCAGTTTAACTGGTGAAGTTTATTTTTTTTAAAACGCGTTTCACGGGGCATGGCCCGCTTCCTCAGGTCAATACAAAATGCCTTAATAGCATAGGGGAATAGAGTGTAGGTGCCTCTAAGAGTGCAGCCTATATGGAGGTTGCAGGAACTGTCTGCAGCGCAGCTTTGTGAGTATATATCTATATACGTTCATGCTCCTTATAACAAATTATACTGTACCATTCGGCTCATGGACTCTCCCTAATTTTCACCTAGGTATTCAAGAATCACCGAAAAAAACCAGATGTGACAACGTGGCTGCCTCTATCATCATTTCCATCGACTTGTGGCCAAAATTGTTCGAATTGATCAATAGGCATGCTGGAAAGATGTTGCTGGAAAGCGCTCGGTCAGGTGTGCAGCGGTGGGGGCATTGGTTTCACAACGTCCATTGCCCCCACATGTAATATATAGTTTTGGCTCACCTGTCCACTGGGGCCCCTCTTATGTCACGCGTCTTCTTTTCAATGCTGCCAGGGGCGTCTATACCCCAACGACGTCACATACATACAGCATGGTCACGAGTGCAGGTGTCACCAGAGGGCGGGGGAAAAAGATGCGGAGGAGGCGGTGCACCAGAGAACAGGTGTGCCAAAACTACACTGCACACCCACCCCAGGTCCGGGGGGTAAACATTAAATGGGGAGACCTGGGGGCCCGGCAGGCAGAGGCGGCTGCACAGATTGCAGATTTGTGGCAGCAGTAGGTCCCTCTCAGATTAGGTTCGATCAGAGAGGGAACTATTTAATGACGGACGTTTCTGCCCCATCTGCCAATGCATGAGCACCTTTAGGATGCCATTGAACACTACAGCCTTAACTACAGTAATATGCACTAATAATGCTGTAATGCAAGTCTATGGACGACGCAGTAAGTGTTAACAACAGTGCGTGGTGCGTCACGCATGTGCAGACCAATGGGACATACTTCCTGCCCAGCCTTGGAAGGAGGGCGGTGCCATGCATATGACCCTGTCGACGCACTCTGCCGCAGGGTCATATGATTGTTATTTTTTTGTAATGCGGAGGGATGCAGCAAGAAAATTGCATTGCACCGAAATGCAAGAAACAAGTGTAAGACCAGCCTGAAAAAGACCCTATAGCACACTTAAAGGATACCCGAGGTGGCATGTGACATAATGAGATAGACATACTGTAGTTACATAGTTATTTTGGTTGAAAAAAGACATACGTCCATCGAGTTCAACCAATACAAAGTACAACTCCAGCCCGTCCCCCACATACCCCTATTGATCCAGATGTACATGTGTATGTACAGTGCCTCGCACACAAATAACTATGCTTTGTCCTTTTGTTCTTTCTCTGCCTGAAAGTGTTAAATATCAGGTATGTAAGTCTCTGACTCAGTCCTGACTCAGACAGGAAGTGACTAAAGTGTGATAAGAATTCCAACTATAAAACACCTTCGTAGCAGAAAATGGCTTCTGAGAGCAGGAAAGAGATAAAAAGGGTCAATAGTTCATAGATTTTAGCTCTGACATACTTCAATGAATGTGTCATTGAGCAAAAACAATAAAACAGTTAAAACTTAAAACGTAGATGTAAACATAAAATAAAACTGTGGAATATCTTAAAAAGTCATTTTTAGGAGAAGGAAGATAGATACAATCATTTATTTCACTAGTTTATTTTCGCCTCAGGTGTCCTTTAAATAGACTCTGTAACTAAAAAAAACACTCGGGGGGGGGGGGGGCTACTTACCTCTGGAGGGGGAAACCTCAGGTTCCCAATGAGGCTTCCCTTGACCTCTGAAGCTTGTTGGAATCCAGCGCTGGCTCCCCCAAAACCACCTCTGACAAGATGTGATTTAATTACCTCTCCAGGATCCTGCGCAGGTGCACTAGCGGCTCTTCATTTTGTCTAGGCGGAAATAGCCGAGCCTGATTGTATTCGCTCGACTGTGCAGGCACAAAGGACTCGCGCCTGCGCAGTAGAGCGGATACGATTGGATGCGGCTGATTCCGCCTAGCCCGAATGAAGCAGGATTGCGGAGAGGTAAATAAATCATCGCTTGTCAAGCTTGTTGGGGGAGGTTTCGGGGAAGCCAGTGCTGGATTCCGACAAGCTTCAGAGGTTGGGGAAGCCTCATTGGGACCCTGAGGCTTCCCCTCCCGAGGTAAGTATTCCCAGAGTGGGTTTTTAAATATACAGATTTAAGGAAAAGCACAGTGACATTTTACGGATTTATTCCCACAGCACTCTGTAAAAAGACATCTGCACTGTAACTCAAAATCAGCACTGACCTGCGATTATCATGGAATGATTACAAACAACAAGTCATCTTGCTCCTAGCTTATCAAACCAATGTCAATCTAACCTTGAGGCCTTCTTTTTACAGCAGAAGAAGCAGCGTGAGCTACTCGCCAGGCTGTGCACAGCTTTCTGCTTAGATGCCCATGCATTCCAGCAGTCGTCTGTCGTATGGAGAAAAGCTGTGCAAACACTACAACAATTGTATAGGCCAGTGATGGCTAACCTTGGCACTACGAGTCCCATGAGGTATTGCAATACTCTGACAGCTCTAAGCATAACTAGGGGAGGCAGAGGCATGATGGGATTTGTAGTTTTGTCACAGCTGGACTGCCAAGGTTAGCCATCACTGGTATAGGCTGTCCATGCTAGCAAGACAGACTAAGGCCTGGTGCACACCAAAAACCGCTAGCAGATCCGCAAAATGCTAGCAGATTTTGAAACGCTTTTTCTTATTTTTCTATAGCGTTTCAGCTAGCGTTTTGCAGTTTTGTGCAGCGGTTTTGGTGTAGTAGATTTCATATATTGTTACAGTAAAGCTGTTACTGAACAGCTTCTGTAACAAAAACGCCGGCAAAATAGCACTGAACAGGCGTTTTTCAGAGCGGTTTGCGTTTTTCCTATACTTAACATTGAGGCAGAAACGCATCCACAATCCAAAAAATGCCTCACCCCGGGAGTATGCGTTTCTGCAAAACGCCTCCCGCTCTGGTGTGAACCACCCCATTGAGATACATTGACCAAGCGTATCCGCAGCCGCAAGCGGCTGCAGAAACGCTGAAAAAGCCGCTCGGTGTGCACCAGCCCATAATTTGAATTCCCAGAATAGCTGATAGCCCATAAATTCAGCCATTTAATTAAAAATAAAGCTCTTTAATAGCTTTTTCCAGCTTTCTATTCCATCTAAGGCCTCTTGCACACTGCTAGTGATTCAGATTCAGATTCCGCTTTTTAATCAGTTTTTACATCCGATTCCGATTCCGATTTGCAGTTTGCTCCCTGCACACTGCAAATCGAAATCTGAATCGGATGTAAAAACAGATTAAAAAGCGGAATCTGAATCTGAATCACTTGCAGTGTGCAAGAGGCCTAATTCTTTGTACGTACAATTCGTGCGGAGGAATTGGCACAATCCGAATAAAAGTTTTGTTTTGTTTTTCCTAATAAACACTGGAGAGTGAAGAACGTGGAAGCGGCCATCTTTGTATTCTTTAAAAAAAAAAAAAAAAAAAGCCCAATGCATGGTTGCCAATGTGATTTCAATGATTTCATTCACCTGAAACAAGGGAAAGAAGCATGCAGCCTGTAGAATCAGAGTGAAGTCACAACACCTGGAATATGCATTTGCTGTAAGTTGATGATTTATAAAGTACTCAAAGCAGAGGATCAACACAACAGCTCTAAGGCCTCTTTTCCACTAACTGTTTACAGGCAGTGAAATCCCTCTCAAACTCACAACTGCTTGCTGCTGCCTGGTAACTGCTTGCTGCTGCCTGGTAACTGCTTGCTGCTGCCTGGTAACTGCTTGCTGCTGCCTGGTAACTGCTTGCTGCTGCCTGGTAACTGCTCACTGCTGCCTGGCAACTGCTTGCTGAGCAAACAGCTCAACAGTTCGTGGAAAAAAAGGCTTCAAGGCTTTGAACCCACTATGCAATTTTTTCAGCTGATTTTTCCATTGACCAGCAATTTTTTTCCGAGAGACGAGTGATCATTTCTCGCGACATGGATACAGGTGCGCATTCATGCAAACGACGTTTAGCGACACGCAGCAACAAAGAAGTAACGCAATGGCTTGACTTCCCGTTCGCACCTGTCATGTGCTGTCGTGTGACGTTGCATATAAAACGAGCTCTGCAGGAATTATTCATGGAACATCATCAGGCATAATTTATATATGCGAAAAACACAATAAAAAAAAAACACTGTGCATATGCATTCCTATTTAAATAAATTGAGTGCGATTTGTGTGTGCTTTGTACCAAAAAATAGGTGAAAAAGTACTATTAAAATTATTCAGGCCGGCTTCACACTAGCAGCCTGTGTTTTAGTTGCGGTGCGATCGGATGATCACATTGCACCACAACATTAAAAACAGGCTTTGTATACACCTACGTTGATGCATGGTAATGCAATTTTTGGCAGCAAACCAAACTATAAGCGAAGCTCTCTAGCGTTCACTTCCTGTGGCCGAAATATAAATTACAAGGAAGTGTATTGGAAAAATATGCTTCCGCGCATGCGCACCACAACGCAAAACAGGTCAAAGTATCTGCAGCGCCATTGACTTACATGACTTCTGGTCAAAGTACGTCACCACAGAAGTTGACCAATAATGCGCTGATGCGTTTGCATCAGATGCGATAGTGACAGTGTATCGCTCCACATCAGGTATGAAATGTCCCATAGACTTTCATTTCAAAACGGGTAACACAACGCAATGAAAACTCTCTAGTGTGAAAGGGGCCTCAGAGTACTTTTTTGCTTGCTGGTTGTTTGTGATTATTATTTATAGGATTTATATAGCGCCAACATATTACGCAGTGCTGGACAATAAATAAGGTTACAGACAATGCAAATAGGGGTGACACACAACACAACTCTACTTCCCATATCTTGTGAAGCAGAGGGACCAGTTATCTTGACTCCAGCCACCTTGCTCATTTGGTTTAAAGGACACCTGAAGTGAGCGTTATAAGGAGGCTGCCATATTTATTTCCTTTTTAACAATACCAGTTGCCGGGCAGCCCTGCTGATCTATTTGGCTGCAGTAGTGTCTGAATCACACCAGAAACAAGCATGCAACGTATACTGTCAGATCTGACAATAATGTCCGAAACATCTGATCTGCTGCATGCTTGTTTAGGGTCTATGGCTAAAAGTAATAGAGGCAGAGGATCAGCAGGGCTGCCAGGCAACAGGTATTGCTTAAAAGGAAATAAATATGGCAGCCTCTATATCCCTCTCCCCAGAGCCAAGGCTGAGACACCAAAGTGCGCCCCTTCATCCCTCCCACTCTAACCGTCACACACTGATTGCTATTAGACTAAGTGGTGCCCCAAGGCCCCCCACACCTTAATCTCTATTTGTGGCTTGCAGTCACTTCCATGTATCCCCTTTTCTCATTTTTCTCTGCTTCAAACATAGTAGGGGAATGATAGCTGAGTGAGTTGTGCGCCCCCTCGTACACTGCGCCCTGAGGCTGGAGCCTCTCTCGCCTATGCCTCAGCCAAGCCCTGCCTCTCCCTACAGTTGTCTTTGAAAGGACATTTAATTGATAAGGTGTTAAAATATCACCTAGGAGAAAACTTGGAAAAATAATTTAATTGGATAGGGCCTATGTGTGCTAGTAAATTTTCCAAGTGTAAATCCTTCCTAACTAATCTGAAGCGTTTTGCTGCAGTTAAAATCATTACCGTACATGTGAAAATACATGTAATGATTGTCTATGGGGCCACTAAGTTTTCAGGAGGCATCTGCAATTCTGCATAGTGATAAAAAAAAAAATACAACCTGCACTACTTCTCTGCACAACGCATGCATTTTCTCATTGAAATCAATGGCTACTGTAAAGAAACGCATGCGTCATAACTCACCCCCAAAACGCATAATGCTTGCAGGGAGTCATCTGCGGTTCCCACAAACACAAGTGTGACCCCTCCCTTAGAGAATCAAGCAGGATAGGGAAAACACCGCTACACTCTCTCCCCCCCTCCCGAGGTGATGGAACCAAACGTGAGGAGAAAAACAATATCTGCACTCTCCAACGGGTGGCATCCAAATGATCTTATTTAGTAACAACAAGACAGGATAAAACGGCTATTTATCCTGTGTTGTTGTTACAACTAAAATCGTTTCGATGTCACCCGTCGGAGAGTGTGGATATTGTTTTTCCTCTGTCTTTATTCCAAAGGGTGGTTACATATGTTACAACATGTGCCTATGAGGCTAATCTGTGCCCAGCACCCACCACCAGCTCACAGCCTCCACCATAATGGTATGTGCATTTTTTCTCCACATGTTGTAATATGTGTAACCACCCTTTGGAATAAAGACAGCGTACAGCAGTGCCGACGTTTTCCCTTCCTTCCTCTTACATCTACTGACTGCTTAACTGAAGCCAGAGTACGCTGGCTGTGCCAAAGGAAAAAAAGGCTGTAAATCCTGCCACCCTCCCTCACTTACACGCAGAGAGAGCTGTAGTGACGACTTTCCTTCCCTATCTTTTGCCCTCCCATTGTTTTTCCTCTCCCTAAAGCTGGCCACTAACGGTCCAATTTCTAGTGAAAAATCGTTTGAGCGATCAGAAATTCTGATCGGATTGGTTGTAAATAATCTCCATTGGTGGACACAATCGATTATGAACGAGTGAAAAAAATGTCGCCCGAATGAATTTTCGTCGAACGAAAATTTGGATTTTCTTGGTGGTCGTGATAGATAGGAAGCAATGATTGGTTAGTTGATGGTGTAGTGAACGATTTTTCGTCCGATCAGAATTTCTGATCGCTCGAACGATTTTTCACTAGAAATTGGACCGTTAGTGGCCAGCTTTAGGCTGGTTTCACAGTGGGACGTTACAGGCGCACGTTCACAGTGCCCACGTTGCGTTACATTGTAACGCAGCACGTCGAGGATAACGTACTGCATGCAGTACTTTACACGCGTCGAAGCTGCGTTAGACTGTTTGCACATGCTCAGTACGGGTGGGTTTTTTTTATTTTGGGGGCGGGGAGAGGCCGCTACGCAGCCAGGCACATGGCTACTTAATATTCACTGCACTTGCAGTGTTTTCTTCTTGGAGCGGCCGCTGATTGGCTGGCGGGACCACGTGATGCGGAGAGCTCCGCTCACGTGGTCTCTGCAGTGCCTCCGACAGAGCAGTCGCACCAAGAGCTGCTTGTAACGTGGCTCTTGGTAGCGTCCTGCTCCAACACACCACCAGGCGTTGCGTTAGGGGCACGTTATGCGACCTTAACGTCCCCTAAAACGCAACGTCCTGGTGTGAAACCAGCCTAAGAGAAGTCACATACGGGATGTCCCCACCATATTCCGACACATTTCAGCCCATTCAAAGGCCTTTGTCAAGATGTGCATTCAGGGGCGTACCCAGCAAAACATTGATGTGGCCTCTTAATGTTCACAACCCTTCCTTCCCTCACAGCCTGAGGGCCAATCTCACATGGCTCATTAAACAAGTGTGGTCATCAAAATCTTCACCCCCCCCCCCAGTTACGGCTCTGTATGCATGCTATATATTTTTTTCACGCTTGGCTGGCCCAGATATACTGCACCTTGATCACTAAAGGCATTTTCAAAATTGTAAGTGATTTAGGAATTCTAGGAAGGCTCTAGGAATTCAAATGTACCACCACCCCCTGGTCCCCAAACTCCACTACAGGTTAGTAGTCACGCTTGTGTAATCAGTGCAGTGGAGGAGAAGCCAAAGGAACCTTGTAAAAGGATTGGCCCCCGGACGATAAGCCACGCCCTGTGGAAGACTGGAAGCGCCGGTCGAAACTAGTAGGCGGCTTGTGCTGCGGCTGCACCGCCGATCCGGCGCACCACGGAGCGTCCCTCGCCTCTGGCAGGCCCGAGTATCGATGCTGATAATCCTGTGTGGGAACCAAACTGGCTGGATCTGCTGGGCTTCACCAAGCTAAGACGGAACATAGCAGTGCAGAGGCGGAAGGTGACCGCGGCGCACTGCTGAGCGCTGGTGTAAGGAGCATCTGTGGAATATCACTGTTATAGTCCCGCTGGGCATGTCGGCGTGGATGGGGAGCTTGTCTGTGGACGGGGGACTACACATGCACGTACAGGGGCCTCTGTAGAGAGGTACCAAAGTCCTGAACTTCGGGTCTCAGTTAAGCTGCCAGAGGTGTGAGTATTAGCAAGTCCTATATGACTGTACCTCCACGCTGCGGATTGCTTTGCTGTGCTTTGCTCGCTTTGCTACGCAAACAGGAAGAACTATGCTTTTCATCAATGGACCTGTGAACTGAAGGATTTGAGATTTGCTACAGTCTCTGTGGGCCCGTGTGCATGTGGTATGCCTTTGTGGTGTGTCTGGTTGGCAGTGTGATGCAGCTATTGTACAACAGCGCTGTTTTTTAATGTGTTGTGCTCTGACACTGCCTTTTACGTTTTGGTATAGTCACTAAGTAATCAATAAAAGAATCCTTACATTTTTCACGTCAATCTTGTCACGTTTGGAATTATTTGATACAATTGTGGCGGTTGGGTAAAAATTACTCAGTGAAGGTAGTGTAATGGGTGATTTATGGTCAACAAATTTTCCCCTCCCTTAGTCCCCTCATTACTACTTACCAGAACAACCGAATACCCAAGCAGCTTGGAGTGATGCAAAATTTACTAGGGAAATATAGAGGACTAAAAGCCCTCCTACTAAAAAGTCAATGCTCAGTGTAGTTTACTTTCTTAAAACATAAGGAAAACTACACTGTGCATTGACTTTTTAGTAGGAGGGCTTTTCAGTCTCTTTTAGTCCCCTATACTTTCCTGGTAGTTTTGGGTCACTTCAAGCTGCTTGGGTATTCTGTTTTCCTGACTTGAGAGACTGACAACAAAGGGTGTGGAGAAAAAAAAGCTTTCTGCTCTTTGCACAATTGTTCTAATGACTGTGTCTGTTCAGGCACTGATAAGGAATCATACAAATTTTGTAGACAAAGTTTTGTCCCTATTCAGTGTGCAGCAGAATAAGTGCAAGAGGATGCCTATTAGAAGAAGCAACTCACCTCCGTTGCAGCTTCAAGAGCCGATCACTTGAGCCGACTCCTCTTTCTGCAGCTCTGCATATACTCTCAGTATTTCCTGCTAATCAGGAAGTAGAGAGAGTAACAGGCACTGCAGACAGAGGAGCCAGCTCGTGATCGGCACTTGGAGCCGGGAAGGAGGTGAGTTGCTTCTTCTAAGAGGCTTCCCGCTGTGCTTACTCTACAGCAGAGGGGGGAGCGTGGAATGGGGGCCCTGAGGAGAGGGAGGGAGAAGTTGCCATCCCCCCGTGGCTGAGTCCCAGTGGGTTTGTGTTTCCCCTCTCCATCACTTATACAGGGGCACCTATACTTAGCTAACCTATACTGGCTTCACCTATACTTGGCTAACCTACTTGGGGCACCTATACCTAGCTAACCTATTCTGGGGGCACCTATACCGAGATAACCTAGACTGGGAGCACCTATACCTAGCTAACCTATACTGGTTGCACTTTTACCTAGCTAACCTATACGGGGCACCCATACCTAGCTAACCTATATTGGCTGCACCTATACCTAGTTAACCTATTCTGGGGGCACCTATACTGGCTGCACCTATACCTAGATAACCTATTCTGGGGGCACCTATATTGGCTGCACCTCTACCTAGCTAACCTATACTGGGGGAACCTATACCTAGCTAACCTATAGTGGGGGCAACTATACCTAGCTAACCTATACTGGGGGCACCTATACCTAGGTAACTTATACTGGGAGCACCTTTAGCTGGCTACCTATACTGGGGGCACCTATGTCTGGCTGCCTATTCAGGAGCACCTATGCCCAGCTATCTAGCTATCTATACTGGTGCACCCATACCTGACTACCTACACTGAGGGCATACTATAGGTTCGCCAGTCCATGGGGGGAGGATTGGGAGGATTGGCACAGTTTTTACATCCTTGGCCTGGGTGCAATTTAGCCCAGAAACTGCCCTGTCTGTGCCTACAAGATGCTTATAGTATATAGTACATTATGTTATGTTTGTTGTTGTGAGGAGGGGGGGGGGGGGGGCATTTTGAAAGGATGAAAATGACAAATGTTATTCCTATTCCATGTTCAAGCTAATGTAACCCCATGGAGGAATGCTGTTAAAGAACTTCTACTACTACAAAAAAAAAAAATAAGAAACAGTGAGGCAGATTTATAAAAACGAATACAAGTAGAAGTGAAGCAAATTTAGTGCAAAACAGATGCAGTTGCTTCGGGTGACCAATCCGAATCCTTGACAGCTACTTCAATTCTGCACCAGTTCTGCTCCAGTTCATTCTGCACTGGTTTTTGATAAATCTGCTCCAGTAAATTTTAAAATATGTTTTTACATACATGTATGATATACATTTGTCCCAGAGCAAAATGCACTGTAAATTACTTGTTTCCTATGTTGCCTTCACTTTCAGAAGGTCATTAATATTAATCTGACGGGTCTAAACCCCTTTATGACAATTTTGGACCAATAGATCTCCCCATGACAGATTCCCAGGATTTTCTTTATAGTCATAATGAATCACTGGATGGCAGGCCAGTCCACCTGCCAGAACGGTGGTACACAAGCAGGTTTGCTGGCATCTTTGTATAGGTCTATAAAAAGGAACCCTTCAGAATTCTTTATTAAAGTGGAATTGAACTCAGAATATCCTCTCTGTTCTAAAATAAACACAACAGCATAATAACTTTTAAACAAAGAGCATTTCTTTGCTGATACAAATCCTAAAAGAAATCTGCACTGTTTCTACTTCCTGATTAATGGAAGCAGATATATTGTTTACAGCCTGTACTATTAAATGAGCTTATCTGCCATTTCTGCCATATGCAGTCTTGTGAAACGGGGAGGGATCAAATTGCAACTAGTGATTAAACACAAATGAGGGGGAATTAGACAGGCTAAACTCTCTAAATACATACAGCGTGCATTTATCTTTGTTTTCCTTTTGTCTTGTGCAAGAGTTCAGGTCCACTTTAAGAGATGTACAAGTTCAAAACTAGAGCTGTCAGATTAACAATACTTACTGTAAGTGACATCTACATAGGGAAAAGGGCATTTACAGTACAATTTACTCTGGGACAAATGTACACTTTACATGCATGTGTACATATCTATTTTATAGTTAAAGTGTCCCCGAGATGAGAAGCGTCTCAGGTACCATACTTACCTGGGGCTTCCTTAAGGCCACTCGTCCCTCGCCGGATGGCTCCTGTCACTTGCAATTCAGCCCGAAAGCCTGGCTGAGTCACACTTTGTGGTGCATGCACGTCCCGGCGTGCTCCCCCTTCTCGCTCCCGTGGCTGGTAGTGTACTGTGCTTGTGCAGTACTACTGCGCAGGCGCAGAACTCTCCCAGAGACAGAAGCGTGACAGGGGAGCGTGCCTGGCAGGACCGTGCATGCGCAATGAAGCGTGACTCGACCAGGCTTTTGGCACTACTGGAGGTGACAGGAGCTGCCCGGGGAGATGGCGAGGGACTGAGCATCCTCATGGGGGCTTAAAGAAGCCCCAGGTATGTATAGAACCTGAGGCACTTCTCATCTCAGGTTCCCTTTAAGGTCGGGACCACATTTGCTTAAAATTAAATGCGATTTTGCTCAATGTGAAATTGTGCAAAATGCTTTTCAATGATGACACACACTTTTATTTGGAATTTTGCACTTTTTCAACTGCATCCCCACTGCATAAAATAGCAAAGCATGTACAATTCCCACAGACTGCTAGAAGATGCTGGCAGTCTTTGGTTAGAGGTGCGCACATTAAGCATGCATTAAATGCGCAAAATTGTCCACACAAATGTAGTTCCTCCTTACAGTTTTTTTGTGATAGTGTTTTTTTAAACAGAATAACTGATAGGAGGGCATTATTTATGTAGGGGGAGCTAATGCTGGCTTTCAGGAAGGGAATAGTAGTAAACATTACAGAGGGTTTAATGTTAGGTTTCAGGAATGGAAGAGTATTAGACATTACAGAGTTTTGAGGAAAGAATAGTGTAAAATATTAAAGCAAAGTTATTCTGATACACCCGATAACCTATATGGAGAAATTTCACCACCAGGGTCCTATGAGACAAGGGAATGCATGTACCAAAAAAAGGAACACAAAAGCATGTACCGAAAAGAGAAAGATGATAGATAGACAAGACAAGACAAATAACATTTATATCGCGCTTTTCTCCTGGCAGACTCAAAGCGCCAGAGCTGCAGCCACTAGGACGTGCTCTATAGGCAGTAGCAGTGTTAGGGAGACTTGCCTAAGGTCTCCTACTGAATAGGTGCTGGCTTACTGAACAGGCAGAGCCAAGATTCGAACCCTGGTCTCCTGTGTCAGAGGCAGAGCCCTTAACCATTATACCGTCCAGCCACCACCCGATAGCATGTACCAAAAAGGGAAGCCCGATAACATGTACCAAAAATGGGAACATGATAGCACGTACCAAAAATGGGAACATGATAGCACGTACCAAAAATGGGAACATGATAGCACGTACCAAAAATGGGAACACAATAGCATGTACCAAAAATGGGAACACAATAGCATGTACCAAAAATGAAAACATGGTAGCATGTACCAAAAATGGGAACACAATAGCATGTACCAAAAATGGGAACACAATAGCATGTACCAAAAATGGGAACATGATGGCATGTACCAAAAATGGAAACATGATAGCATGTACCAAAAATGGGAACATGATAGCACGTACCAAAAATGGGAACATAATAGCATGTACCAAAAATGGGAACACGATAGCATGTACCAAAAAGGGGAACACGTACCAAAAAGAGGAATGTGATAGTTATTGGGAATGCTGTAGATGTGATATACTTGGACTTTGCAAAGGCCTTTGACACTGTTCCCCACAAAAGTCTGGTGCAAAAGTTATGGATGCAAGGACTGGGTAAGAGTCTGTGTGCATGTATAGGGAACTGGCTAATGGACAGAAAACAAAGAGTTGGGTTCAATGGATCATACTCAAAATGGGAGACTGTTAGCAGTGGGGTCCCACAGGGGTCTGTACTGGGTCCAGTGCTCTTCAATTTATTTATTAATGACCTAGTAGATTCAATAGTGAGCAATGTTGTTATTTTTGCAGATGATACAAAATTGTGCAGAATCATCAACTCTCGGGAAGATAGGGATGTATTGCAACAGGATCTGGATAGGATGGCTATATGGGCACATACATGGCAGATGAAATTAAACGTTGAAAAATGTAAAGTCATGCATTTTGGTCGTACCAATGGTCTAGCACCATACAAAATAAATGGGATACAGTTGGGGACATCAAACTTGGAGAAGGACTTAGGAGTACTCATCGACAACAAGTTAAATAATCGTACTCAATGCCAAGCCGCTGCAGCTAAAGCTAACAAAATTTTGGGATGCATTAAAAGGGAAATAAAAACTTGAGATGCTAGCATAATATTGCCCCTGTTTAACTCTCTAGTAAGGCCACATCTGGAATATGGAATTCAGTTCTGGGCACCACATTACAGGAAAAATATTGCA